>NW_027361684.1:60192500-60725000 GCF_039654945.1 Dendrobates tinctorius
GAAAGTCTTGTGCATGCTGCTCAGGCAACAAGCTGGGTATACCAAATACCCCTGTTTTCTGTGTCTATGGGACAGTCGAGACCGACAAAATCGCTGGACCAAGAAGAATTGGCAGCCGAGGGTGCTCAGAGTTGGTGAAAAAAATATCCTCCGAGAAACTTTGGCTCCTCCCCATAAAGTTCTTCTACCACCTCTCCACATCAAATTGGGATTGATGAAGCAATTCGTAAAATCACTTCTAAAAGATGGAGAATGCTTCAAATACTTGGTCACCAAGTTTCCAGGCCTCTCGGAGGCAAAATTGAAGGAAGGTGTGTTCGTCGGACCAGACATTAGAAGGCTTATAGCTTATCAAGAGTTTATCAATACCATGACGCATCCTCAAAAAGAAGGGTGGATTGCATTTAAAGAGGTCGTAGAGAAATTTTTAGGCAATAACAAAGACCCTGATCACAAAAAAATTGTCAGACGATAGCTGAAAGCATTTCAAGCTTTAGGTTGCCTGATGAGTTTGAAAGTGCATTTCCTCCATTCCCACCTTGACAACTTTCCTGAAAATTTGGGAGCTGTGAGAAGAGCAAGGTGAACGATTCCACCAGGACGTTAAAGAGATGGAAAGAAGATACCAGGGAAGATGCAGCATTACAATGATGGCAGACTACTGTTGGACGCTTCAGAGAGACATTACAGATGCTACTTACAAGCGTAAATGTACCAAGAGAAGCCTCACAGGGAAGAAGAATCGCTTTTAGTGTGTGTTATTGAGCTCATTGCAGTTAAAAAAATGATTTTCATTAAACATTTGTAATAAAAAATTAATTTTATGAGTCTATTTTCATTTATTTTGAGGTATTGTCTTATTTAACATAGTTACTTAAATTGTCAGAAAACGTGATGTCCTATGACAAAACGGAGGTCATTTTCGGATTCAGCGCATTCAAAAACATAAAGATTACGTGGAATAACCAAAACAGCTCTTGAAAAATATTTTTTTCGCAGACCTGTGTTACAGGGCAAAGTTTATTTTATTTACAATGCAAATACATCTTTGAAAATATATCTATATATATATATATATAGATATATATATATATATACACACACGTGGTCAAAATTATTCTTACCATTCATTTTATGACAGAAAAGCCTACAATGGTCACAGAAATAACTTGAATCTGACAAAAGTAATAATAAATAAAAAAATCTCTGAAATTGAACAAATGAAAGTCAGACATTGCTTTTCAACTATGCTTCCACAGTATTTAAAAAAATTAAAACTCATGAAATATGCATGGATAGAAATGATGTTACCCTTAAGTTAATATTTTGATGCACAACCTTTTGAGGCAGTCACTGCAATCAAATGATTCCTGTAACTGTTAAGGAGACATCTGCACTTCTCGACAGGTATTTTGGCCCAGTTCTCAAGAGCAAACTGCTCCAGTTGTCTCATGTTTTAAGGTTGCCTTTTCCAGATGGCATGTTTCAGCTCTTATCCTGTTGCCAGACCCATGGCTTGTGACTGAGACTAAGCTTTCTGACACTGGGCAGCACATTTCTCTCTAGAATCCCTTGATAGTCTTGAGATTTCATTGTACCCTGCAAAGATTCTAGAAACCCTGTGCCAGATGCAGCAAAGCAGCCACAGAACATAACAGAGCCTCCTCCATGTTTCACAGTAGGGACAGTGTTCTTTTCTTGATATGCTTCATTTTTTGTCTGTGAACATAGAGCTGATGTTCCTTGCCAAAAAGTTCCATTTTTTCTCATTTGTCCATAGGACATTCTCCCATAAGCTTTGTGGCTTGTCAACATGTAGTTTGGCAAATTCCAGTCTGGTGTTTTTATGATTTTTTTTAACAATGGTGTCCTCCTTGGTCATTTCCCATGAAGTCCACTTTTATTGTGAGGAAAGAGGGAGACACAAGCGCAATATAGGGTCTTATCCCACAAATAAAGTAAGCAGTTTGACAAAAAACTGCTCACCTGGGAGTAGGTATTCAAAGCATGCGTAGATAAGGGCTGCTGCAGATCCACAAGTCGGTCACTGACTATCTGAAACAGAACTCTGCAAAGGAATACGTGGATTTTGTCTGCGCTGCCCAAATGATGAAATTCCGGAAGGTTAATAAAGTTTGACAGTGGTTTATTCTACACATTTCAAGGTTTTTTGCAACCTCTTCTTCAGGAAATACCCCATGAAGCATACATAGGTGGTGCATTAAGTACACACATATTTTAAAAAATGAGCTCCATACAGTCAGATGACAGTCAGATGACACATGTCAAAGTTCATAGTTAGCAGACAGTATAAAAATTCATAGTAATAGTTAGAAGCTGTTCTTATAATGTTTTGACATGACTATTTTAGTTTCACAGGTTGTTGAACAAAAGGAAAAAAAATAAGTAAAATTAAAAAAACACATATATACTGAGCAAGAAAAGCAAATCTCGGACACAAACTCCTAGAGATATGCCTCAGCTTCCTCCAGACCTGCCGCCTGACAATTAGACCACTCGGCTATACTAACCAGCTCCTGCAAGCATAACCAATGTAGAAAATACATATGTTGAAATAAACCATTAGTTAGAAATTAAATTGTAAGGATCTAAATTTTAATCAATTAAAAATAAATGTTTTATTAATAAAACGTAAAAATATATATATATTTTTAAAGTCTTAGGTTCGGCTTATTCTTCTTATTTATGGCGAATTAGAATAAAGGGAAAAAAAAAAAGGACATCACTCATCTACCAAAGCTCAGTGGCAGAGTGGGAAGGAGGATGTGTTCCACACCTGCAATATTGCATACACCTCAGGATTGTACCACAGGAGGAGCACACAGCGCTTATCCAAATAACACATGGCTGTTAAAAACTGCCGCACAGAGTCAGATTATACAGCTGACAGTGTAAAGGGCCTGTCACACTAAGCAATATCGCTATAACTTGTGACGTTATAGCGATATCGCTATGCCTGATACTTACCTACGACCGGCTTCCCTGCTGGTTATCGCTGATCGCGCGAGAACGTCCTGGACTGTTTCTCGTCGTCAGCTTCCTGCTGTGATGATGAATGACACGAGGGCGGGAGGACGTCAGGATCGCCTTGTCTGACAGGTAAGTAGCGACCCCCGACCCCTGCGATGTCACTGGTAAGATCTGCCTGTGTGGCAGCTCACTAGCGACCACTTAGCGATGTACCAGCGATCCTGACCGCGTCATATCGCTGGTACATCGCTAAGTGTGACAGTACCTTAAGTCACATGCCAAAGTTTTAAAAATCACTCCTTCAGCACCGTTATTAACACCACCTGAGGATAGCAAATCATGTCAGAGGATGATTTCTTTAGGAGAAATGAATGATTGGTTATTTATAAATATTTCTGAGAGGAATATTAACAAACTTAAAAATATATAAACCAGTATTCATTTTTATAAATATACTGGGGTCCAAAGACAGTCCGGAAAGAGGAGAGGAGTTAATGCTCTGTAGAACTACTATTTCTCTGAGTGGAGATTGAATAGAAAAAATTTAAAAAAAAACAAAAAAAAAACGGGGCTTAGGGATTTCCCTTACCCGCACTGCGGGAAAAGAGAGAGTGAAGCTATATTTGTAATTATGGTGTAAAATGTATCAGGAAGGACCAAGAACACCTAACAAGGGGGACAATTACTTAGTTGGCGTTACTCATTCAATGTTCTATCTGCAGCACCATCAACTTAATCCTGTTACTAGGAAGCGCTTATAATTAATAATTCTCTAAATTTAAAGGGCTTAATAGATATAAAGGAGTATGATGGAAATAAATATATTAAAAACACCTTAAAAATACTTCCCTTATAAAACATGAATAAGATCTTTTACAACAATGAAATAACCATCAGGTATTTCATGGTGAAATTCTTTAAAAACTCCTATTAAAAGACATCTATAAATATTAAAATATATTAATAAATACATATAGAAAAGAGAAGACTTAGGGGAGACCTATTATATATGTACAAGTATATCAGAGGGCAATACAGAGATCTCTCCAATGAACTGTTTGTACCAAGGACTGTGACTAGAACAAGGGGGCATTCTCTTCGTTTGGAGGAAAGACAATTTCTGCACCAGCATAGAAGAGGGTTCATCACGGTAAGAGCAGTGAGGCTCTGGAATTCTCTTCCTGAGGAAGTGGTGATGGCCAACTCACGGAATGAATTTAAGAAAGGAATGGATGCTTTTCTTGTGAGTAACAGTATAGAAGGTTACGAATAACATAATATTATAGGTAGATGGTTGACTCAGCTTAGGGGAAGGAAATTTTTTTCCCTATGGAGAAAATTGGCTTCTACTCTGTGGGTTTTTTGCCTTCCCCAGGATCAACAATGCAGAACAGCTGCACTAAAAATAGGCTGAACTAGATGGACATAAGGTCTTCCTTCAGCCTTCAAAACTATGTTACTATGTTGCTACAGCAAACTCTATTAATAAATTAAATAAAAACCTCTGTGATCTCATTAAGACCCTGTGGTTTAAGGCTTCTTAATTTATAGATCCAATATACCTCTTTCCTGTTTAATTTCATAATCCTATTTGGAATATGAGGAGGTATGTGATCAATAGGAATAATTTTTAACTTATTAAAATCTTTATTATGAACTAAGGTATAATGTCTCGAAAGACCATGAGTAAGAAGACCTTTTTTATGTTGTGTCTGTGGGAATTAAGATGTAGATGAAGTTGTTGTGTAGTTCTTCCTACATATTGCTTTCCACAGGGGCATTCAATCATATAAATAACAAATTCAGAATTACAGTTTAGGAAGTAGGGTATATTGAATGTTTCTTTAGTGCAAAAGGAGATAATATCCATCATCTTATGCCCAATACTCTGGCAACATAAACAGTTCTTAGTTCAACATTTAAAAGCCTCTTTTATAGTGTTTGAAATATGCCCCTCATGGCTGTTGGTTACTGGCTTGAGGCGACTAGGTGCTATGATGCTCCTTATAGTAGGTGCTCTACGGTTTATTTTTAATTGACTAAAATTTAGATCCTTACAATTTAATTTTTAACTAATGGTTTATTTCAACATATGTCTCTTCTATATTGGTTACACTTGCAGGAGCTTGTTAGCATAGCCGAGTGGTCTAATTGTCAGGCGTCAGATCTGGAGGAAGCTGAGGCATATCTCTAGGAGTTCGTGTCCGAAATTTGCTTTTCTTGCTCAGTATATATGTGCTTTTTAATTTTACTTATTTTTTTCCTTTTGTTCCACAACTTGTGAAATTAAAATAGACATGTCAATATAAGAACAGCTTCTGACTATAACTATGAATTTTTATACTGTCTGCTAACTATGAACTTTGACATGTGTCATTTAACTGTCATCTGACTGTTTGGAGCTCATTTTTTTAAATCTGTATGTACTGTACTTAATGCACCACCTATGTATGCTTCATGTGGTATTTCCTGAAGAAGAGGTTGCAAAAAACTTTGAAACACGTAGAATAAACCACCGTCAAACTTTATTAACCTTCTGGAATTTCATCATTTGGGCAGCGTTGATGAAATCCACGTATTCCTTTGCAGAGTTATGAAGTCCACTTTGGCTCATACAACGACGGATGGTGCGATCTGACACTGATGTTCCTTAAGCTTGAAGTTCACTTTTAATCTGTTTAGAAGGTTTTCTGGGCTCTTTTGTTATCATTCGTATTATCCGTCATCTAATTTGTCATCAATTTTCCTCTTGCAGCCACGTCGAAGGAGGTTGGCTACAGTCCCATTGAGCTTAAATTTCTGAATAATAAGTGCAACTGTAGTCACAGGAAAGTCAAGCTATTTGAAGATGTGCTTATGACTTTTACCTTTAACATGTTTGTGTATCATTTTCTTTCTATCCTCCTGAGTCAACTCTTTCCTTCGCTTCCTCTGGTCCATGTTGAGTGTTATACACACCTTGTCACCAAACAGCACAGTGAGTATCTGTAGCCCTCTATACAGGCCCAATCACTGATTCCAAGATTGTAGATACCTGTGATGTTAATTAGTAGACACACCACGATTTAACATGTCCCTTTGGTCACATTATTTTCAGGGATGCCATTATTTCTGTCCAGGCCTATTTCATGAGTTTTTTTAATTCTATGGAAACATGGTTGAAAAGCAATGTCTGACTTTCATTTGTTGATTTTCATAGATTTTTGACTTATTATTACTTTGGTCAGATTTAAGTTACTTCTGTGACCATTCTGGGTTTTTCTGTCATTAAACGAGGGGTACCAAAAATTTTGACCACGTGTGTACACACATATATACTGTGTATGTATGTATATATATATATATATATATATATATATATATCTCAAAAATATATATGGAACACTATTCCATTTGCAACAGGCTGTTTGAGTTCCCTTTATTTCTTTGAGCTGTATATATAGTTAAAAAATAGATTAAATTAATTGCTTCATTTATCCACTACTAGCTGTGAGCTTGATTTATATAAAAAATTAAAAAAATGCAAATAAGCATCTGATATTACACATCAAGTGCAGGTGTTGTATGCCTGCAGCAATCACAGCTAGCATTTAGAAGATTCATTGGACCTTATAAGATTTTGGAGATTCTTAATCCTGTTTCTTTTCGATTGGCTCTTCCAGTTACGTTTAAGATCCATAACGTGTTTCATAAATCTCTGTTGAAGAGGTTTGTGGAGCCAGTAGTTCCTATGGCGGCGCCTTCTGACCCTGTGTTGGTCAAAGGCAATGTGGAATATGAGGTAGAGAAAATATTGGATTCTCGTTTGGCTAGACGGAGACTCCAGTACTTGGTCAAATGGAAGGGTTATGGCCAGGAGGATAATTCTTGGGTCTCTGCTTCTGACATTCATGCCGATAGATTGGTTCGTGCTTTTAACCGGGCCCATCCTGACCGGCCTGGTGGCGTGGATGAGGGTTCGGTGACCCCTCCTCAAGGTGGGGTACTGTTGTGAATTCACTTTCTGGCCTACCTCTGGTTACTAGTGAAGGTAGTGGAGCTGGTTGTATTGACAGAGGAGTCGCGAGTTCTCTTCCCGGGCTCCCTCTGGTGGTTACTGGAGGTAATTTAGCTGATCTAATTAATAGAGGCCTGCCACCTGATAATGAGGAGGATGACTGGAGATCTTGAGTTTCTGACTGGATTTAAAACAGCTGACTCCCTCTATACTTGCTGGTGATTTTTTCCTGCCTCCTGAGGTCTTAGTTTTCAACTCAGTCCCTGCATGCTCAGCTAAGTGTTCTTTTCCTATTGTTCACATTTGATCTGGTTTTGTCTATTTCAGTTTTGTGTGATCAGCCAGCTCCGGATGGGGCTGTGCTGAATTTTCCTTATGCTACTGCTTGTGCCAGTTTGTTTTTGTCCCTTATTAGATTGGCCTCTTTTTGCTCTGCTTTCAGAATATGCCACAGTGCTGATATAGTGGGCGAAGTCTAGTGACTTCAGTATTTTTCTATCAGACGTGTTGGGCATTTTTTGCAAGGTTTTTTGTGTGATTGCAGACAGAGTCTTTCCTTTCCTGTCCTGTCTAGTTAGTGTGGGCCCCATCGTTTGCTCAGTCTATTTTCCTACCTGCTTTTGTGTTTTCATCTTGTCTCACCGACAATATATGTTTGGGGGCTATCTATTCCTTTGGGGTCTGCTCTGGGGCAGTTTAGATTTCCTCTTTCTTGCTTTAGGCTTATTTAGTTCTCCGGATGTGTCGAGGCATCTAGGATCATCGTAGGTATGCTCCACGGCTACTGCTAGTTGTGTGGATAGGATCAGGGGTCTGCAATCCGCTTAGTTACCAACCTCTCTGGTTTTCTGTGGCTTATCTTGGTCATGCTTTCCTCCTTGGTGACCCAATCATAACAGAGAATATAAATGTGTAAAAACTTACCTCAATTTTTTTTTTAATGTTATGAAAATTGAAAACAAACTAAAAGCTTACATCACCAGCTTTTTCCAATTCTGAAATACGGAAATTAAAGAAAATAAAAACAATGAATAGGCTTGGCACAGCTGTCTCCATAAAATTCCAATCTATCAAAATGTAAAGCCTGCCACAAAGAACAAGAACTAATATCAGATACTGAATTCTGTGAAAGCAAAATTGAAAGAAAAATGTCTAAATTGGGAAAAAAATAAGTATTGGATGACATTAGAAAAATGCTCATCTGCCTTTGCATCGGAGACCCCACAGCGTCACGTGGTGTCACGATCGTTGCCATGGTGACCAGATGTCTCCATGATGACATATGGGTCACCAGAGATAGGAAACATGCTGATCATGCGCAATGCATGATCAGCAAGTCTCTCTGTCAGTGCAGAGCAGAAAGTTTCTACATCTTAGGGATGCTGCTGCATGCCCATGCTATAGAACTGATCAGCTTGCAAAAAATTACTGATTTTTCTTAAATAAGTGTAAAAATATAAAAAACAAAAATAATAAAAAAATTCAAAAGATATTGCTTCTACAAATCAATATTTGAATGAAGAAAATATAAACAATAAAAGTACACATATTTGGTATAGCCGTGTCCGCAATGACCCGATCTATAAAACTGATCCACTAGTTAGCCCGTTTAGTGAGCACCATAAAAATAAGTAAAAAAAGGCAAAAAACAATGCTTTATTATCATACCGCCTAAAAAAAGTGGAATAAAATACGATAAAAAAGACGGATATAAGTAAACATGGTACCGTTGAAAACATCATCTTGTCCTGCAAAAAAAACAAACCGCCAAACAGCTCCATCAGCAGAAAAAATAAAAAAGTTATAGCTCTCACAATAAAGGGATGCAAAAATAGTTATTTTTTCTATAAAATAGTTTTTATTGTGTAAAAGCGCCAAAACAAAAGAAAACAATATAAATGAGGCATTGCTGTTATTGTCCTGATCAGAAGAATAAAATTGCTTTTTCAATTTTACCACACACTGAACAGCATAACCCCCCAAAAAAATCCTGAATTGCTGTTTTTTTTTCATTGTGCCTCCCAAAAATCGGAATAGAGAACGATAAATAAAGTCATGTGCCTGAAAGTGGTACCAATAAAAACGTCAACTCGACCCACAAAAAAGAAGCCCTCAAATGACTCTGTGGGTCAAAATATGAAAAATTATTGCTCTCAAAATGTGGTGATGCAAAACCTATTTTTTGCAATAAAAAGCGTCTTTTAGTGCGTGACAGCAGCCAAACATCAAAACCAAATATAAATCTGGTATCGCTGTAATCGCACCGACCCAAAGCATAAAGTCACCTAACCACTTATAATGCACGAAAAATGGCATTAAAAAATAAATAAAACAAATTCTTCACCTACTGTTCATTTTTTCATTCTGCCACCCAAAGATTGCAACAAGGCTTGGCGCAAATTTATCCTGCACTCTGCATTGAGCACTTACACTGGGGTTTCCGTGTACATCTCTGAAATACGTGATTCAGATGGAACCTCTGGTGGAAGATTCTCTATAATGAGGAAGATGCAGGCAATGTTGTCACCGTTTGACCTGTGATCCGGCACTGTCTGTCTTTTTAGTCATACGTAAAAATATGGTAAGCCAGTTTTGTGCACCTCTGAGAAGGAGGACAGCACTGAACAGAGGCCAGCCGGAGTCCAGAGTTACTTTGCTGCCTCAGTATAGGGAAAATATCCCTTGGGGCTTTCCTATGAATCACATCACTCTGAGATTTAGATGGAAGCCCCAAAGAAAGTGCTCAGCATATAGCGCAGGATAAATGTGATCCCAAATGTTATGTAAAATGTTCCGAATAAAAGCATCAACACAATCCACAAAAAATCACCTGTTGATTGAAATATAGAGGGCTTCCAGGTTACTGGTAGTACAAAGGCTCTGGAAGAGCGCTATGGCTCCTCACCCCCCAAAAAGAAACTCAGCGAATTCTGCACTCTCAAATACAATTGCCTCCCTCCCTTCTGAGCCAAAGTGTGCTTAATCCACATTTAGTGTCCATATGTTTGTCATTTCTGTAGTGATGAGAGCCCACCTAATTTATGGGTGCATGTTTCCAGAAGCATGAGTTGTCCATAACGTACTGATCACTACAACATACTGGTCACTACAATGGCAGTTTGCAATTTTCACCAGAAACATTCACTGCTGCTTATTTCTGGAAAAAATGCTGGAGTCAAAATCGTCACTACACCTGTAGATAAATTCCCAAAGGGGTATAATTTCTAAACTTGGGTCACTTTGAGGGAGTTTCAGCTCTTCTGACATATAAGAGCTTTGTATATGTAGTACAGAAATTATTCTATAATAATTTGCTCTGCAACAGTCAAAGAGAGCTCTGTCCCTCCTGAGTCTCGCTGTGTGGCTAAGCAGTACTGTAAAGTCACATGTGGGGTATTGCCACATTCATCAGAAATTGTATGACACATTTTGGAACCATTTTTCCCCATTTCTCCATGTGAAAATATAAAATCTGAGGCTAAAACAAGTCTCCCGAATAGCCCCCATCCTCTGGAATTCTTTGCCCCAACACGTCCGGCTATCAACCACATTCGGATCCTTCAGACGGAAACTGAAAACCCACCTCTTCAAGAAAGCCTACAGCCTGCAATGTCCCTGCTACCTCCTCACCACTACCGGAGCTACTGCCTCACCAACACTGAAACTTCTGCAACCCACCAACCTACTGTCTCCTTCCCCACCATCCTGTAGAATGTAAACCCAAAAGGGTAGGGTCCTCTCCCTTCTGTATCAGTCTGTGATTGTTAGTTTGTTTACTGTAAGTGATGTACAGCAACATGGAATCAATGGCACTATATAAATAAATATTAATAATAATATTTCAATATTTTTCCTTTGTAGAGGTATAAAACTGGAAAATATAAGAATAAATGGGAAGAATATACATACATATCATTTTTATGAGAGTTCCTGGGGGAGTAGCATTTGTTTTGGTTTCAAATTAGTAACGGGCATCATAAAAACACCCTTGCACAAAAATTGAGTGACTTTTGCATCACGGAGTATGTTCACCCTGGTGTTCTACTGGTTGTGGATGATGAGGATGAGGATAAGGAGGAGGATAACACCAAACAGACCAGATCAGGAAGTGGATACCCATGTATGGTTGTGAAGAGGTGCATGAGAACACACCTCCACAAAAAAGACAATGTATTTGAGTTTATGTTTCACTGTTTTCATTCGGTGGTGTACAGAAGTCTTGCTCAATCCAGCCCATTTTAATAAGAGTCAGCCTGACAGCATTGTCAGTTGACAGGCGGATGTGCTTATCTGTTATAATTCCACCAGTGGCACTAAAAACCCGCTCTGACAGAAAGCTAGCAGCAGGGCAGGCCAGGACCTCCAAGGCGTAAAGAGACAGTTCATGCCATGTGTCCAGCTTGGATACCCAATAATTAAAAGGCACAGAGGAATCCCGGAGGATGTTTGTATGATCTGCATCTTCCAAAACATTGCACTTCTTGTGCCAGCACCCCTTGCCTCTGTGCCAGCACGATGGGAGGGTCTGAGAAAACTGTTCCAGAACTTTGCCATTGTACCACTGCCTGTGCTGGTTTGTACTTCTGTCTCTCTCACTTGGACTCCTTGGTTGTACAACAAACTCTGCTACCAGAGTTCTCACTAGGGAATTTTTTCTGTAATTCCACTACAAGGGCCCTCTGGTACGCTGTGTGGCTAAGCAGTACTGTAAAGCCACATGTGGGGTATTGCCACATTCATCAGAAATTGTATGACACATTTTGGAACCATTTTTCCTCATTTCCCCATGTGAAAATATAAAATCTGGGGGGCTAAAACAAGTTTTTTTGTAGTAAAAGTAAAATTATTTTTTCTTCACTGCCCAATGTTATAAAATTCTGTGACACACTTGTGGTGTCAATATGATATGTATTTTGTAAAATGGGTCATTTACAGGGGTTTCTGCTGTTCTGGAACCCCTGTGGCTCTGCCAATGTGGCCCCCTCAAACCATTGTAGCAAAATCTGCATTGTAATATGGCGATGCTTCCCTTTTGCACTCTACACTGTGCCTCAAAGTAGTTTTTAAGCACTTATGGTGTATTGATGTGTAGGTACGTGAGCCGACTGGGGGGTGGTCCTCTTACTGCCGTGAACAGACTGAGACAGAGACTGTAGTGTGTCCAACAGGTCCCCTTTATTGGCCATCCTCTCAAGGACCGCAGCACCACACAGCAGCTGCTCGACTCCGCAGCACCACACTGCAGCTGCTTGACTCCGCACACAGGCCCAGGTACCTTCATTTCCTTCCTTTCCTGTTCAACGTCCCTCGCAGCTCTTTCACTGTGGCTGCCCTAGGCCTACCACCACAGTGCTTCACCCGTCCGAGTCTGTCCATCTTGTGGTACCCCAGTCTCTGTCTGCGGCTTCTCCCGTCAGGGCCACCCCCTGACTGTCTCTGTTGCCAGTCCCTTCCGGAGCTTCTTCTTTGTCCACCTCTCCCTTTAGTCTTCTCCTCTCCTGCGCTCTTCTCCTGGACTGACCTTCTGGAACTCTCTTCTCTCTCTTATATCCCCTCTCTCTGGGAATTCCCTTCTAGAGTTCTTGTAACCCCGCCCCCCATGACTGTGCAACTTTGTAGCCCTAAGCTTTTCAGTCCTTTCCTCACAGCTCTCTACTCCCATCTAGTGGCCAAACTGCAGTACTACACCTTCCTACACTTCTGCTGTCCTTGGTCTCCCCCTAGTGGCAAAAACCCTGTACTACAAAATCCTTCTCCACTGTCTAGCTGTCTCCCACCTTTATATACAGCAGTCCATGTCCAGCATATTGTACTTTAACCCTTCCTGCTGCAGACAGGTAGGTATCTCAGTCCACTTCCCCTACAGGTGTACTCAGGAGAAATTGCATAACAAATTGTACTGTTCGTTTATTATCACTTTTGAAAATTGCAAACTTGGGGTCAAATAATACAAAATTCCAGTTGCAGAGATCATAACCAATAGTGGTAAATGCTTTATAATCCAAACCACAAATAGGCATTAGCACATGGAAAGCTCCATTACATATATAAACAAAACACAAGAAAGGAGCCTGTATCCAAAGATAAAATCACTTCATTATTTATTATACTCACAAAACCATGTATAATACACATAGACAAGAAATATACAGCCATATATTTGACAAAGTGTCTCAGAGAGATTAAGGTGCAACCAAAGTGCAGAGTTACTAAGAGCAAACAACGTTAACATATGCAAAGCAAGTGCTATTGTAATCAGGAGGCCCCATAGGTACTAATTAGCATCGGTATAGTGCTCCCAAAGTGAGGTGTGAATTACTATATAATCCCCCTGCTAATAGTACATAGGTCATAACCCCTTGGTCACTGGTCACTGCTCACCCATTGCTGCTAAGAATGCCAGACGCTATGTCCCAACACGCGTTTTGCGTGGGCTTCTTCCGGGGGCTGTTGCGGTGATTACAATAGCACTTGCTTTGCATATGTTAACGTTGTTTGCACTTTGGTTGCACCTTAATCTCTCTGTGACGCTTTGTCAAATATATGGTTGTATATTTCTTGTCTATGTGTATTATACATGGTTTTTGTGAGTATAATAAATAATGAAGTGATTTTATCTTTGAATAGAGACTCCTTTCTTGTGGTTTGTTTAAACTTGGGGTCAAAGCAACATTTTAGTGGAAAAAATAGCAATATTTCATTTACTTAGCCCAATTTTATCCAAGTTTGTGAATCACATGAGAGTTAAAAATACTCATTACTCCCCTAGATGAATTCCTTGAGAGGTGTAGTTTACAAAATGGGATCAACTGTGGGTGTTTCTGCTGTTTTGACATGTAAGGCTCTTCAAATGTGACATGGTATCCGTAACCTATTCCAGCCAAAATACTGCTCTTTCCCTTTCCAAGCCTACTATGCACCCAAATACTCATTTTCCAACAAATATGGGATACCTGTATATTTTAGAAAAATTGTACAATAAATTTTGGCATCCATTTTATCTTTTTATCCTTGTGAAAATTTTAAAAAATTGGGCTAAAACAACATTTTTGTTGGAAAAATGTTTCTTTTTTAATTTTCACTGCTCATCATTAAAGAATTATGTGAAGCCCCTGAGGGTTCAAAGTGCTAACCACACATCTAGATAAATTCTTTGAGGCATCTAGTTTCAAAAATTGGGTAATTTGAGGGGGGTTCCACTGTGTTTGCACATCAGGGGCCCTCCAAATGCCACATGGTGTCAGCTATCGATTCCAGCCAATTTCGCATTCCAAAACTGAAGCGATGCTCCCAAACATTATTTTTTAACATTACATGTTGGGTATTGGCATACACAGTAGAAATCGCACAACAAATTTTATTGTTTGCTTTTCCTTTTTCCCTTGTGAAAATGAAAAAATTGGTGCAAAAGTAACATTTTTATGGGAAAAAGTTAAATGCTCATTTTTTTCCTTCCACATTAAAATAATTCCTGTGAAGCGCCTCAAGGGTTAATATACTAAAATGCTGCAGATAACCCCCCGGTCTGACCTGAAAGATAAGAAAAATAAATTTTATTATACTCACCCGGGGGGCAGTCCGTTGTGGTCCGGTCTGATGGGTGTCGCAGGTCTGAGTCTGGCACCTCCCATCTTCTTGTGACTCTGCACTCCTGCTTGCTTTCTCACTCCAGCCATTGCACTTCTGCGCAGGCATACTTCTCTGCCCTGTTGAGGACAGAGCAAAGTACTGCAGTGTGCAGGCACTGGGAAACGTCAGAGAGGCCCAGCATCTGTGCACTGCAGTACTTTGCTCTGCCCTCAACAGCGCAGAGAAGTACGCATGCGCAGAAGTGCAATGCTGGGAGCGATGAAGCAAGCTGGAGGACGGCGTTTCAAGAAGATGGGAGGTGCCGGACCAGAACCTGCAACACCCATTTGACCGCTGCTTTTCAGGACTTATGCAGCGGCCACGTCTTATAGCGGACAAAACAGCTGACAGGTTCCCTTTAATATCCATTACATAGCTAAAAAGACTATTTCAGAAATTTAGTTTCAAATGTGGGAAATCACATTGCCAACCTAATTTGAAAACTCATTATACCCATAAACTGTACTTTCTGAGACTTCTTGGATTTACATGCTTGTATGGGATATATTTGAAGCAAAATTCAATGTCCAGCTGTCTAGATATAACCTAAGCATTGATTGTATTAGTAAAAGTCAACTATTTTACAAGGGCCAGTGTCTAACATCTACAGTTTTTTCATTCTGAAAAGTTTATGCTCAACAAAAGCAGATTTGTTACACACAAAGGTCATATAAAATATGTTAAGCTGAAAATGGACATGACAGTATTAATGTGTACAAAAGTTATAAACTTAATTAACTGTCTATAAGAGTCACTTAATATGTTTTCAACAGATGCTAAACATTCACACATCTAAAACCATATTAGCATAATTGAAATCCAGATGGCAATAACACTCCTAAACTAAATTCCTAAATTAAAACCATGCCATAATTCGTAAAATTCAAGTTTAAATGATTTGCAGAATGCACTGGTACATTTTTAGGATTATACTGCTGATAGGACACCTTCTTCACCATAAAATATCAGCTTACATTGTTCAGGATTGTGAGTGGGCAGTTTAGGAAATGTTTTTATTTTTTTTTTGCTTAGATTGAAGATCAAATTATAAAAATTGTAAAACCTTCCTCGTTAAATGGATTATCCAAACTAATGATTTGCTGACTTATTCACACATATGATAGATAATTGTTTATTAGTGATGTTCGAGCACTAAAATGCTCAGGTGCTCATTGCTCGGGTCGAGCAAATAGGAATACTCGGGTACTCGGACAGAACAACGAACCCAATGTAAGTCTATGGGCGACCCGAGCATTTTTACCACAATCCCCCCCGGGGGGCCTTTTAAGATCTAAAAACATCAGAAAATTATGGAAACACTGCTAAAATGACGCAGGAACATCATGGAGATTGCCCCTGGAAGCATTCCTGACTCTTAGTTCACAGCTTTAAACAACATTGTCAGAGTTTCATGCCATTTTTACCGGTGCACCAAAAAAATACCAAAACGAAAAACAAACAGATTTTGCTGGGAAATATGTTAAGGTACATCCTTTCCAGGTTGATGACTTGTATATAAGGCAAAATAATTAACCCCAGACCGAAATATTCCTACACCACTTTTGCAATTTTCACACGCGTTTTTCAACTTTAACATTGCTTTCAACCAATACTAATGCATTCAGTGGGAAATGTCATTGTAACATTTAACAACCCTAGCTGGCCATGTGGTGAGTGACACATAAGGAGACACATCTTGTTTCATTTCTGAAGGAGGGAGTCTTAAAGTCACAAAGCCTATTTTTAGAAGGGCATCAGGTGGCATTAATATTCTTAAAGGGCCATTATTAAACAGTGGGTCTCCTATGCTGTTATTGCCTATGCAGTGAGTGGCTGGGCTGCAAAGAATTACAGCGCACCCCAATAACCCTTTCATGAGAGGTACAGGAGGGCCTCCTGAAAAAATATTGCATTGAATGCAAGGCCTGCCCTGCTATCAAGTCATATGCACCCCAATCTGCCTTTGAACCCAGATAATGGAAGGCCACATGAAAACCCACTTCACAGTCTTCAGTTGGTCCTGCCATACAGTTTCCTTATGCATTGAATGCAAGGGCCGCTTTGACCCAAATTTGCACGCACCCCAATCCCCCCTAGGAAGAAACATGGCCTTCTAAAAAATGTCCCATTACAAAGGAGCGGGTCTCATAGACTCGTAATGCCCATACACTAAATGTATGGGCTGCCAAACATTTTCTCATGGGGGTAAGTTTTTAAAAAATATTTTATGGGGATCATAGACACCCTTTCCAAAAATTGGACTGGCTGTAGCAGAACAGAACACGTTAACCCTGGTGATCTAGTGGAGGTGGTGATGAGACGTTCAGGAAGGCCTCATTAAAAACTAGCCACAATTTAAAGGAGCAGGTCTCATAGACTCATAATGCCCATACGCTAAATGCTTGTGCTGACAAACATTTCCCCCTGGGGGAGTAAAAATTTTAAAAATATTTTATGGGCATCACAGACACCCTTGTCAAAAATTGGACTGGCTGTATAAGCACGGAACACGTTAACCCTGGTGATCTAGTGGCACTGGATGATGAGACATTCAGGAAGGACTCATTTAAAACTAGGCCCAATTTAATGGAGTGGGTCTCCTAGACTCGTAATGCCCATACACTAAGTGCATGGCTGACAAACATTTCCCCCTGGGGGGGAGTAAAATTAATAAAAATATTTTATGGGCATCATAGACACCCTTGCCAAAAATTGGACTGGCTGTAGCAGCACAGAATCAGTTAACCCTGGTGATCTAGTGGTGGAGAATGAGGAGACATAATGTTAAATCATACTGCAATCAAGCAAGTAAATAAAAAATGTGAATCCTCCTAAGAAAGAAAATAACAAAAGGGAGGGGTGAACACAGGTTCATACTGTAGATATGAAGCCAGAATGTGTTCAACGAGATATGGGATATAAATTAAAATAAAATATAATATTATACTCTGCCCTGTACTTCAAACCGCACATCCAAGCTCTCTCCACCTCCTGCTGTCTCCAGCTCAAAAATATTTCCAGAATCCATCCCTTCCTCAACCCTGACTCTGTGCATGCCCTCATCATCTCCCATATCGACTACTGCAACATCCTTTTCTGTGGCCTCCCTTCTAACACCCTCGCACCTCTCCAGCCCATCCTTAACTCTGCTGCCCAACTAATTCATCTCTCTCCTCACTACTCCTCCGCTTCTCCCCTTTGCAAATCTCTTCACTGGCTCCCACTCCCACTCCCTCAGTGTATCCAATTCAAATTACTAATACTGACCTACAAGGCCATCTATAACCTGTCTCCTCCATATATCTCTGAACTAATCTCCCGATATCTTCCCTTACGTAATCTCCTATCCTCCCAAGACCTCCTTCTCTCCTCCACACTTGTTTGCTTCTTACCCAACCGCCTCCAAGACTTCTCCCGAATAGCCCCATCCTCTGGAATTCTTTGCCGTCCGGCTATCAACCTCATTCGGATCCTTCAGACGGAAAATAAAAACCCACCTCTTCAAGAAAGCCTACAGCCTGCAATGACCCTGGTACCTCCTCACCATTACCGGAGCTACCGCCTCACCAACACTGAAACTGCTGCAACCCACCAACCTACTGACTCCTTCCCCACAATCCTGTAGAATGTAAACCCAAAAGGGCAGGGTCTTCTCCCCTCTGTATCAGTCTGTGATTGTTAGTTTGTTTACGGTAAGTGATGTACAGCAACATGGAATCAATGGCACTATATAAATAAATATTAATAATAATTCAATATTTTTCCATTGTAGAGGTATAAAACTGGGAAATATAAGAATAAATGGGAAGAATATACATACATATTATTTTTATGAGAGTTCTTGGGGGAGTAACATTTGTTTTGGTTTCAAATTAGTAACGGGCATCATAAAAACACCCTTGCACAAAAATTGAGTGACTTTTGCGTCACGGAGTATGTTCACCCTGGTGTTCTACTGGTTGTGGATGATGAGGATGAGGATAAGGAGGAGGATAACACCAAACAGACCAAATCAGGAAGTGGATACCCATGTATGGTTGTGAAGAGGTGCATGAGAATACACCTCCACAAAAAAGACAATGCATTTGAGGTTATGTTTCGCTGTTTTCATTCGGTGGTGTACAGAAGTCTTGCTCAATCCAGCCCATTTTAATAAGAGTCAGCCTGTCAGCATTGTCAGTTGACAGGTGGATGTGCTTATCTGTTATAATTCCACCAGTGGCACTAAAAACCCGCTCTGACAGAAAGCTAGCAGCAGGGCAGGCCAGGACCTCCAAGGCGTAAAGAGACAGTTCATGCCATGTGTCCAGCTTGGATACCCAATAATTAAAAGGCACAGAGGAATCCCGGAGGATGTTTGTATGATCTGCATCTTCCAAAACATTGCACTTCTTGTGCCAGCACCCCTTGCCTCTGTGCTAGCACGATGGGAGGGTCTGAGAAAACTGTCCCAGAACTTTGCCATTGTACCACTGCCTGTGCTGGATTGTACTTCTGTCTCTCTCGCTTGGACTCCTTGGTTGTACAACAAACTCTACTGACAGAGTTCTCACTAGTGAATTTTTTCTGTAATTACACTACAAGGGCCCTCTGGTACGGCAACATTTTTGTAAACCTCTCTGCCTCTGAAAGAAGAGATTGAAAGTTCTACTTGTAGCATGGGTCTAGAAGTGTCAACAACCAGTAATGAGTGTCACTGAAAATGTTTATAATGCGAGGGTCACTGGAAACGCAGCGCAACATAAAGTCAGCCATGCGTGCCAGACTGAAAACAGGCAAGACTTCCGTGTCCTCATCAACAGGTTGACTGATCATCCTCTCCAAGAGGACATCAGACCATGCTCTCCTCCTCCTCATCCTCCTCCTCCCTGTCCTCAGGCCATCCCCACTGAACAGACGGTATGACAGCTGTGCTTGTAGTACCGTCTACAGCGCATGAAAGTAGCTCCTGTTCTTCCTCCTCCTCCTCCAAGTGTGGGATTGCACTTTTTTTGCAATTTCACCGCACTTGGAATTTTTTTCCCATTTTTGAGTACATGACATGGTAAAACCAATGATGTTATTCAAACGTGCAACTCATCCCGCAAAAATAAGCCCTCACATGGCCATATTGACAGAAAAATAAAAAAGTTATGGCTCTCGGAAGAAGGGGAGCAAAAAGCAAAAAATCGAAAAAGCTCCGGTCGTGAAGGTGTTAAAGTTGGATATCTCTGTCACACGCATCACATATTAGTGCACTCAAAAATGTGCCATTTCAGGCTTCCATTAAATTTTTTTGCTGAGTCTTAGCCTAGTTATTGATATCAGTTTGCAGAAAAAAAAAATTGTTAGCTACAGGCCAGATATTTTTAACTGTGGTTTTCCAACACACAAATCACATATAAGTTCGCTCAAAATTCAGCCATTTTTAGTGAACATGGAAAATATTTTACACCATTTAAAAGTGGAAAGGCGCATGGCAAGGGACGGATAAGTGGACGTGATAGTGATGGTGCATGCAGAGACTAAGGCCGAGGCAGTGGGCAAGCTGAAATTGTGCCACAACAATTATCCACATCTTCTCGCCCAACCTTCCTGTCCCAATTTCTAGGGGATGGCAGCAGCACACCACTATTGAACTGTAAAAAGGTTGTTGACTGATAGCAGATAAAGCTTCCAGTCACTTTACCACCATCACAACCCTGTCTTCCACATGGTCAAGTCTGAGTAGCCATGAGTCTGGACTGCACATTCCTCACCCTGATCCTCCTTCCTCCCACTATGTTGAGTGCCCAGAGACAACTGATCCCACACTTGGACACTCCGACGAGTTGATCATTTTTCCATTTATAGATTCTGGCCTCTCACCCAGTCCACTTGAAGCGGAGCAAGAGGAGATCGTATTTAGCGTTGTCCAAATATTTGAGCAGCCATGGTCACACGAAGGTGATGGTGGGAAAGTGTCTCAAGAGGAGCACTATGATGAGACACAATTGTCAGAAAGTCTGGAGAAGGACTAGGGTGCAGAAGTGGAGGATGAGGTGGTGGATAATATAGTAACTGACCCAAGCTGGCAGAAGGACATGCAAAGGACAGCAGCAAACAGGGGGAGGGAGGCGTAGCACCCTAATAGACAGAAAGAAGCAGTGTGGTGGCCACAGACAGAAGGCGGGCAACCATTCCCTGTAACACCAACACGACAGAAGTTGCCAGTCCAACTGTTAGGTCTTCCCGAGTTTGGTTGCTTTTTTAAAGACTCTGCCGATAACCCCTAAAAGGCCATTTGCACAATCTGCCATGCCATCCTCAGCAGGGGTAGTAAAACTACCTGCCTCACCACCACCAGCATGATCAGGTACATGGCAGCAAAGCACCCAACTTTGTGAACTGAACCCCAGGGTCCATGAACAGTGTCAGCAGGTGACACCACTGCTTCATCCATGGTTGTGCGTGCAAGCCAATCCCCTGTCCATGGTAGATGTGAAGATGCCTCCTGCCCTGCACCTGTCATTGCACACACTCAACTAACACCATCATCAACACATCCACATCCTTTTCCCAGTGCAGTGTTCAGTTGTCCATACCTCATTCCTTGGAACGCAAGCACAAATTTGCAGCCAACGCCCCACAGGCCACACTACTAAATTTTCACATTTCGCGACTGCTTGCACTCATAATGTCACCTTTTAGGCTCATGGAAACAAAAGCTTTCCACAACCTGATGGCGACGTACGTCCCTCGATACTAGGTCCCCAGCTGCCACTATTTCTCTTGGTGTGAAGTCCCCGCATTTCACAAGCATGTGTTCCACAACATTAGCCATGCCCTCAACAAGGCAGTTACTGGGAAAGTCCACCTAACCACGGACATGTGGACAAGTGCTTGTGGGCAGGGATGGTACATCTCGCTGATGGCACACTGGGTTAACACAGTGGAAGCCGGGACCCATTCAGACCTTGGGATGGAACATGTCCTCCCGATTCAGAGGATTGTGGGCCCTACGTCAATCAGGGTTGCCCATACAGTCTATAGCTCCTGCACCTCCTCCTCCTTTTCGGCCTCCATCTCCAAAATGACCACATCAGTTACAAGCTGGAAGCACTGCAGCACTGCCTCAGCCAAGCATCAACAGGCTGTACTGAAGCTAATATGCTTAGGTGACAAACTGCTCAATGCTGAAGAGTTGTGGACAGCTCTGAAAGAACAGGAAGATCTGTGGCTGACACAGCTAAACCTACAGCCAGGCATGGTCTTGTGTGAAAATGGGCGGAACCTGGAGATGGCTCTGAGGCGAGACAAACTCACACATGTACCATGCCTGTCCCATGTGCTTAACCTCATTGCTCAATGGTTTCTCAAAACCCTCCCGGAGCTGGTGGATCTGGTTGTGAAAGTACTCCGCCTGTGTGCCTATTTTAGAAAGTCAGCTACAGCTTCTGTCACCTTTGCCATGTTTCAGCAGCATTTGCAGCTTCCGGCACACCGATTGTTGTGTGATAACCCCATGCATTGTAACTCTACACTGCAGATGTTGGAAAGGATTTGTGAGCAGAACAGGGCAGTTGCTGACTATTAGCATCAACAAGGCCGTTGGTATTCAGTTCAGACTCCACACATAAGACCTCAGGAGTGGACATGGATGTCAGACATATGTACCATCCTACAAAATTTTGAGGACTCCTCCAAGACGGTGAGTGGCAATGATGCCATAATTAGTGTCACCATCCCACTTTTCTGTATTCTGAAACACTCTCTGCTCACAATTAAAGAGGATGCATTGCAGGTGGAGCACGAGGACATGAAGCAAGGAACTATACAGGGTGATTACGCACAGCCCAGCCTCATCTCATCCCAACAGGCATTGGGTGATGAGGAGGAAGAACAGGAGCTAGTTTCATGCGCTATAGATGGTACTACCTGCACAACTGGCATACCGTCTGTTCAGTGTGGATGGCCTGAGGACAGGGAGGAGGAGGAGGCAAAGAAGGAGAGCATGGTCTGATGTCCTCTTGGAAAGGACACGGAAGTCTTTCCTGTTAGCAGTCTGGCATGCATGGCTGAGTTTATGCTACGCTGCCTTTCCCGTGACCCTCGGGTTCTCAAAATTTTGGGTGACAGTCATTACTGGCTGGTTACACTTCTAGACGCACGCTACAAGGAGAGATTTCTAACTCTTATTCCAGAGGCAGACAGGTCTACTAAAATGGGGCAGTACCAGAAAGCCCTTGATGCGGAATTGTTAAAAAAATTCTCATCTAAAAACGCTGGTGGCAGAGGTCACAGTTAGTTGGACAACCAAGGAGTACAGGTGAGAGAGACACAACTCCAATTCTGCAGAGGCAGGGGAACACAATCAAAGTTCTGGGAGAGTTTTCTCAGACCCTCCCATCGCACTGGCCCTGAGGCGCAGGGTACTCTCACAAGGAATGCAAAGTTTTGGAAGATGCTAAGGGAGTACCTTGCTTACTGTACCAATGTCCTCCATGATTCCTCTGTGCCTGATAATTATTGGATATCCAAGCTGGACACATGGCATGAACTGGCTCTCTACGCCTTGGAGGTCTTGGTCTGCCCTGCCACTAGGATTTTGTCAGAGCAGGTTTTTAGTGCCGCTGGTGGAATTATAACTGATAAGCACATCCGCCTGTCAACTGAAAATACTGACAGACTGACTCTTAAAAAAATGAACAAGGGCTGCTTTGGGACAGACTTCTCTACACCACCAAATGATAGCAGTAGAACATAAACCCAAATCCTGTCTTTTTTTTTTGAGAGGTCTATTCTCTTGCACCTCTTCACACCCACACATGGCTATACACTTCCTGACTTTGGCTATTTGCTGTTTTGCTGTTGTCCTCCTCCTTCTCCTAATCCTCATCATCCACCACCACTAGATCACCAGGGTGACCGTGGTCCATGAGGCAACACACACATATAATTTTTGGTAAAGGGTGTTTATGATGCCCATAACAAATCTTTTTATACAGTATGTTCATGTATACCCCCTGGGGTAAAAGTTTGTCAGCCCATACACTTAGTTTATGGGTAGTACAAGTATCAGAGATCTGCTTCTTTATAATGGGAGCATGTTTTTATGAGGCCCCTTACATGTGTCGCCAAATAGGTATTGGGCTACGTCCATATTTTGGACAGCCTTTTCCATTCACAACACAGGCAAACAGTATGAGCGCCTCACTCCCTTTTGGGCCTCCTCCCCCTGTTGGGACCCCCAGTATGGAGTGGGTTGCTTTCCCACAGAACTTTCCATCCCCTGGTATCTCTTGACCAGTCCGACAAGTTCATCGGCATTCCGTAGATCACCCTGGGCAACAAAAGTCTGTACGGGCCTCGTCAGGGAGTGCACAAACCTGTCCATCACACCCGTTCTACCATCTGCGCAGGCGTACGGGACTCCAGTTGCAGCCACTTGTGAACCACATGCAACAGGTCAAACATTTGGGAGTGCAGTGATTTTTCCCGGTGATACACCCAATGGTGAACCTGCTGTGCCCTGGTAGCCATTGTTATCCCAAAGCGTGCAAGAATCTCCATTTTTAGCTTGCTATACTCGTTATCTTCCTGCAAAGCTAAATCATAGTATGCTTTCTGGGGTTCCCTCGTCAAGTATGCACCAGTACCTCTGCCCACTGCTCTGGCAGGAGTTTCTCCCTTTCGACGACCCTTTCAAACACCATCAGGAAAACCTCAACATTGCAATTCTTCAATGCAGGTTTTTCAGCCTCAAAACTGCAATTCGCCACTGCCGGGTCCTCAACCTCAAAATTGAATTTCTCAAATGCCGGGTCTTCAGCCTCAAAACTGCAATTTGCCACTGCCAGGTCTTCAGCCTCAAAACTGAAATTCACCACTGCTGGATCTTCAACCTAAAAACTGCAATTCTCAAATGCCGGGTCTTCAGCCTCAAGACTCTAATTCACCACTGCCAGATCTTCTGCCTCAGAACTGCAATTCGCAACTGCCAGGTCTTCAACCTCAAAACTGCAGTACTCAAATGCTGTGACTTCAGCCTCAAAACTGCAATTCACCAATGCCAGGTCTTCAGCCTCAAAACTGCAATTCAGTGCATAGGAAAAGAGCATCGGAGTACCAATTTCCTAATAATGGGAGCATTGCTTTCAGGTGGCATTCCTGTACGTGTCTTCAAAGGGATATTGGGGTGCATCTAAATTTGGGGCAGGCCTTGCATTCACTGCATAGGTAAACAGTATGGGAGTACCAACTTCATACTAATGGAAACATTGCTTTCAGGTGGCCATCCTGTATAGCTCTTCTAAGGGGTATTGGTGTGCATCTAAATTTGGTGCAGGACAGGCATTCAATTCAATGCATAGGCAAACAGTATGGAAGTACTAAGTTCCTAATAATGGGAACATTGCTTTCAGTTGGCCATCCTGTAAGTGTCTTCAAAGGGGTATTGGGGTGCATCTAACTTTTGGCCATCCTGTATGGCTCTTTTAAGGGGTTTTGGAGTGCATTTAAATGTGGTGCAAGGCAGGTGTTGCATTCAATACATAGGCAAACAGTATGGGGGACCTACTTCCTAATAATGGGAACATTGCTTTCAGGTGGCCATCCTGTATTGCTCTTCAAAGGGGTATCGAGGTGCATCTAAATTTGAGGCAGGCCTTGCATTCACTGCATAGGCAAACAGTATGGGAGTACCAATGTCCTAATAGTGGGAACATTGGTTTCAGGTGGCCATCCTGTACGTGTCTTCAAAGTGGTATTGGAGTGCATCTAAATTTAGGCAGGCCTTGCATTCAATGCATAGGAAAACAGTATAGGAGTACCAACTTCCTAAGAATGGAAACATTGGTTTCAGAAAGCCATCCTGTATGGCTCTTCAAAGGGGTATTGAGGTGAATCTAAATTTCGTGCAGGGCAGGCCTTGCATTTAAAGTATAGGCGGCAAACAGTAGGGGAGTACCAACTTCCTAATAATGGGAACATTGCTTTCAGGTGGCCCTCCTGTACAGTTTTCCAAAGGAGTATTGTAGTGCGTCTAGATTTGGTGCAAGGCAGGTCTTGCATTCAATGCATAGGCAAACAGTATGGGAGCACTAACTTCCTAATAATGGGAATATTGCTTTCAGGTGGTCATCCTGTACATGTCTTCAAAGGGTTATTGGGGTGCGTCTAAATTTGTGGCAGGCCTTGCATTCACTGCATAGGCAAACAGTATGGCAGGACCAACTTTCTAACAATGGAAACATTGCTTTCAGATGGCCATCCTGTACGGCTCTTCAAAGGGGTATTGGGGTGTGTCTAAATTTGGTGCAGAGCAGACCTTGTATTCAATACATAGGCAAACAGTATGGAAGTACCAACTTCCCAATAATGGGAACATTGCTTTCAGGTGGCCATCCTGCACGTATCCTCAAAGGGTTATTGGGGTGCGTCCAAATTGGGGGCAGGTATTGCATTCATTGCATAGGCAAACACTATGGGAGGACCAGCTTCCTAAAAATGGGAACATTGCTTTCAGGTGGCCATCCTGTACGTATCTTCAAAGTGGTATTGAGGTACGTCTAAATTTTTGGCAACCCTGCCACCAACTTCATAGGCAATAACAGTATAGGAGAACCACTGTTTAATAATGGGAACAAGAAAGCATAGCCGGCTGATGGATCTCTAAGAAAATTAAAGGCCGCCTGATGGCCCTATAAAAATAGGTTTTGTGACTTTCAGGGTTCCTCCTTCATAAATGAAACAGGATTTGTCTCATGATGTGTCACATACCACATGGCCAGCTAAGCTTGTAAAATGTTAAAATGACATTTCCCAGTGAATGCGTTTGTCTTGGCTGAAAACAATGCTAAAGTTGAAAAATGCATAAAAAACGCTACGTGAAAACATAGCCCCAGGTGCGGAGGAGCATTTTTATTTTTGGTTATTTATTTTGCCTTATATACAAGTCATTACCCTGGAAAGGATGTTCATTAACATATTTCTCAGAAAATCCATTTTTGCTTCGTTTTTGTATGTTTTATTGTGTCTGTAAAAGCGGCGTAAGACTCAGTGACCTGGGAGTCAGAAATACTTCCAGGGGTCTTCCCCATGATGTTCCCATGTCATTTGAGCACTGTTCCCATCAATGTCTGCAGTTTATAGATCCTCTAAAGACCCCCTGGGGGGTTGCGGCAAACATGCTCCAGTTTCCCATAGACTTACATTGGGCTCATTGCTCTGGTCGAGCACCCGAGCATTCCAATATGCTCGACTCGAGCAACGGGCACCCGAGCATTTTATAGCTCGCCCATCACTAGTTAGCAAGTAAAGAGGCAACATGAGATACTTTAGACAGTTGACTTTTAAACACAACAGCTCTCCATATTGTCTTTGAATATAACTTAATCTGAGCCGATGAGGCAACTAGAGGTGAAACTGTAGCATCAATTACTACTATCAGTGCAGCTTGATAGAAAGAAGCAAATACATTTGATTTGCACACTTAATGAAATAACATAAATGCAATGTGCCTTTTAGTTGTGAAATTTTACCATCTAGCCTTTAGATAAAAAAGTTCAAAAAGTTCAAAATTTCAATATCGAACAAAATGTGTCATATTCCATATTATAGCACTTTACACGGTCAGACTGACCTGCACAGTGGCCATATACACAGTAATTGAGAGAAGATATAATTGAATATGCATAAAACGCTGGTATTCAAATAAGCTTATTCAACAATTTAACAGTAAATTGAAAATAAATGTTTTATATTTACATAAAAGAGCTTACAAATGCTAATTTATCTTATGTACAATAAGTAGAGCTTTACCATCAGCAATGTGCTTTGGATGACAAACATAATAGTTTAATTATAAAATTGGACAGCAGAATAGAATATGGAGGAAATCTGGAAATATGAATAGCGTTTTAACAAATTAAATTCTGTAAACAATATCCACCTGTGCTACAAATCCATTGAGGGTCATTAGGCATAGGTAATTAGTACCTCTTCTCAGATAAACAATGTCATTTTTTCCTTACCGGAACCTAGCAAAACTAGAATGACTGGTAGCCAAAGTCATAATAGAAAGTAATAAATGCCACACTGTAGATGCTATAAATGTCTTTCCACTAATAAGCTGCAGAGAGAAAAAGCTTATCACACTGTTTTAGAGTTTGTCATGTAGCCTTCAAATGGTCTAAAATATTGATTTCATTTACTATAATTATATTCAGCAGTGTAACGATAGCTATGCTAGGAAGCAAAAGAGCTCTTAATCATTAAGAGTGTGTCAGCAGGATTTTTAGCATATCTAAAAGATAATAAAAATAGCAAATGTCTCATACTATATGTACAACTGTATATTAAATGAATATTATTAATTGACTTTTAAGAAAAAACTTTTTTTAAGTTATACAGTTAACTGGATTGCTGAATACAGTCCAATGGTAGATTCATGTGCACCATTGACCAATTTGTGCTTAACTCGGCAGAGCCTCCCACCAGGTCCAAAGGCAATGCAAAAATTCAGAGAAACTGAGGCACCAAAGCAGCAAATTCTTGGTTAAAAAATGTGTTTATTATTCCATAATAATTAAAATCATTACAGGAAGACACAGCAAGCAACGATTCGGCCATAATTGGTCTTTCTTAAGCATAAAAAAAATACAACTCTTTACAGAAAAAAAATACAGCTCTATACAAAGAAAAATAAAGCTCTGTACAGAGCTGTATTTTTTTTAGGCTTGAAAAAGGCCAATTATGTCCGGTACATGGCCTGCTGTGTCTTCCTGTTTTGAATTTAATTAAAATGGAATAATACTTTTTTTTTACCATGAACCTGCTGCTTTGGTGCATCGGCTTCTCTGAATTTTCACATTGCTCAATACAGTATTGAGAATGGATAATGTACAAAACAAGTAAAAAAAATAGCACCTCATATTTTTTCAAAGGGAACCTGTCATGAGATTAAGATTGCCCATATTATAGGCAGACAAAAGTAAAGATACAAACAATACTAGCATATACCCTGCAACAAATAAATAGCAATAGTGCAAGAAAATAACTTGTGGCATTTAGTTGTAGTTAACATATTAGTTAATATAAATTTGATAAAAAAAGTAAAATCATCCCACTGCTCCAAGTTGAACCTATTCAGAATTGTCCTAACCTCTATTTTAAAATTATGGACAGCATGATTCAGAGCCTGGCTGCTGAATAGTAACTTGGCATATATTTCCATGAAAGGCTTCGGTATTGGGACCGGGATTAGTCTGCACCACCCATTGCTGGCTTTTTCTAGTGTCACTAGTTGATTAACAGGTTTTTCACTATGGAAGAGATGTGACAATCACCTCCAGCAGAATTGGGATGGTTTGCAATGCACTTCTTCCTCTTTCTGCCACTGTTCCTCTTTGCTCCCAAGTTTATCATATTGCTATGGCATCATGGCGCACACAATTGATGCTATGCTCCTAGGTGGCGAACGTAGTTTGTGGACCCACTGTGCCACAGACTGTACTTACGCTGGATAGGCATGACTAGGCAGCTACCTCAGTGTTCACTGGAGTCTCTAGTGGTGAAGTCAGACTTGTGCAGCAGGTAGCTGCCAGGTACCAATCCAGGGAGATGTCTGGCAGTAGCTGCTGACCCCAACGGGCTGAGACACCCCTTCAGATTCTCAGACAAAACAGGATGGCCACTTGGGACAAGTTGAGACAGGATGGCCTCTTGAGACAATTTCGGACAAGACAGCCACTTGGGACAAGTTCTCCATGTGCAGACAAGATGAGCACAGGGACAGATTCACATGGTGCAGACTGGAAGGTCACAAGAGTAAGTTTACAGTTCTGGCATTAGTATTTACCCTCTAGAGTGGCAGATAGGTAACGCATGCAGGCCCTAGGCACAGTGCCGAGACACAGTGTGGGGTGCACAGAAGAGGAAGGAGGAAAGAATAGAAGCATGCTGGGTATTGTGCCACGTGCAGGGGTGTTGAGTAAGCCAGCATTCCCGCATGGTGGTAGAATTTGACACCATGAAGGGGAGCTGGGCATATCATTATTTCTGATATCTTGCATATAGTTGGGGTTTTTCCATTAACAAACTTAATTTTAATCACAATTTTAATCAATAGATCTTTTATTCTTCTGCTGAGATAATCTTATAGATAAGCCCCTGCTATGTACTGTGTAATGGCTGTGTCTGACTACAGGAACATGGTCTGATCATACCACAGCTCCTGGGCAGGGGAGGAAGTAAAAAAGAAAACAGACAGGACAGCATGGGAATACAGCTGATTCTTTCTTTGAGGTAAAACATTGCTTAAGTTCAGACAGGGAAATGTTTTACCTCACAAAAAGAATCAGCTGCAATCTTATGCTGCAATGGCTGTATACTCTATTTTGCTTACAACCCTGCCCAGGAGCAGTGGTGTGACCAGACCATGCCGTGGCATGGTAGGACACAGACATTACACAGTAAACAGCAGGGGCACATGTATGAGATTATCTGAGCACAGGAAAAAATTTTAACACATCCAATTGTGGAAATTATTATTATTTAAAGATCTATTAATTGAAATGTACTTTGTTCATGTGAAAATCCCTTTAATCTCTACCATGAGTCTCCTAGTCAGCTCAGCTCTGCCACATCAATGAGACTATTTATTTTTTTACTTGCCTATATCACACTATTCATTCTACTGTGCTTTACAGATATCATCCACACTAAACCATTGGGACTCACAATTTAGATTCCTGATCAATATGCCTCTAGAGTGTTGAAAGAAACCGAAGTGTTTTCAAACATGGAAAGAACACACTCCTTGAAAATGTTCTCCTCAGTTGGATTTAAATCCCACATGACCATCCTAGGCTACATTCCCATGATGAGCTCTTTGGTGAGTTTCTTATGTTGCAGATTTTCTGCAGCATTTCTGCACCCATTAAATAAAATAGGTTACTTGAATTTATTCAAAAATATGCAGCATCAAAAACTGACCAAAAACTCATTGAGGGAATTTAACCTTAGGGTTTCCTTTACAGATTTACAGTGTATAATACAAAGTAATCTACAGTATATGATATGTAACAGGGGATTCAATACAAAAATATGTCTCACTCAGCTTGTTATAAAAACATTAAGTGTACACAAAATAATATGGATATGGAATACAAAACTATTCTAAGTTACCATAAACCCCTCTTCCAATTATGCTGTCTCTAAGGCTACTTTCACACTTGCGTTTTTTTGCGCTGCGCACCGTGCGCAGTGCAAACGCACATAAAAAACGCATCATGCATTTTTGTGCGTTTTTTGGCAGTTTTGCCCCCGTTATTTGCGCTGATGTGCACATTACCATGCGCACGTCAGCGCACTCATAGACTATAATGGGTGGTTGGGTGAAAAAAAAATGCATTGCGTGTGCATGCATTTTTTTGGGACAAGTCGGATGCACAAAAAATGCAACAGGATGCATTTTGTGCACCCGAGCGCACACTACAAAAAAAACGCATGCGTATACAAACGCGTACAAACGCATGTGTATGCGCACCCATGTAAAGTATAGGAAAAAACGCATGCATTTTTTTGCGAGAAAAAAACAGCGCAAAAAAGCGCAAGTGTGAAACCAGCCTAAGCCATCTTTCTCCTGTGTTGACGCTAATAATGGATTGCCACTGTTTCAAGTATAATTGCTAAATAAGTTTAGAAGGTAGATTGCCTAGATTATGAAGGAACTTGTAACAGAAGATAGCTAGTAATTAAATGGCTATCCTGTTTTCTATGAAATAACATTGAATTGTAGAAAACTGAAAAAAATATATAATTTCTTAAAAATTGCATTTTAGTAAATCATAGTGATTTACCTTCAAAACTGATCTCTGCTTATAGTAATTCAATAAGAGCTTTTAATGTTTTGTTCCACAAAGAGCATATTTTCATGCGAATATCACATGGATAAATGGTTCATAACTGTTATGATAGAGACATTTGAGTGTACGAGTATATACAGTTGTGTGAAAAAGTTTTTGCCCCCTTTTTGATTTCCTATTCTTTTACATGTTTGTCACACTTAAATGTTTCAGATCTCAAATAAATTTAAAAATTAGACAAAGATAACACAAGTAAACATAAACTGCAGTTTTTAAATGAATGTTTTTATTATTAAGAGAAAAAAATCCAAACCTATAGGACACTTTGTGAAAAAAGTGATTGTACCCTAAACTTAATAACTGGTTGGGCTACCCTGAGCAGCAACAACCGCAACCAAGCATTTGTGATAACTGGCAATGAGTCTTTTATAACGCTCTGGAGGAATTTTGACCCATTCATGTTTGCAGAACTGTTGTAATTCAGCCACATTGGAGGGTTTCCGAACATGAACTACCTTTATAAGGTCAGACAAAACCTACAAAAGACAAAATGAAAAAAACCCTGTTATAATTAAATAAGTAAAAAGCAAAAGTGCATTTAAATCATACAGAGTTCTAAGTAATACTGTATTTGATCAAACATAGCATAAAAGCCGTCCCACCATCGACAAGGTGACTCTGTGGTCGGGGCGGTCCTACACTGTCTAGTATTAATAACCTTATCATGTGTCAAAGTTGACGTTTGTGTGAATAAGGGCAGACAAGGACTGGGTCCCAACCAGTGGACACAGTCAGGGGAAGCTTCTAAATGCAATTTCCAGCGCAGGAGAGGGAGGCCACACCACAGCTTGCACAGAATGCAAAAATACAAAGAAAAAACACAAAAATTGAGCTTGGTTTGAGTTGGTACACATGCAGCATATAAATGCATGTTCACATGGCCAAAAAAGCATACAAAACCTCCTACAAAAACAAAATGAAAAAAACCCTGATATAATTAAATAAGTAAAAAGCAAAAGTGCATTTAAATCATACAGAGTTCTTAGTAATACTGTATTTGATCAAACATAGCATAAAAGCCGTCTGATTTAATGAACTCTGTATGATTTAAATGCACTTTTGCTTTTTACTTATTTAACTATAGCAGGGTTTTTTCATTTTATCTTTTGTAGGTTTTGTATGCTTTTTTGGCCATGTGAACATGCATTTATATGCTGCATGTGTACCAACTCAAACCAAGCTCAATTTTTGTGTTTTTGCTTTTAAAGGTCAGGCCACAGCATCTCAAATGGATTAAGGTCAGGTCTTTGACTAGGCCACTCCAGAGTCTTAAACTCTGAAATCCTGAGAAAAGGAACCTTGTTTCTTTAAAACTGAAAAAGGAAGAGAAATGGTGATAAAAGCAGGACAATTGCCCTGCAGACAAATGTGGATAGGGAAATTGCTTAAAGGAGTTATTTCATCCTAGCAATCATGATAAATTAAGTAAATTAATAACAAAAAATGTTAACAGTGCACCCACAGAGATTGAGTGTTAAGAACTGACCTGAGTTGGAATTGTTATATTGCAACTACTAGATGTAGCACCGGCTGGTAGAGTCATCAGGATGTAGCCAGAGGTTGTACACGGAGTAGCAGTGTACTTGGAAGGATAAGCAGGAATCATCTTCAGGATATAGCCACAGGTCCGTAAATGGAGCTGCAGTAGGATCTTGAGAATAAGCAGGTAACCTAGTCAGGATATAGCCAGAGGTCAGTACATGGACCCTGAGGATAAGACGCAGATGGGAAGAAACTAGACTAAAGGCTTGGAGCTCAATAATCTAGCAATGAAGCAAGTGCATTGCCAAGTTTAAGTAGGGTGCTCAATCAGGAAATCATAGGGTGAGCCAGTCAGGAACTTGGGGTGGAGACATCAGGAACTCAGGTTGGAGACATCAAGAACAATACAGGTACTAGTATCTGATATAGAAAGGAACTGTCCAGCGAGCTGAATAGCTCAGAAGGAAGAGCTGCTGCCTGTTTCACAAGAACTGCTGGGTTCAAATCCTGACAGTATTCCCCTCCTTCCAGGATGGCCTCTTGACATCTCAGGCACTGACTTCTCTGTGTGTCTCTGGTGAAAGGCGCTTGTAAGTCTGGGTCCATGGACTTTGCCCTCCGGCTCCCAAGAATTATCTTCTGATCCGTAACCCCTCCATTGCACCAAAGATTGCAATGTTGCCCAAAAATTCTACAGTCCAGAATTTTATCCACAATGTACTCTTCTTCACTATGGACATTTTCTGGTGTAGGATGTGGCTGAGTTCTTCCTGGAAATGGGTTTTCCCTGAATGGTTTGAGCAAGAATATAGGATGTATTTTCAGGCTGTTAGGAAGTTTTAAATGGAAAGCAACCGTGTTAATTTGTGCAGAAAGTTGAAAAATCCTATGAATTTTTGACCCAATTTAGAAAACCGTACGTTTGTTTTCAGATTTTTTTGTAAAAAGCCAAACCTTGTCACCAACCTGAAAGGTAGGAGGGGCTTTGCGATGTTTATCTGCTGCTTGTTTGTAATCTTCTTGGGCCATTTGAGACATAATGGATGCAAGCCATAGTTAGCAAAAAATGGGCTTTGGGATGTAGAACTGTGCTTTGAGTTGCTATAAGCAAATTCTGCTGTTGATAAATAGTCCACGCAATCATCCTGTAGGTAAGAAAGAAAACAGCACAGGTATTATTTAAGAGATTGGATAGTTCCTTCAGTCTGGCCATTGGATTGAGGATGGATAGCCAAATTGACAGTAACTTCTAAAGCTGTACAGAAGCTTTTCCAAAATTTTTATGTAAACTAAACACCTCTATCAGAAATTATATTGTCAGAAATTCTATGCAGCCCAAATATCTCTTTGACCACTATTTCTGCTCTGTTCAGCAGTAGGAATCCTTTTAGTAGAAAAAAATGGGCCATCTTTGTGAGCAGATCCACCACAACAATAATTTTATTTAGAGAGAGGTAGATCCACGATAAAATCAATTCAGATTGAGCCCCAAGGTTTGGATGGAAGTGGAAAAGACTGAAAGAGGAAACATATTTTCTCACATAGTTCCTACAATTAGACCACCAAAAAGAATGAAGCATTAGTTCTTGCATTTTCATAACTCCAGGATGTCCTATACGTTTAGAATCATGGACAAGTTTGAGGACTTCGAGTCGAACAAATTCGGGAAGTATATTGGATGATTCTGCATTCAAAAACCCTCCTTAAAACAAATATCAACATCTTTAGAAGAATGGTTAAGAAAAAAGTCAGTTTGATATCCATCTTTAATATTTGCTAAAAATCCTTTGGTGTCCAGTATTCCCAATTTTTTTTTGGGGGGGTGTTAGAATGGTACAGTCAGTATTAGAGCTTTCCTGAGGTTTGGTAAATATTTCTGGACAGAGCATTAGCCTTGCTGTTTCTTGTACCAGACCGAAAAGAAATTAAAAAATTAAACCTGGATAAAAATAAAGACCATCGTGCTTGTCTTGCAGACAACCTCTTAGTTGTAAGGATGAATTCTAAATTTTTGTGGCAAGTAAGGACAGAAACCAGATAATTGGCCCCTTCCAAAAGATGTCTCCATTTGGAGAAGGCGTCAACCCATTATCTTCCAATGTCCGTTTTTTGGGATGCCTAATCTTTTGCTCCTAGCAACTAAGATTTTATAATTAGGGCCAATTTTTTGTGTTGTGTTAGTAAAATGAATGTTTTCAAAACATGAAATCATGTCATTGTCATTTTTAATTGAATATTCTTCCACGCAGAGAGCTTTCAAAGCACCTATTTTCGTGTTTTTTTCAAAATTAGGATCATAAGCTGAAATTATTATTTAAAATCACAGTTCTGTGATCACAAAGTTATTAGAACTATTGTTTATACTTGAAGGAAAGTATATAATTCAATGGCATTGATGTAGATTTACCCAGGCCAGAGTTATATTCAAGTGAAATTGCCGTCCCATTTTTGGGACATTGGCAGAATCTATTTCAATGGTTTTTTATACATGGAAATTTTTGTTTGATTCACTAGTTTTTATCCATAGCCCTAAATCATTTACAAAAAAAGAAAAGAGAAGCCAGCGTTGCCAAGGTCAGAACGCATAACATAAAGTGCATTTGCACATAACATCTAACTGTATTCAAAATGAGATATTTAGCAAAAAAATTGATCAATTCAATTGAGCCACCCCGCCGCGCCAAGGCAATCTCATGTGGGGGGTCCTACTCTACGTTTTTAATAAACACTGTGCCATTATGGCCTCCTAGATACATTAAAAGCAAGACCACTTTAAATGCAATCCGTACCTGAGCATTTCTGGATCGCTCCCATGATGCCAGAAAAGGCAAGTGCGGATGAAGGCCAACCAGGTCTGAATGCAGACGTGTCAGGTTTAGCCTCCACACATTGCCTGACCAGCAAGCATAGATGAAGGGCAATGCAGGTTCAGATACAGGTGCACAATTAAATAAAGCTTGGGGCAGGGTGGGGCTGCTGTGTATGTGTGCACAGCAGCCTAGATCCATCACAGTGAACACAGAAAAAATGGCGAACACAACCCAGCGCGCACGGCAACAGTGGTGGTCAGCCACATACCAATGTACAAAAAAAGAAAAGAGAAGCCAGCGTTGCCAAGGTCAGAACGCATAACATAAAGTGCATTTGCACATAACATCTAACTGTATTCAAAATGAGATATTTAGCAAAAAAATTGATCAATTCAATTGAGCCACCCCGCCGCGCCAAGGCAATCTCATGTGGGGGGTCCTACTCTACGTTTTTAATAAACACTGTGCCATTACGGCCTCCTAGATACATTAAAAGCAAGACCACTTTAAATGCAATCCGTACCTGAGCATTTCTGGATCGCTCCCATGATGCCAGAAAAGGCAAGTGCGGATGAAGGCCAACCAGGTCTGAATGCAGACGTGTCAGGTTTAGCCTCCACACATTGCCTGACCAGCAAGCATAGATGAAGGGCAATGCAGGTTCAGATACAGGTGCACAATTAAATAAAGCTTGGGGCAGGGTGGGGCTGCTGTGTATGTGTGCACAGCAGCCTAGATCCATCACAGTGAACACAGAAAAAATGGCGAACACAACCCAGCGCGCACGGCAACAGTGGTGGTCAGCCACATACCAATGTACAAAAAAAGAAAAGAGAAGCCAGCGTTGCCAAGGTCAGAACGCATAACATAAAGTGCATTTGCACATAACATCTAACTGTATTCAAAATGAGATATTTAGCAAAAAAATTGATCAATTCAATTGAGCCACCCCGCCGCGCCAAGGCAATCTCATGTGGGGGGTCCTACTCTACGTTTTTAATAAACACTGTGCCATTACGGCCTCCTAGATACATTAAAAGCAAGACCACTTTAAATGCAATCCGTACCTGAGCATTTCTGGATCGCTCCCATGATGCCAGAAAAGGCAAGTGCGGATGAAGGCCAACCAGGTCTGAATGCAGACGTGTCAGGTTTAGCCTCCACACATTGCCTGACCAGCAAGCATAGATGAAGGGCAATGCAGGTTCAGATACAGGTGCACAATTAAATAAAGCTTGGGGCAGGGTGGGGCTGCTGTGTATGTGTGCACAGCAGCCTAGATCCATCACAGTGAACACAGAAAAAATGGCGAACACAACCCAGCGCGCACGGCAACAGTGGTGGTCAGCCACATACCAATGTACAAAAAAAGAAAAGAGAAGCCAGCGTTGCCAAAGTCAGAACGCATAACATAAAGTGCATTTGCACATAACATCTAACTGTATTCAAAATGAGATATTTAGCAAAAAAATTGATCAATTCAATTGAGCCACCCTGCCGCGCCAAGGCAATCTCATGTGGGGGTCCTACTCTACGTTTTTAATAAACACTGTGCCATTACGGCCTCCTAGATACATTAAAAGCAAGACCACTTTAAATGCAATCCGTACCTGAGCATTTCTGGATCGCTCCCATGATGCCAGGAAAGGCAAGTGCGGATGAAGGCCAACCAGGTCTGAATGCAGACGTGTCAGGTTTAGCCTCCACACATTGCCTGACCAGCAAGCATAGATGAAGGACAATGCAGGTTCAGATACAGGTGCACAATTAAATAAAGCTTGGGGCAGGGTGGGGCTGCTGTGTATGTGTGCACAGCAGCCTAGATCCATCACAGTGAACACAGAAAAAATGGCGAACACAACCCAGCGCGCACGGCAACAGTGGTGGTCAGCCACATACCAATGTACAAAAAAGAAAAGAGAAGTCAGCGTTGCCAAGGTCAGAACGCATAACATAAAGTGCATTTGCACATAACATCTAACTGTATTCAAAATGAGATATTTAGCAAAAAAATTGATCAATTCAATTGAGCCACCCCTCCGCGCCAAGGCAATCTCATGTGGGGGGTCCTACTCTACGTTTTTAATAAATGAGATTGCCTTGGCATGGTGGGGTGGCTCAATATTTTGATCAATATTTTGCTAAATGTCTCATTTTGAATGCAGTAAGATATGTGCATATGCACCTCATGTTATGCGTTCTGACCACTGGCAGTGCTGGCTCTTCTCTCTTTTTATTGCAAATTAGTTTTGTGGCTGACCACCACTGTTGCCGTGCACGCTGGGTCATGTTCGCCATCTTTTCTGTGTTTATTGTGATTGATCTAGGCTGCTGTGCACACTCACGGCAGCCCCGCCCTGCCCCAGGCTTTATTTATTTTTGCATCCATGTCTGAGCCTGCATTGCCCTTCATCTGTGTTTGCTGGTCAGGCAGTGTGTGGAGGTCAGACCTGAGATGTCTGTGTTCAGACCTGGTTGGCCTTCATCTGCACCTGCTCCATCTGGCTGCACGGGAGTGAAGCAGATATGCTTCAGGTATGGATTGCATTTGATATGGTCTTGCTTTTAAAACATTTAGGAGGCCGCAATGGCACAGTGAATAAATAAAAATGTAGAGTAGGACCCCCCATATGAGATTGCCTTGGCGTGGTGGGGTGGCTCAATATATTGATCAATATTTTGCTAAATGTCTCATTTTGAATGCAGTAAGATATGTGCATATGCACCTCATGTTATGCGTTCTGACCACTGGCAGTGCTGGCTCTTCTCTCTTTTTTTAAATCATTTACAACTGATATGGCAGGCAGAGGTCTTTTAGTTTCATTTCTTCCTCTTACCAGATAGTCTGGAAATCCCTCACCCCTCCACCCCCCTTCCCCAGTACCTTTCTAACTATATATGCTTTGTGAAACCTGATATCTCAGCTGTACTGGAGACACTCAGGAGAACAGACCCTGTAACTTGCTGGCTTGTCTTACATTGTTTACAATCACATCACAGTATATAAGGTTGGTATATTATGTTTTTATTCATCACAATTGTTTATTTAGCTTGTTTTATGAATGGATAGTGAAATGTGAAATATATTTATACATATATTTAGAATAATAATATATATTTTTATCTATAGTTTTCTAAATGTTACTATACTAATTTTTGTTTTTGTTGTGTCAGCAGTAAGAACATGGCATAACAATATAAAAAAGGACTTACTGTTGATGAAATACTAGGTTATCTTGAGGAATTAGATGACCAAGAAGAGGAAGTTTCTGAAGTAGTGATTGTGCCCCCTGACCCTGATGATGCAACTGATGAGGAAGATTTTCAGGAAAATGAGCTTCTTGCTCATGAATTGAATGATGTAGCAGGAACTTTGGAGGTATTGCACACTTCAACAGAAATTGAAGAGGCTCCTGAGGTGGCGTCAACTGAGAATTTACCATCCACCTCAGCAGGAACTTCAATTACCAGTAGCAGAAAACGATCAAGGAATCAAACTTCAAAACCAGTTGTGAGCAAGAAAAAAAAAATGCAGCAGAATTATTACAATGTGCAGCAATTCAAAAATGGAAAAAATGTCAACCAACATATGAAAGCAGTGCGGACCAGGATACGTCCGAAATAAGCAACATTTGTGACCTTTTAGAAAATAAAAATGAAGTTGAAGTATTTGAATAGTTTTTCCCATGATGTTATGGATATTATTTTGACCCAAAGCATGCTATATGCAAACCAAAAAAATAAACCCTCCTTTTCCATCAGCGAGGAAGAATTACAAGTTTTCTTAGGCATATTATTACTGTCTGGATATCATTCTCTCCCCCAAGAGGACATGTACTGGGAACAAGCTCAAGATGTGGGAGTTCCATTGGTGTACAAAGCAATGTCAAAGAACTGTTTTAGGGAAATTAAAAAATATATACACCTAAATGACAATTCTAAAATTGACAAGTCTGACAAGATGTACAAAGTTAGTTTATTCTTTGAAGTACTGGAGAAAGAATTCCTTAAATTTGGTGTATTCCACCAGGAACTTTCCTTAGATGAAATGATGGTCCGCTACTATGGCAAACATCCTACAAAAATGTACATGCGAGGTAAGCCAATAAAATTCGCCTACAAAATTTGGTGTCTGTGCAGTTCCTACGGCTACCTCTACAAAGTTGTGCCATACTGTGGTAAGTCTGACAAAGAGGAAGAACCGTTAGGCTTGAGAGTAATTTCACAACTTGCAAATGTAATTCCTAATTCCCAGTCATTCAGTTACAAGTTATTTTTTGACAATTTCTTTACAAGTATTGATGCTCTGGTGATGCTGAAAACAAAAACATCCAAGCTACTGGCACTATGAGAGAAAATCGCACAAAACAGTGTCCTCTTATGCCATGCAAGGAGATTGAAAAACAAAAGGAAAGAGGATTTTGTGATTACCGGTTTGATAAAGCAAATAAAATTCTTGTGGTGAAATGGAAGGATAATAAGGTTGTCACGTTTGGCACAAACTTCAGCACAATAGAGCCTTTGTCAACAGCTCGTAGGTACTCTCAAAAACAGAAAAAACAATGTCTCAATGCCCCTGATGGTTCAGGAATATAATTCCCACATGGGGGAGTTGATTTATTGGACAAACAAATCTCCCTGTACTGTGTCAGAATCCGTTCCAAAAAGTGGTGGTGGCCCCTTTTCACTCAAATGATAGACATTGCCATTGTCAACACCTGGAGGGCATATCAAAAGGCAAATCCAGAAGAAAGTGTGCCACTGCTAAGTGTAAGGAGGAGGATTGCATTGGCCTATCTAAACAAAAGCACACAATCAACCCCAAAGCGATGTGGACCTCAACAGAGTAAACTATTAGGTGGCCGAGTTAGTGATGACGTCAGATTTGATCCTGGTAATCATTTGATAGAGCCAATTGCTACACAAAGAGGGTGTGCTTTATGTAAGAAAAAAAAAACAGAATTTGCAAACGGTGTGATGTTCCCCTTCATGCTAAGTGTTTTGCTGTATTCCATTCCTCTAGCTGAGTTATTTGGAGAATTTTGTAATATAATATTTTGAAAAAAAGTACATAAACATATTGTTTGCATAATAGTTTGTAAGCAAAAAATGCAAAAAAATAAAGTTGAATAAGTTCTATCTTTTCTGATTTTTTGCTTTCACTTTCTGCCAATGTCCCAAATTGGGATACCCTTTTCTGAAAAATCCGTACTTGTAAAAATTTGGCAAATTATGTTTCTGATTCATTAGGACCCAAATCATTAAAAATCTGTCATTTAAAAAGAAAAAATGAAAATTGCTAATTTGGCAAGTAATGGGTTAATAGCCAAAAGTTCCTTATTTCAGATGTCATAATTCTTTTCTGCAAATTACATGGTATGAGAAAGGAACACACATGAAGCTGCATCTTGTCCACAACTTACTTTTTTAAAATGTCTTTCACTGCAGAGTCTGAGGTGTCCACTTCAACAACAAAGGCAGTTCAGGATTTGGATGGACTAATAATGGTGTGAAAGAAAAATGAGTCTTTAATTTTTCAAAAGCCACCTATGCGTATGGGGACCAGGAAAACACTTTCTTTGTGAGTGAAGTAATTGGTAAAATATTTATTGAAACATTTTTAATGAATCTTCTGTAGAAAAGTGAAAATCCTATAAAGCAGACATCTTTTAGATTTATTGGGGTAGTCCAGTCAACTATAGTTCTGATTTTACTGGAATCCATGCTCAGACCTTCTTGAGAGATGATATATCCCAGGAATTGAGTCCTGGCTTGATCAAATTCACATTTTGGGTTTGATATAGAGCTGATACTCCTGTAGACATTTCAGAACTAACTGGATATGCCTGCGATGCTCTTCCAAGATATCTGAAAATAAAAGTATGTAATCGAGATAAGCAACAACAAATCGATCCAAGAAATCTCGAAAAACATCATTAATGAAGTTCCCGAAAGGTGGCAGGGGCATTACTAAGGCCAAAAGGCATAACCAGGTATTCAAAATGTCCATATCTAGTTCTAAAGGGGATTTTCCACTAATCTCCTGGACGAATTAGTTTGAGATTATAAGCCCATCTTAGATTGAGTTTGGTAAAAATTCTTGGCAGAATGAAGTATCCCCAGCAACTCAGGAGTTATGGGGAGTGAGTAGTGATTTTTAATGGTGATCTTATTTATTTCCCTGTAATCAATACATGGCCGCAGGGTTGAGTCTTTTCTACAAAAAAACAGGGGTGCTCCGGCTGGCGAAAAAGAAGGTTGAATGAAGCCTTTCTTTAAATGTTCATCTAGGTATTCCTTTAGTACTTTCAATTCCGGTTCAGAAAGATTATAAATTTACCCAAATGGAATGGATGCTCTAGGAAGCAATTCAATGTGACAATTGTAAGAGCGATGAGGAGGTGGTTGATCGGTTTTCTTCTTACTGTAGACCTCACTGAACTGCTGGTAATGAGGTGGTAGTTAATCATCAGTCTGATGTGAAATCTCGGATACTTAAATTTGTTTGAGAACAGATAAATTAGCATGGCAATTGTTCTTACAGTACTCAGAGGGAAAGGTAATGATCCTCGATGCCCAATTGATAGATGGGTTATGGATTGAAAACCAGGGAATTCCAAGAATAACAAAATTTTGGAGAGGAAATAACATGGAAACTAAAAGCTTCATGATGATTCGACTTAATACAGATTTCACGTACAATTGTCTAGTGTACCAGGAAACACAGTCTCCATGTCGATTGGCATGGATTTAGTCCTATTTCCTATGTTATTTTCAAGTGTAAATTGTAAGTCCATAAAATTTCCTCCTGCGCCAGAATCTAACATGACAGAGCATTATATTTTTTGGCTCCCAATTATGACCTTTATGGGAACGACAAAATGAGACAATAGTGATTGCTCTTTGTCTTTATCCTGCATTACAGATGAGATGGTCTGCATAACCAGACCTGGCCATTCAAAAAGTCTAAATCGCTTTCAGTTTCGGCATTTGTGAAAACTATGGTCCTTTTCTTAATACAGCTGATGGCAAAAAGTCCAGTGCCCCCACAATAGAGGCATAAATTTTCTGTGCGTCGCCTCTCCATCTTTACTGCAGAGAGCAGTTTACGGATTACATCAATTTGCATAGGTTCAGGAACACTTTCCATTTCCTTTTGGTGTTTTAAGGCTGATTGAGTAAATGAATAGTTAGAGGTGTTTCCAAATGCTTAAATGCTTGCAGGCTTTCCTTTCTTTCGTTTAGTGAGTCTCTGATTGGATACAAAGTTGAATAAATCCTCTAAATTATCAAGGGTCTCAATCCTTGCAAGTTCATCCTTAAATTGCTCTGATAATCCTCATTGAAATTTACTCCTCTGGGCAGCTAAGTTCCATGTGCTGTCTGTCACCCAGTGGCAAAATTCGGTGCTATATTCTGCTGCAGAGTGCCACCCTTGATGTAGGGTATGTAATTTGGTTTCAGCTGTAGCACAATAATTTGGGTCATCAAGCACTTATTCCATAACAGTGATGAAGGATACTAAGTAATTTAGGAAGTCAGAATTGTTTTCCACATAAGGTGAGGTCCATTCAAGGGACTCATCAATCAGGAGATTAATGATGAAAATGGAGAAGGTTGCATCAGGAATTAGATACTACACTAACTAAGGAATCCACAATAATGATATTGATCACCACAGAATTTTGCATGCAACGGCATGCGTGCATTTAATTCCAAGATTTTGCAAATCCAGAAGTTGCCTCTGCAACTCAATCATTTCCTTTTGCTGACCCAACAAATGAGTTTGCAACTTAGAAAATATTTTGTGGTATGTGGCACCAATATTCTGAAGTTCAGTGACTTGTTGCCTCAGTTGGGCTGCAATAGACTCCATTTTGTGTGTGAGGTTATTCTGTTAAGGACTGACCTGAGTTGGAGGAGTGAAATTGCAACCAGTAGGGGCAGCACTGGCAGGTAGCATTGCCAGGCTATAGCCACAGTTTGGTACACGGAGCAGCAATGTAGTTGGAAGCATAAACAGGAATCATAGTCAGGATGTAGCCAGAGGTCGGTACATGCTGCAGCAGCATGATCTTGAGAATAAGTAACAGGTGGGAAGAAACTAGACTAAAGGCTAGTAGCTCAATAATTTCACAATGAAGGAAGTGCAGTGCCAGGTTTAAGTAGGGTGCTCAATGAGAAGATCACAGGATGAACCAATCAGGAACTTGGGTAGGAGACATCAGGAAATCAGGTTGGAAACATTAGGAATAACACAGGTACTAGTATCTGATTTAGTAAACAATTGTCCAATGAGCTGAATAGCTCAGAGGGAAGAGCTGCTGGGTTTGAAACCTGTCACTAAAGCCCCCGTTACACACTGCGATATCGCTAGCGATATCGCTGTGAAGTCACCGATTTTGTGACGTTGCAGCGATATTGCTAGCGATATCGCTATGTCTGATGCTTACCTCCGACCGGCTCCCCCGCTGGTTATCGCTGATCGCGCGAGAAGCTCCTGGACCATTCCTCGTCGGTCACTTCCTGCGGCGCTTCCTGTGGTGCCGACGAGCGAGGCGTGGACGCGGGCGGGAGGACGCAGGATCACCGCATCTGACAGGTAAGTAGCGATCCCCATCCCCAGCGATGTCGCTGGTGAGATCTGCCTGTGTGGCAGCTCACTAGTGACCACTTAGCGATGCACCAGCGATCCTGACCGCGTCATATCGCTAGTCAGGATCGCTGGTGCATCGCTAGGTGTAACGGTACCCTAAGGCTTGCTACCACCAGTCCATTTAAAATATTCACCCACACAGCATGGGGGAGAGAAGCAGCTGACAAACAACACCCCCAGATCAAAGTCCAGACATATTAATAATTGTGGCTTTATTCAACGCGTTTCAGAGAACAAAAGACTCATTCATCAGGAAATACCACACAAAAGTGTCTCTACATCATATGCAGACCTTTAAACAGGAAAAAAGTTCAAATATCGGTGCCAATATGGTCACCTGATGAGCAATGTCAAAGTTCAATGATAAGACACATGATGGACACATGATGAATAGGACACATGATATATTCCCAATTTAGGTGCAAAAGAATAATATTAGCTCAGGTAAAAAATGTTTATTCAGGTAAAAATAAAAATGATTCCTTCTTCTATTGCAGTGTCAAACAATGAAGAATAAAAAGGAAAAACAAATAAAGATGAAGGATGAGAACCTGCAATGTTCAATTAAAAAAGCTGCAGTGAGAAACAATCCAATGCTGCCACTTTCAAGCCACAGCAGAGAGGAGCTGCAACAGCAGCTGCTAAGAGAAAAAGACAAAAAAAGACAATATCAAAAATCTAGATAGGTATATTCAGGAAAAAAATATTCACATGAAGGATCAACCCTGATTAGTATACTCACAGAGAATTAAAACTCTACAATAAAAGAGGCACAATATACATTACATTAGGATGACACAGTGTAAAAAAAATAATAAACAAACATGTATTTTAATATATGAATAATGGAGGAAAAAAAAATTTCTGAAGAGAAATTAGGTACCATATATACTTGTGTATAAGCCGACCATGTATAAGCCGACCCCCCTAATTTTGTCACAAAAAAACTGGGAAAACGTATTGACTCGTGTATAAGCCTATGGTGGAAAATGCAGCAGCTACTGGTAAATTTCAAAAATAAAAATCGATGCCAGTAAAAGTTAAATTAATTGAGACATCAGTAGGTTAAATGTTTTTGAATATCAATATTGAATCAGGAGCCCCATATAATGCTCCATACAGTCCATGATGGCCCCATAAGATGCTCCATACAAAATACACTCCATATAGTGCTGCACAAAGGTTAATAAAGGCCCCATAGAATAATATGCCCCATATGCTGCTCCATAAAGGTTATGGCCCCATAAGATGCTCCATAGAATAGGCCCCATAAGATGCTCCATAGAATAAGCCACCTATGCTGCCCCATAAGATCCTCTATAAAATATTCCCCCATAAGATGCTCCATACATTATGCCCCATAAGATGCTCCATAGAATAGGCCCCCATACGATGCTCCATAGAATATGCCCCCAAAAAGATGCTCCATAGAACATGCCCACATAAGATGCTCCATAAATTATGCCCCCTTAAGATGCTCCATAGATTATACCCCCATAAGATGCTCCATAGAATATGCCCCATAAGATGCTCCACATAATATGCCCCATAAGATGCTCCATAGAATATGCCCCATAAGATGCTCCATGGAATATGCCCCATAAGATGCTCCATAGAATATACCCTCATAACATGCTCCATAGATTATGCCCCCTTAAGATGCTCCATAGATTATGCCCCATAAGATGCTCCATAGAATAGGCCCCCATACGATACCCCATAGAATATGCCCCCATAAGATGCTCCATAGAACAGGCCCCCATAAGATGTTCCATAGAATATGCCCCATAAGATGCTCCATAGAATATGCCCCCATAAGATGCTCCATAGAATAGGCCCCATAAGATGCTCCATAGAATGTGCCCCCAAAAAGATGTTCCATAGAATATGCCCCCATAAGATGCTCCATAGAATATGCCCCCGTAAGATGCTCCATAGAATATGCCCCATAAGATGCTTCATAGAATATGCCCTCATAAGATGCTCCATAGATTATGCCCCCATAAGATGCTCCATAGATTATGCCCCATAAGATGCTCCATAAAATATGCCCCCATAAGATGCTCCATAGAATATGCCCCATAACATGCTCCACAGATTATGCCCCCTTAAGATGCTCCATAGATTATGCCCCATAAGATGCTCCATAGAATAGGCCCGCATAAGATGCTCCATAGAATATGCCCCCATAAGATGCTTCATAGAATATGTGCTCATAAGATGCTCCATAGATTATGCTCCCATAAGATGCTTCATAGAATATGCCCCTATAAGATGCTCCATAGAATATGCCCCCATAACATGCTCCACAGATTATGCCTCCTTAAGATGCTGCATAGATTATGCCCTATAAGATGCTCCATAGAATAGGCCCGCATAAGATGCCCCATAGAATATGCCCCCTTAAAGTGATCCATAGAATATGCCCCCATAAGATGCTCCATAGAATAGGCCCACATAAGATGCCCCATAAGATGCTCCATAGAATATGCCCTCATAAGATGCCCCACAGAATATGCCACCATATGCTGCCCCCATAAGATGCTCCATAGAATAATCCCCATATGCTGTTGCTGCTGCAAATAAAAAAATGACATACTCACCTTTCCATCGCTGTGGGCCAGGTGCCGGTGTCGCTGCTGGCTCAGGACCCCGACACTGGCGATATTCACCTGTCCCCATTCCCATGCTGCTTGCCGCAGTTTGCCTCATTGTCTGTCAGTGATGTTCAGGCAGAGGGAGTGGCATGCACTAACAACATCACCGCGCCCTCTGACCTGAACATCACTGACAGAGGACGCAGCAGGCAGCGGCGAGCAGTGTAGGAACGGGGACAGTTGAATATCGCATATACTCACCCCCCTGGCATGGTCTCTGCAGCCCCGTTCTCCTACAGTCTCCGGCGCCTGCCTTCAGTGGTCACATGATACCGCTCATTAAAGACATGAATATGCGCATATTCATGTATTTAATGAGCAGTACCACATGACCGCTGAAGGTAGGCCCCCTGAGACCGTGTGACAAGCAGGGAGGCTGCAGAGACGTGCCGGGGTCAGTATGATCTGACACCCCTGCTCACCCTCCCCCACCAACCCCCTGATGTATGTGACTCACGTATAAGCCGAGAGGGGGACTTTCAGCCCAAAAAAATGGGCTGAAAATCTCAGCTTATGCACGAGTATATACGGTAATACCAAATCTCAAGTACAAATGACGCAATGTGTCTGCATGTCTTAGTGGAACAAGAAACATGAAGACCGGGAGAAGCAAATGAGAGGCCGAAGGAGCAAGATCAAAACCTTCTCATTCCAGAAATCCATGAGGACAAAAATAAATATATGACCCTCAATTAAAGTGACAAAGTGCAAATGCTTTTTTAAAATTAATATGTCAGATGAATCCACAACTTAAAATCATTAAAGGAGTTTTTCAATAGTGCAAAAAAAAATTTATATCAGTGAGTCACAAATAAACCCTATGTTATTTCATTTAATCAATAGTGCAAATAATTTTTATATTAATGAGTCACTAAAAAACTCAGGTATTTCATTTAATTCATGAGGTTTTAGTGTATTCAATCTATAAATCCAGTAAATTTCTTTACGATTGAATTTTTGAAGATATTCGAATTTGATGAGAAGCGTAAAGGAAAAGTGAACAACTCAGTCAGAAAGAATGTCAGTGGTAAGTCATTATCTGTAACTGTGCTCTCTTATATGTTCTGTAGGACTGGTATATACCACTGACCATATGGTGGTAATATCCATGTTGGTCTTTATATAGAGATTATTTTCAGTAACAGCGCGGTCATCTGCTGAGGTTCTCCTCCACTATTAGGGTGCGTCACCTAGTTGTAATCAAGGTTACCTGGTTAGGGGCCACTCAGAAGTTTCGCCCCCCCAAGCCATATCCCTAGTTACGTCGAATTGTCAAGAGGAAGACGAGACACACCAGACCCAACAATGCAGACAAGCTGAAGGCTGCTATCAAAGCAACCTGGACTTCCATAACACCTCAGCAATACCACAGGCTGAATGTCTCCATGCCACGACACACCGATGCAGTAATTGATGAAAAAGGAGACCCGGCCAAGTATTGAGTGCATTTACTGAACATACATTTCAGAAACCAAAATTTCAGATTTTAAAATCATTTTTCCAGATGGTGTAATAAAGTATTCTAATTTACTGAGATAATGACTTTTGGGTTTTCATTGGATATAAGCCATAATCATCAACATTAACAGAAATAAACACTTGAAATAGATCACTCTGTTTGTAATGACTCTATATAATATTTGAGCTTCACTTTTGAATTGAAGAACTGAAAAAAATTAACTTTTTGATGATATTCGAATCAGATGAGAAGCATAAAGTACCTGTATATTTATATATATATATATATATATATATATATATATAAAAAAATATCCCAGTATGATTACTGCCAACTCCACAATACCAGAATGATCTACTAGTTTCCACCACCAATTGTTTATACAGGACAATTGTACATCCATTACAGGTAGTGTATGGCTTCAGAGGCACGGTTTACAGAGCCAGAGGATCAGAACCATTAAAATTTATGTTTAATCCGTAAAGGTAGGTATTCTTTACAAAAAAAGTACAAATATGTTTCAAAAATGAGAACAAAAGCATATGGTATATAGAATCACATGCAATAAAAGGGATAACAAAAGAAAATTACTAAACCTGTGTCACAGAAATAGGTCAGAGCTTAGCCGAGAGGTATATGGACTAAAAGGGAGACCTCATATAAACATGGGGCTACTAAAGAGTTCTCATGCATAGTCAGGTCTACTAAGGGGGCCCTGATAGAGCATGGAGTCTTCTCATGTGGTCATCATGTATAGTGAGGGCTACTAACAAGGCCATAATCCAGAGTGGTGGCTGCTAAAGAGGCCATGACTGTGGAGACTACTGTAGGGCTTACATACATGTTAATGTAGAGCCATTGAATAGTGTCGGAGCAAGATACAGTGTGCTGCTATTGTGTGGTACATCATACAGTGTGGTGGCTACTGTGAAGCCTTCATACAATGTGGTGACAACAAAGGGACCATTATACAGTGTGGGGGCTACTAAGGGGCCATTTTAAACTGTAGAATCATAGAATAGAATCATAGAATCATAGAATCATAGAATCGTAGAGTTGGAAGGGACCTCCTGGGTCATCTGGTCCAACCCCCTGCTCAAAGCAGGATTCGCTAAATCATCCCAGTCAGATGTCTGTCCAGCCTCTGTTTGAAGGCTTCCATTGAAGGAGAACTCACCACTTCTCGTGGCAGCCTGTTCCACTCATTGATCACTCTAACTGTCAAAAAGTTTTTTCTAATATCTAATCTGTGTCTCCTCCCATTCAGTTTCATCCCATTGCTTCTAGTCTTTCCTTGTGCAAATGAGAATAAAGTTGATCCTTCTACAATGTGACAGCCCTTTAGATATTTGTAGACAGCTATTAAGTCTCCTCTCAGTCTTCTCTTTTGCAAACTAAACATTCCCAAATCCTGCAACCTTTCCTCATAAGACAGGGTTTGCAGACCGGTCACCATTCTGGTTGCTCTTTTCTGAACTTGCTCCAGTTTGTTGATGTCTTTTTTAAAATGTGGTGCCCAAAACTGGACACAATATTCCAGATGAGGTCTGACCAAAGAGGAGTAGAGGGAAATAATGACTTCACGTGATCTAGACTGTATGCTTCTGTTAATACATCCTAGAATTGCATTTGCCTTTTTTGCTGCTGCATCACACTGTTGACTCATATTCAGTCTGTGATCTATTAGTATACCCAAGTCTTTTTCACATGTGCTGTCACTTAGCCCTATTCCTCCCATTCTATATATGCTTTTTTCATTTTTATTGCCCAGATGTAGTACTTTGCATTTCTCCCTGTTAAAAACCATTCTGTTAGTTGCTGCCCACTTCTCCAGTTTATTTAAATCTTTTTGAATCCTCTCTCTCTCTTCTCTAGTATTAGCTATCCCTCCTAGCTTTGTGTCATCAGCAAATTTAATCAGTTTACCCTCAATTCCTTCATCTAAATCGTTGATAAAGATGTTGAACAATACAGGGCCCAGGACAGAGCCCTGTGGTACCCCACTTGAGACATTCTTCCAACTGGATGTGCAGCCATTTACGACCACTCTTTGGGTCCGATCACTAAGCCAGTTATGAATCCACCTAACAGTTGCCTTGTCCATTCCATACTTAGTCATTTTTTCAATAAGGATTGTATGAGAGACTTTGTCAAATGCTTTGCTGAAGTCAAGATATACTATATCTACAGCATTTCCTTGATCCACCCAATCAGTGATACCATCATAGAAGGAAATTAAGTTAGTCTGACATGACTTATTAGTTACAAACCCATGCTGACTCTGTTTGATCACTTCATTCTTATCCAGGTATTGACATACATGTTGTTTAATAATTTGTTCAAAGATCTTTCCTGGTATAGAAGTCAGACTCACCGGCCTATAGTTGCCTGGGTCCACCTTCTTCCCCTTTTTGAAGCTACTGTGGAGCCATAATAAAGTGGGTGGGGTATTATGGGGCCCTTCATACACTGTGAGGGCTTTCTGTGGGGAATAATACAGTTTGTTGGGCATTATTCTGAGTATAGGGGAGCTGTGGACCTATCATACTTTGTGTAGGTGAACTGTGGGGACATCATACTGTGTAAAGGGGAACTGTGGGCTCATTACCTTCTGTATAGGGAAGTTATACAGGGGAGACTCAGGGGACATTATTAAATGTTAAGTGGGCACTTATTGTTATAGGGGCACTCGGTATTGGAACTTTCAAAGTATTTTCTAGGGGGCGAAATGTGGGATCTGTTTTCAAAGACATTTGCACAGGGCTCTAATATCTTCTAGGGGTCAGCTTTACCGTCTAGAAGCAGCAGGGGAGGCATTTTACTTTGCAACATGCAGAGTGGTGGACATAGTTATGTTGGTCATTAAGAAGGTCTCTCTTTTGATACAACACAGTAGGTGCAGTAATAGGGACACGAAGGACAGCATGACAGCAGTTACTTCACATTGGGGTATCAGCATGTGCAAGTGGGAATAAACAGGGGCGTCACTAGAAATGTAAAAGGATACTAAGAGAAGATGGAGTGCTGACTTCATAAATGTAAAAAGTAATTAATTAATCAAAAACAATCATAAAACATGAGATGTGCATTAAGAAGAAGACATCAAATGTCACCTAGGGAACAGTCAAAAACATGGGTTGCAAAAATTCTGAAAATCATCATAGAAAATAGAGAGATAGTATCATGGGTCTAACATATAAGAGTCCCTTTTGTTTTATAGTGTAATAGAGCACCTATGGAGAAGTACCTCCACAAAAGTAACAGAAACGTATATAAAGTGCATCCATATCTTAATAGTATTCCTATCCCTGCGGAAGCTGTGTAAGTAAATAGGTGACTCATACAAGTACAGCCCATATGCTCATTAAGTGAAAAAGTATTCATTCTTGATGTACACCTCTCATTTTTTATGATTGTTTGTGATTAATAAAAGTTATTATTTTCCATTTATGAAGTCAACACTCCATCTTTTCTTAGTTTCATATGATATCAGAGTTTCTTCTCACTTTAACCAAGTATATATTCAGATAGAATATTTTGACCTTCACATGATGCAAATACATTTAACTATCTGTGCAGTATTTCTGGAATTTTCTTAATAGAAATGTAAGAATCACAGGTATCTTTCTTGTACAGTCTGCAGATGATTTATAACTGGAAGAAGTTATCAGGCTCATCTGGGCAAGATGGAAAAGGCGGGGATAGTGAATGACTACATCATAAAGATTGTCAGCTGTAAGTCATTCTCTATAACTGCACAATAATCTCTGAATTGCTCTGCAGGACTGGTATCTAACACTATAATATTGCCATATGGTAATATTGGTATTGGTCTTTGTATAGAGATTAATTTTCAGTAACAGCAGGGTCATCTGCTGAGGTTCCCCTACATTAAAGGTTAGGGTGTGTCCACAGTAGTTGTAAACATGGTTTTCTGGCTAGGGGCCCACTTAAAGGTTTCGTCTCCACGCATAAGCTGAACCCCTATCTATGCCTTTGGTTTGAGATCACTTGACATTAATAAGGATGTGTAAGTGTCAAAAAGCAGAAGAGGAAATCAATACAGTATTATAGGACCCTCGATTACTATACACAATTTTTTCCAGGCAATTAGAGGCTTTATAGGATTAATATTCATAGCATTTTTTTATCATAAATAAATATATACTAGCTGTTTCCAGCCAGCTAACACTCGGCACGCTCAATGCTATCTAATTAACGCTGCTGGTGATTAAACTAAAGTAAATAATGACAACATTCAATAGCGCTTACGCAGGTGGTAAATTAAATTAAAATGAAGTTAATAACAATAATAATCATTAAAAATCTGAATAATACTAATAATACATTTTATTCACAGTGTAAAATCAAAAACAAACTGGATTCAGTAAGATGTGCGTTTTTTATTCATTCCAGCATCTAAACAAATTTCATAACAAAACATAAATTAAGTTAAAATTTCTCTGTAAACACAATTAAATGTATAGTCATTTTCGTCATTTTCAAAGATCTTTCCATGACTTCTACCAGGTACAATTTGAACTGAAAGACCTTTACAACTTGTTACTCTAGAGAATGCAGTGTATAATTGACCATGTGTGAACACAGGATCAGTTAGGAGAACGCCAATCTTAATGAATGTTTGTCCTTGAGATTTTATAATTGTCATAGAGTAAGCCAGACGAAGTGGGAATTGCTTTCTTGTTAACTTAAACGGGATATCTCAATTTTCGCTAGTGTCCAATGGTATTCTTGGAATGAGAACCTTTGACCACGACGCTCCCCAGAAAAAATACTGGTGGGGGGGTGGGATTATGTGTGGTGATGTTGTGGGGGGGATTATGTGTGGTGATGTGGTGGGGCGGAATTGTGTGTGGTAATGTGGTGGGGGGGCGGGATTAGGTGCAGTAATGTGGTGGGGGGTGGGATTATGTGTGGTAATGTGGTGGGGGGTGGGATTATGTGCGGTAATGTGGTGGGGGGCGGGATTATGTGTGGTGATGTGGTGGGGGGCGGGATTATGTGTGGTGATGTGGTGGGGGAGCGGGATTATGTGCGGTAATGTGGTGGGGGGCAGGATTATGTGCGGTGATGTGGTGGGGGCGGGATTAAGTGTGGTGATGTGGTGGGGGCAGGATTATGTGACTCCTATATATTCAGACCTAGCTAGGGGGAGCATTTATGCAGGGGTGGCATTTATGCACATGTAATCTAAGTACATGTATCAAAGTACTTCTGGCAGTTATAACATGGATGAATGTGACACGCATCTCTATTCTCTTCATACAGGTAACCAGCTTTTCCAATCTCTGCTCTGAATCCACTCCTGTGTCTCCATTCAATGTCAGCAAGCAGTTAATCCTGAATGCTATCATCTATGTGTTTTCAACTCTGCAAGCTTATATCTGGTAACCAGCTTTTCCAATCTCTGCTCTGAATCCACTCATGTGTCTCCATTCAATGTCAGCAAGCAGTTAATCCTGAATGCTATCATCTATGTGTTTTCAACTCTGCAAGCTTATATCTGGTAGTTTTTTTCAACTTACTCTGCTTGTCCCCTTATGTTGTGAGGTCAAGAAACTTTTCAAAGTGCTTTATGATCCATGTAGTGCTGGACATGTGTTTATTTGACCACAACATTTTATTGGGTCCTGGTGTCTCAATTTAGTGTGATTGATTAACGAGAAGAGAGAGCCAAAAAAAAAAAAACTTAGCCTTAACCTCCTATATATTCAGACCTAGCTAGGGGGAGCATTTATGCAGGGGTGGCATTTATGCACATGTAATTGAAGTACATGTATCAAAGTACTTCTGGCAGTTATAACATGGCAGTTGGGCAGGAGACAGGTAAGACATTTAAATACATCTATTCTCTGTACATTTGGAGTACAACAAATATATACCATATGCATTTGTGTAATTTTTATCCTGGCCGCTGCATTCACACACATCCACCGCCCTGGCATTAACTCTCCACACTCCATCCATATTGGCCCCTCGCTTCTTTCCTCTCCTATGTATAGCACTCATGCTCTTTTCACATTGTTAAATTGCACAGATCCAGCCAGTCCCACCATTCAACACCAGAGACGCTCTCACAAATCACTTAACCATCTGCTCACTCTTTCTATCCTCCTTCTCCTAGTTGCAGGAGACATTGCTCCCAACCCTGGTCCCCCATGTTATAGAAAGTCAAACCCCCCCACTGCTACACCCCTCTAATCTTATTAATATTCCCTGCATGCCATCTGTCTCTCTTAATTGTGCACTTTGGAATTCTCGCTCAGTGTGTAACAAACTCTCCTTCATTCATGACTTCTTCCTTTCTAATTCTCTTAACCTCTTGGCTCTTACTGAAACCTGGATCCAGCAGTCAGATACTACCGCTGCTGCTGCTCTTTCATACGGGGGGCTACACTTCTCTCATACCCCAAGATCAGACAATAGAGCTGGTGGAGGCGTTGGTCTGCTCCTATCACCAAAATGTACCTTTCAGGTTATCCCTCAAGTACCCTCACTTGTCTTCCCTTCTTTTGAGGTCCATGCCATCAGACTCTACACCCCCTTCTCCATGCGAGTGGCGGTGGTGTATCATCCTCCCGGCCCCTCCCATCAGTTCCTGGATCATTTTGCCACTTGGCTTCCACATTTTCTCTCCTGTGACATCCCTACCCTCATCATGGGAGATTTCAACATCCCCATTGCTCTTCCCCTCTCCCCATCTGCTACTCACCTTTTATCTCTAACCTCCTCATTTGGCCTTTCGCAGCTTACTAATTCTCCAACGCATGAAGACGGAAACTCCCTCGACTTGGTCTTCTCTCGGCTTTGTGCAGTGGATGATTTTGCAAACTCCCCTCTCCCGCTCTCTGACCACAATCTTCTTTCATTCTCTATCAAGAACTGCCAGGCTGCTCAGGTCACCCCCACTGTCCAGACTTATAGAAACATACAGGCCATTAACACCCAGAAACTTCTGAAGAACTTGCAGTCTTCATTGGCCCCTATCTCCTCCCTCTCATGTCCTGATTCTGCATTGAAGCATTACAATGAAACACTTCAAAGTGCCCTGGATGAATTTGCACCCCCTATAAATAGAACACCACAACGCAGACGGCGACAACCCTGGCACACGGTGCAAACACGTTTCCTGCAGCGGTGCTCCAGGTGCGCCGAACGTCTGTGGAGAAAATCCAATCTACACGAAGATTTCATCCATTTTAAGTTTATGCTTAGAACATACAACACTGCCCTTCACCTCTCCAAACAAACCTATTTCAACACCCTCATCATCTCACTGTCCAATAACCCGAAACGTCTCTTTGACACTTTTCATTCTCTACTCAATCCAAGAGTACAGGCCCCAACCACGGAGCTCCGAGCTGACGATCTGGCCAATTACTTCAAAGAAAAAATTGACCAGATCCGACAGGAAATTATCTCCAAATCCCCTCATACCATGCACTGTCCTCCCTCCCCCACTGCATCTAACTCACTCTCTGATTTTGAACCAGTCACAGAAGAAGTAAGCAGGCTCCTTGCATCTTCTCGCCCAACTACTTGCACCAGTGACCCATTTCGTCACATCTCCTCCAGTCCCTTTCCCCTGCTGTCACCCCTCACCTAACTAAAATATTTAACCTCTCTCTCTCTTCTGGTATTTTTCCCTCCTCATTTAAGCATGCCATCATACATCCACTACTTAAAAAACCATCCCTCGACCAAAACTGTGCCGCTAACTATAGACCTGTCTCTAATCTTCCCTTCATCTCTAAACTCCTGGAACGCCTGGTCCACTCCCGTCTTATCCGCTATCTCTCAGAAAACTCTGTTCTCGACCCTCTCCAATCCGGTTTCCGCTCTTTACACTCCACTGAAACTGCCCTCACTAAAGTCTCTAACGATCTGCTAACAGCTAAATCAAATGGTCATTACTCCATGCTAATTCTCTTGGATCTCTCTGCAGCATTCGACACTGTGGATCATCAGCTCCTCCTCACTATGCTCCATTCCATTGGCCTCAAGGACACCGTTCTCTCCTGGTTCTCCTCCTATCTCTCCGACCGCTCCTTTACTGTTTCTTTTGCCGGTTCCTCCTCCTCTCACCTTCCCCTTACTGTTGGGGTTCCTCAAGGATCGGTTCTAGGCCCCCTCCTCTTCTCCTTGTACACTGCCCCTATTGGTCAAACAATCAGTAGATTTGGTTTCCAGTACCATCTCTATGCTGATGACACCCAATTATACGCTTCTTCTCCTGACATCACGCCAGCCTTTCTAGAAAACACTGGCGATTGTCTAAACGCTGTGTCTAATATCATGTCCTCACTATATCTGAAACTGAACCTGTCAAAGACTGAACTCCTTGTGTTTCCTCCCGCTACTAATGTACCTACACCCGACATTGCCATTTCCGTGTGTGGTTCCACTATTACTCCCCAGCAACATGCCCGCTGTCTTGGGGTCATACTTGATTCCGAGCTTTCCTTTGCCCCCCACATTCGATCACTGGCTCGCTCTTGTCATCTGCACCTCAAAAACATTTCTAGAATTCGACCTTTTCTTACTTTTGACTCTGCAAAAACTCTTACTGTTTCTCTTATTCATTCTCGTCTCGACTATTGTAACTCTCTTCTAATCAGTCTCCCTCTTACCAAACTCTCCCCTCTCCAATCTGTCTTGAATGCTGCAGCCAGGATCATATTCCTCACCAATCGTTACACCGATGCCTCTACCTTGTGCCAGTCATTACACTGGCTACCCATCCACTCCAGAATTCAGTATAAACTTATTACCCTCACCCACAAAGCCCTCCATGGCTCAGCACCACCCTACATCTCCTCCCTTGTTTCAGTATACCACCCTACCCGCGCCCTCCGTTCTGCTGATGACCTGAGGTTAGTATCCTCAATAGTCAGAACCTCCCACTCCCGTCTCCAAGACTTTACACGTGCCGCGCCAATTCTTTGGAATGCACTTCCCAGGTCAATACGATTAGTCCCCAATCCCCACAATTTTAAGCGTGTCCTGAAAACGCATTTATTCAGACTGGCCTATCGCCTCAACACATTAACCTAACCTATCCCTGTGTGGCAGAGCCAAAAGTTTTACCATAACCAGGTTCCCAGCATCATGTTCCCACATGCTTTATGCATTCATTAGCCCTCTGTGTCTGTACTGTTACACACTTAACATTATGGCTGGTCCATACAATCAGGGCAACTGTTACCACCCACCTTTCGTGTCTACCTCTTTCCTCATAGACTGTAAGCTTGCGAGCAGGGCCCTCACTCCTCTTGGTATTTGTTATAATCTACTGTATGTGATTATTGTTATGCTGTAATGTCTATTGTCTGTACAAATCCCCTCTGAAATGTAAAGTGCTGCGGAATATGTCGGCGCTATAAAAATAAAATTTATTATTATTATTATTATGTGTGTTAATGTGGTGGGTGGCGGGATTATGTGTGGTAATTTGGTGGTGGGGCGGGATTATATGTGGTGATGTGGTGGGGGGCGGGATTATGTGTGGTGATGTGGTGGGGGGCGGGATTATGTGTGGTGATGAGGTGGGGGGCAGGATTATGTGTGGTGATGTGGTGGGGGGCGGGATTATGTGTGGTAATGTGGTGGGGTGCAGGATTATGTGTGGTAGTGTGGTGGGAGGGTGGGATTATGTGTGGTAATGTGGTGGGAGGGTGGGATTATGTGTGGTAATGTGGTGGGGGTGGGATTATGTGTGGTGATGTGGTGGGGGGTGGGATTATGTGTGGTGATGTGGTGGGGGGCAGTATTATGTGTGGTGATGTGGTGGGGGGCGGGATTATGTGTGGTGATGTGGTGGGGGGGCGGGATTATGTGTGGTGATGTGGTGGGGGCAGCACTATTTGTGGTAATGTGGTGGGGGGTGGGATTATGTGTGGTGATGTGGTGGGGGGGCGGGATTATGTGTGGTGATGTGGTGGGGGGTCAGGATTATGTGTAGTAATGTGGTGGGGGGTGGGATTATGTGTGGTGATGTGGTGGGCGGAGGATTATGTGTGGTGATGTGGTGGGGGGTGGGATTATGTGTGGTAATGGGGTGGGGGCGGGATTATGTGTGGTGATGTGGTGGGGGCAGAGCTACTGTGGAGGAGGCGAGATTAGCGAGTAATCTCGATGCCTCTTATATATATAGATTTATTTTTTTCATTTTGGCTAAATTTGACAATTTGAATTTCAAAAGATTTGCTCATTTCTACCAGTAACTGATGTTACCAAATCTTTTATCAAAGCATTTAGATAGTTTGTAAACCTAGTTCTATTACTGTACATCAGTTGGCATAATGTAATTTTCTAAGTATTAGAACTAGTTAAACTATAATACTGTATTGCTGGAAAGACTTGACTTATAAGTATTTGAGGTCTTAGTATAGTGATGACATCTTATAACATGAAAATTTTACTGATAGACATGTGATAGACTGTACATATTTCCATCTTGCTTTAAAGTTCCCCATGTATTTATTGAAATAGAATATGTGTATATCAAAGAGGATGCTCCTGAAGAACTCCAGCGTGATGTATCATTAGTGCGAGGAAGATTTGAAAGGGGGATGAGATCAAATGTGACACCCAATCAGGTGCCTTTAATGATGAAGTTCCCGAATATAAAAGTTTTGCGAGCCAAGTCGAGGGGGTTTTGATACCAAGGGAGCGAAGCATGGACCAGAGACGACTCTGAAGCCAGAGTGATAGGCCTCAGATAGAAGCACATGCCAGCTGGGTGCTGGTCACTGGCAGTCAGAACCCAGACATCACTAAGTAAGATCCAGTGACCAGACTACGCTGGTCAAGACCCGAGCACCCGATCTATGCCAGTCAAGACCCTGAACCCAGGCTGCACTAGTCAAGACCCGAATCTCCATCCAATGCCAGTCAAGATCCACAGCCTAGATGATGGCAGTTGAGAGCCGATTCACTCTTTTCCTTAGAACAAAGAGACATCTGCCGTCAGTCAAGCACTGAAGATTCTTGAGGAGACTTCGACCAGAGGCGGACGCCTGGATTGATAGATGGAAGACTCGAATTAGCTGGGCTGTCGATTCCAACACTAACGTATGGTACAAATTTGGCCTGGGCTAGAACAACAGTAGGGCTGGGGGTCAGTTGGAGCAAAGGAAGTTCAATATTCCATGATAGGCTTTGTTAGGAGTACTTACAGCCTAGCGGGAAAATCCGGTGACCACCCCTAGGGCCATTGCTGCAGGAGGAGCTAATGTTGTAGTTCTACCAGGAATGGGTGCACCACCCTTGCCAGAGGGACACAAGTATATTCCCTAAGAGGCTTATCTGTCATTTAAATTAAACTCTAAGACCTATAATATGTTCCGTATTGTATAATTTACTTGTGTTTACGCTGTGTCATATTGTTGTACTGTTTCCTAGCCATTGTAAGTTTCTGCCATATCAGAAGAAATAAATAGTTTAACTGTTTTCCGATCCACGCATTGCATCTTGTCTTCTGCATAGCATATATTTTTATCCACTCTTAATTTCAATATGCCTGCATAAACACACAGAAAATATTGTGAATTAACTTCTTTTTTTATTCTTTATGGTTTTTAATGTTTAAGTATTCTTACTCAGTGGAGTGCTGTCATTTATCTAGCTGTTTGTAAGAAAGTTCAGGTAGAACGGAAAAAAGCAAATATAATGTAGATTTCAAGACATCTACATGATCAAATGAAAAAACTTTTGTTTTAATTGTTTCCATATTTATAAAATAAAACAAAACAGCACTTTTTGTTGTAAATGCTTTGAAGCAATTAATCGCAGATTTTTTTTAAAAATTGCAGTAAAACGTATGTCCTAGAATAACATGTGCTAATCAAAATATCATAATGCTTAGGCAACTAACAATTTAATTGATTTATAAAAGACAATGAAGCATCAGAAGGATGTTTGACTATAAATCTCAGCCAATGTCCTAGAAATGTCAAGTTCTCAGGAAATGCCAGTTTCTGAATGAGTATTCTACTGTTCTGAAATTGATATTCACAGCACTAATGTATTCATGGAGGCTAATTTTCATGTCATTTAGTGCATCCTTGCTCTGCCCTGCAATGAGGTACAGGCTTTCTCCCACCCACATTAAAGGCACCAGTGATAATTTTTTGCAACTTCCTAGTAATTACATTACCCTCAAAGTGTTCCTGTGTAGGATACAAGGATAATCCTCTCAGCTTGAGTGTGAATCTTGTCTCATTTATGGTTGGCACATAGTTATTAGCATTTCCTAGGGATGACAGATGCAGTGGGCGACAAAAACAGAAGGCTAGTGTGAAGAAGTATATAAACTAACAGCTACACAAAATAACATGGAATTGAAAAGAAAATGCATTGTGTTCTTCAAGCTCTAAGTAATTAGCTCTGATTAATTGTCTTTTGATGTTTTCTTGTGTTATTTTTTTCTTCACTTGTAAGAAAAGGGTAAACTTATGTATATATCTATCTATATATAGTATATATATATGCTGTATATATATATATATATATATATATATATACATACTGAAGTTAAAGATGACATATTTGCTTTCTATTTTAGGCTAATATATATTTTATGTGTTCAAATAACTTTGACCAAGACTTCAGACCTTAATTAGCCTGTTATGGCTTGGTCACGATCATTGTTAGGAAAGGCCAGGAAATACAAATCAAATTTCCCAGCTTTCTAAGAACCCAGCCTCCTCTACTCCTCTAGACTTGTTCCAAAAAAAATGCAGCCATGGTTTTTTCTAAGTAGCTGCCAAGCACTCTGAAAATGGTGAAGTCCCACAAAACAGGAGAAGACTATAAGAAGATAGCAAAGCAAATTTTGACGTTGAACAATGAAGGTCAAGATAAGGTCTGGAAAACCAAGCAAAACTTAAGTGAGTTGTGGTAAATTGGACTACTGTTCAGTGACAACTGTACAAATATAGCCTTCGTGGAAGAGTCATCCCAAAAAACCCTCTCCTGCATCCTCAGCATAATATTTAGCATTAGAAGTATGCAAAGAACATCTAAAGAAGCCTGCTTTAGAAAGGCTGAAAAGACAAATATAACACACAGAGCTCTCATAGTAGTGGGCTGTGTCCCTTTTGTACACTTTAACGCAAACACAGAAAAATTAAAGTCCAAGTAACTTATACATTCTGTGTTGGGGAGAACATATGGTAAGTACTGGAAAACCTACGGCCTATTTAAAAAGAATCTGTTACTTGATTAAAATAATTAGCTAAATATCAAGTAATAGTTTTTGAGTTCTTTTGATTATGATTTTTTTTCCTATTTTGCACTGCATCACTCTATTGAGAAGATGTACACATTTTTGGCCTCTCCTGCACCAGACTATCAACATCTCCACATTTATGTGTCTGGCCATGTTGCTGGTCTCTGTGGAGGCGTGTTACAACCTTTTTGAAGAGGTTTCCAGGGAAATTTGCATGCTAAAGCTTCCTGATAATGGATGAGGCTGAGTTCTCAACCTGAGCATGCACCGCCCCCGGCGGCCATTTTCCCAGAGGCCACCGCATAGCAGTAATGGATGTGTGGGGGGCTCCGAGCTTTCACAAAATGCCAGCAAAACCCCTTGCACTACAGAGCACCATTGAACCTGCGGCACCAGCCTGGGAAGGGAGTGTGATCATTGCCCTGCAGCGTCAGACCACCACAGAATTGGCAGACTCCTGCTGCCGCCACACTTCTTGTAAGTATATTCCGACTATCATTGGGGAAAAAGTGCATCTTATAGTCCTAAAAATATGGTACCTTGTTTGTACTGTAGGTGCATGATTTATTGAATAAATAAATAAATCAGAAGAATCATGCAATGGGAACTTACGGTAATATACTTTGCGAAAGTTCCCTCTAATATTAATGTATTTATTTTTTCATAACTTTCCTTTAATTTATCTACTTGCACCCTTTTTTCAGCATTTTTTATTTTTATCTTTATTTTGCTCCTTGAATAAATTCTGTTTTAGACCTGCTAAACTTTGTCATTGTAGTTCTGTCTCCAAATATCGGCATATATCTCCATTTTTCTGACTGTGATCCCCACTGGTCATTCATATACCTCTTAACACACAGCACCTTAATATGACAACCAATCCCTTCTTTTTGCACAGATGCCCAAGTCCAGTGCTGGTCACATGCCTGTTTAGACTAATTGATCATGGCATTTAAAAGTTCATTACACTGGGGCTGTAATATCCCTGATGAAGGAAGCCGCAAGCTCCCGAAATGCATTACATTAGGACCACCTACTGATACCCTTTACCTACATGACCATAGGTACGAGAGTGACATCACTACCCCGATTTAGAAGCGTCAGTGATTCCCTTTATGCTTGCCACCGGCTGGGGCAGCGATTGCAAATTAGAATCACTGCCTAAAACAGCCCCTCTTTGAATTTTGAACTTTGTTACATGGCATCCCTCCATATGTCCACATGATCCGTGGGTTAGTGGGCTTTATCACTCAGGATAAGCTTACCATGGCACTCCTGGAGTTGTCCTGACACGCTATACACAGACCGCAATTGCCTTCTATCTCCAGCATGAAGCTCCAGCAGGATTCACCGCCTGTCTCTCCATGTCTGCTGCTTCACAACGGCTTGAGCAAGCATGGTTACACTTTGGACATACCTACCTATATCACGTGCCTCAACAGCTATCCCAACTGTCCCACACAAGGAGTCACAGCAAACGGTACATCTCTCCTATGGTGCTGATCAATACAATTGGATTCAGCTCTCCAGATATTCAGCATCCATACAGCAATACAGGTATTACCTCTGTATAATCCTACCTGTGGAACAGTTTGTTATTGTTACACTTCAAAAAAACTTACATATGAAAGGTAGACTCACCAAGCCCTGACTGATGCACTAGCAGGATGCGCAGGCCTCCATTGTTAAAGGCTTAGGGCAGCACAGGTGCAACCCATTGATGAAGACAGCCAGTAACCAAAAGAAACAGAGGAGCCGGCTGCCTAGTGGGAAAAATGCACACAGATAAGGCTTGCATAGGACATCAGTCACACAGTGCGGTGCAAAATGTCAGAACAGCGTATTGATCACACCCATAGTATTAGCAGGCAGGCTGTTCTGCACTATATACATGCATCGCACAGAAAAAACAAGCTAACATAAAGAGGCCCTGCTGCATCCTGCAAAAATGATAAAAAGTGCAAAAAGATAAAAAGACATGGGGTATTAGTTACTATTTTGGCCAAGACAGATAAGCTAACAATCCAAACCTCAAGGATCCCCAGATTTTGCGAGTCCCTAACACTAAATCTGAACTGCTAACATAAGAAAAAATTCAAAAAAACTTACATATGAAAGGTAGACTCACCAAGCCCTGACTGATACACTAGCAGGATGCAGCAGGGCTCCATTGATAAAGACTTAGGGCAGCACAGGTGCAACCCAATGATGAAGACAGCCAGTAACCAAAAGAAAAAGAGGAGCCGGCTGCCTAGTGGGTTGCACCTGTGCTGCCCTAAGCCTTTGTCAATGGAGGCCTGCTGAATATAACTGTCATCATTCTCGCCTGCTTACGCTGATTACTGGCAGAGCAAGGGAGAATGATGAGAGCACCAGACAACGGGGAACAGCGCTAACTGTTTCCCTGGCACTGATGCATGTGATACTGATGTGGCACACAATTGTCCTACAAGTGTTACACACATGGACACGGATATCTACAGTACCGGAAATATCAGGACGTGTGAAACTGGCCTAAAATGTAGCCTGCTTTTTGTAGCATGCTATAAGTTCAAACAATTTAAATTCCAAAATGTGGACTCCTGACTAGAGAAAAAAATAGTAGCACAATATATTTAGATACTGAAATTTCGCCTTTTTTTCAGGACTGCGGTATTAACACAAAGAATAAAAAATTTTAACCAGAGAATACAGGCAATTTTTCCACTTTATGGGTGAGCAATCCTGTATTTAATTGTACAACTACTATGTGTTCCCTTTGCAGCATCTGCCCAGAGTATGGTGCTGTGACTTGGCAACACATGTATCCCCTTTCATCTTAACCTGTTAACCCCAGGAGATATTTTCATTTTTGCATTTTCGTTTTTTACTACCCTTCTTTCCAGTGTCATAATTTTTTTCCTTTTTGATCAATATGGCATGTGAGTGTTTGTTTTTTCAGGATGAGTTGTACTTTTGAGTGACACCACTGATTTTAACATATAATTCACTGTAAATTGGGAAAAACAATTCCAAGTGCGGTGAAATTGCAAAAAAGTGCAATCCCACAGTTTTTTTTTACCATGTTCACTAAACGCTAAAAGTGACTTGCCATTATTATTCTCAAGGTCATTAATAGTTAATAGACCACAAACGTGTCTAGGTTATTTTTTATCTAACTAGTGAAAAAAAAATTCCAAAGTTTGTTAAAAAAAATTGCGCCATATTCTGATACCAATTGCATCTCACTTTTTCGTGATCTTGGGTTGGGTGAGGGCTTATTTTTTGTGTGCCGAGCTGACGTTTTGATACCATTTTGGTGCAGATACGATCGTTTGATTTCCCGTTATTGCTTTTTAATGCAATGTTGGGGTGGAGAAAAAAATGTAATTGCGACGTTTTGACTTTTTTCTCATTACGACGTTTAGCGATCGGGTTAATTCTTTTTTATATTGATAGATCGGGCGATTCTGAACATGGCGATACCAAATATATGTGTTTGATATTTTGTATTGCTTTATTTTGAATGGGGTGAATGGGGAGATAGCGAGGTGATTTGAACTTTTATATTTTTTTAATATTTTTTAAAACTTTTTTTTACTTTTTGAACGCTTCAATAGTCTCCATGGGAGACTAGAAGCTGCCATATTTCGATTGGCTCTGCTACATGATCAGATCACCTGTATGTAGCAGAATTCCTCACTTGCTATGAGCGCGGATCACTGAGCAGCGCTCATAGCAATCCAGCAGTGACAACCCTAGAGGTCTGCTGGAGACCTCTGGTTGTCATGCCAACCCATCGTTGACCCACAATCATGTGATGGGGTCACTGATGGGAGAGATTTCTGATGTGACTGCCGGAAGCGCAATTTAAATGGCGCTGTCAGAAAATTTATACTTTTTAGAAGAAGTAAGTTTTTTCCTTTTTGAGGAGTTAATAGGCTCCAGTCTATCATCTGACACTATCCACATTGTGTTGGGAGCTTTCCCTATGGGTTAAGGTCATTAGTCATGGATCTGGTATATTTGGTACAAATATGGACTCCTGCCCAAAATATTTTTTTGCACAAACGTGATCTTGCATAAACAATTTAGATTTTCAAAAGTGGACTCATGGATGAAGCAAAAATATAAGCAAAAGCTTATTAGATACTGAAATTTTAATAATATAATGCTAATGCTATAATGCTAATACAGTATGGTATTAGAACTAGCTATTTAGATTTTCACATGTGGACTCATGGACAGAACAAAAATATGATCCAAAAATTATTAGATATTAAAATACCCCCTGCTTTATGGAGCACACTCTTAGAACAAACAACTTAGATTCTCACATGTAGACTGCTGGCTCAAGCACAATATTAGCAGCACAAAACAATTATCTGCTGAAATGTGCACTGGTGTCTCAAGCACTGAGCAAAAATGATTGATCTGCTTGATGGCCGATTTCACAGCCCCATGGGATCCTATGTATCTGAACTAGCTGACTAACAATCAATGGCTAAAATAACTTTCTGATTATCCAGCAGCAGCACCAGGAGCAGTCTCTCTCCACTGCTACCCTGAAAAAATGGCACCAAAACAACATGTCTGCTCTTTAAATGGAGAGGAACATTTGACTTCAGTAGCCAAGACTCATGAGACTTGTGTGTGAACATTGTGGATGGTTTCTGCACCCTAATGAAGTTAAGGGGAGAAAAAAAGGGTGTGCTGCTCCTCTAACCTCTCTACACCCCCTCTCCTCATGAAACATGTACCTCCATCAACATAGCTCATCATACACCACCACTATCCTAGCCAAAGTCATAACAAAGCGTTAGTGGAAACATGATGATTTACCTGTGATCGAATTTTGATGATTTTGAGAAAAAATGCTTGTGAAATTTAGTTTTTGGGGCAAGAATTATTTCAATTTTAGCTGCTAGAGAAAACTCAAGCTGTTCACCAGGTATATTTTGTAATAACAAATATGAACATCTTAAGCTTTGACTTTTGCTCTCTATATCAACAAAACTTATTTTTCTCTTTATTGCTTTCAATTATTTCTAATTGCCCGACCGGCAGCCCTTTGCCTCTGACTGAGAATACAGATGAGTGCTTCCTGTCAAAAAAAATGTGAGTATTATTTTGATAATGAGCAGAGAAGGGTTCTGGCTAAACTATGCCCTAGTAACATTGCTAAAGACAGATTATTTTAAAAAGACACTAGCCCCAAAAAAATATATTAGGGCTTGGAAATTTATATTTTTCCAGATTTCCGCCAAAGATGCAGCTCACATAATTGTACAATTTTTTTTTAAATTGTGTTAATTGTTTCTTAATTGTTTTTTCAAATTTAGATTAGACTTACATTTTATTCCAATTCACTAAGGAAGTGAAAAGGGAACAAGTGAAGGAATGAAGGAAGGAAAAAGAATGAGAAAGAAAGAATGAAAGAACAGGAGAGAGAAAGAAAATAAGAAAGAAGGAAGGAAAAAGAAAGAAAGAACGAACAAAAGAAAGAAAAACAGAAAAAAGTTAAGAAAGAAAAAGAGGCAGGAATAAGCAGGAAATAAAAAAGTAAAAAGAATAGAAAGATAGAAGAAAGAAAAAATAAAAATATTGTAATTTTTACAATTTAGCCACAGCTCTTTTTTAGGGTAGTGTGAATAATGTATTTAGCCAAAAATATTACAATAAATTATTACATTACAGTGTGATAGATTATACACGGGGACTACCTTACTAAAAGGAATGACTCAGATGCAGCTGGTGAAATGACAGGACTGTGTCAGCTCCCATTAGAAAAGACTGAATCAAAGGTGTATTTGTATAGTTCACCGCGCGATGCTGAGAAAGTGTGCAAAAAACTTGGTTGTAGGTAGATAAAAGTATTAATAGTTAGTAAAGTTATTGGTACTTACTTGTAGTAGAAGAGTTGCAGAGTATTCTATGTAGGTTGTGATGTCTAGATAGCGAATAATTTGCAGATTATCTTGTGATGATAATTTCTTTTGGTAGCTAGTAGTGCTGGTGGAGTAATAATAATAATAGTATTAGAGTACCAATAAATATTATCTATATTCCACACTGCAAATTGTATGGCGACTGTACTCACTTGTTATTTTTAAGCGTTTCTATTCCATTTGAGATAGTGGAGTAGTTGCTTTCAGGTAGACAAATATCAGAGTACTGTATACATAAGAGGAGGTAAACTCAGTTAGTAACAATAACCATAAGCTGGACAGTTAGTCCTAAATTAATGGAACTCTTGTGCACTTACTTGTGTTGATTTTATGCTGACCAAAGACGAGCAGCAGCAATGTCCGCTGATGTGAGCAGTGTGGTAGAGCACTGTATATGAAAAAGTCCACTATGTAGATGATAATGCCAACCGACCAGGCAGTCATTCCTAATAGAATTCTTATGCACTTACTTGTCTTGGTTTCTGCTGGCCACAGTCTACCGGAGCAGGAGCGATGGCCGCTGATGTGGGCAATGTGGCAGAGCACTATGTGTAGGAAAGTCCACTGTGTAAATGTAGTGGCAACAGACTATGCAGTCAGTCCTAATAGGACTCGTGTGCACTTACTTGTGCTGGTTTCTGTTGGCCGCAGTCTAACCGCAGCAGTAGCTACTGGTGAGAATACCGGGCGGTACTGCGTGTGGATGGGGAAGCGGGTAGACACCTGCACCTCGTGTACTCCGGCCGGAAGTATCACCGAGGACGTAGCAGGATCGGGGGCGGAGCTACTGTGATGTCACAAACAGGGCAAAGGACGGGTGTGCGAGAGGCACAAACCAACGCGTTTCGAGGGTGGCGCCCCTCTTCGTCAGGGCTGTGCTGCATGCCTGTCAGCCCGTCCTTTTATAGTAGCTCACACATCCCTTGTTAATTAGTGGCAGTAATAGGTGTATTTCATTGCCTTACAATGCTCCTTATTGAAGGGGATTAGTGAATCTAATAGGATTACAATGTTTCCTATTGTTAGTTGCTTTGTCTTATTGTCTTTATTTATTTACATAGTACTGTTGCATAATGTGCTCACAGATGGTCAGTTTGCTTCAATCTACTCTATGTATTAAAAGGAATGTGTGCCTAAAGCTCCCGTCACACCTAGCTACGCTACAACGATCCTGACAGCGATACGACATGACAGGGATCGTTGCCGCATCATTATGTGATCGCTATTGAGATGTCAAACAGTCCGATCTATCGAACGACCTGGCGTGTCACGTGTCATAATAGCGACCTTTGTAACGATGTCGGTGGTCGTGGTCGTTGTCACATTGCATGTTCCATTGACATTCACACCTCGATGAGGGATGTACTATGTGATGCAGTATTTACACAGGCATGGATTGTGCTCCCTTTTTTCATGCCCTCTCTGCTCTGATTGGTGGACGCTACCGCGTCCTGATTGGCGACCTTGCATTTAAAAGAAGTTGACACACTAGCGCTTCATTTCATTGTTCCTGAACACGTAGTATTTTGTCTAGCAGAACCTAGTTGCGATCAGCGGTGTCCTATTAGCGTTCACCGGCTGTCCAAATAGCGTTCACGGGCTGTGATTCCAGATAGTCTTTTGGCTAGCAGAACCTAGTAGCGATCAGCTGTGTCCTATTTGCGTTCACCGGCTGTCCTAGTTGAGTTCACCGGCTGTCCAAATTGCGTTCACGGGCTGGGATTCCAGGTTCCAGACGCCTACTCAGTGTTGACGGTATGTATATTTGGGGTCTATATTGCGCTACTTGAGGGAGGGCTTTGGTTATTCGCCTTTCATATGGTCAGCCATTTTAGTTGGTGGATGTATAACAGGCGCGCCCATATGCAATTGAATGGTCAGCCATATTGGTGAAAAGCAAATTACTGACATGCTCGCGATGGTATGCAATTGCATGGGCAGCCATTTTAGTTTGAGAAAGAATGTTATAGCCATGCCAGGTTAATAGGGCGGTATACAATATCGCATTACACACAGCTTGCATTGATTTCTTTATTTTCTAACTTTTTATAATATTTCAACTTCATTTCTTGCAGTTTGCTCCATCATGAACAAGGCGCAGTGTTCAGTTGTGGTGGCTGCCTTGTTGGCTGAGGAAGCTCGCCGTCGTGATGAAGCCCAGACCCTGGCAAGGCGTGCCAAAAGAAAACGTCGGATGTGGACCAAAGAGTAGCTGCAGAGGAGGTCTGATTTGTCGCACATGCAGCTAGTCAGAGAGTTGCAGGACAAAAATCCACACGATTTCTGTAACTACCTGCGGATGTCCAAGGAATCGTTTATCTATATATTGGAGCTAATAACTCCACTTATTGAAAGGAGGGATACAAGAGTGCGTGCTGCCATCCCCGTAGATGAAAGATTGGCAGTCAAGCTGAGATTCCTGGCCACCGGGCGCTCATTTCAGGACCTGCATTTCTCTGCCGCTATTTCAAGGCCTCTCCTCAGTGTTCTTATTCCAGAGACATGCAGAGCGATTTTCCAGTGTCTACGCAGCTTCATGGATTTTCCAACCACAGACGAGGATTGGAAACAGATTGCCTCTGATTTTGAGGAACTCTGGCAGTTTCCTAATTGTGGTGGGGCCTTGGACTGGAAACATGTCCGCATCACACAACCGCCCAACAGCAGGTCCTATTTCTACAATTACAAGGGCTATTTTAGTATGATCCTGATGGCCCTTGTAAACGCAAAGTATGAATTTATTTATGTGGACTTCGGGATGAACGGAAGGGTTTCCGATGGGGGGGGTTTGTAACATACCCATTTTGGAAAACGCTTTTGAACTCTGACCTTCAGTTGCCTCAAAACTCCGACACCCGAGGAAACTTGAACTTTGTGTTTGTCGGCGACGAGGACTTCCCTCTTCATCCGCATTTGCTTAAACCGTTTCCCCAAAAACTCTAACGGCTGAAAGACGCATTTTCAATTACCGCTTGTCAAGGGCACGTCGAGTGGTTGAAAATGCCTTTGGGATCATAGCCAATCGGTTCCGAGTATTGCACATGCCAATTAACATGAAACTGGACTCAATTGACTCGGTGGTGTTGGCCTGCTGTGTGCTCCATAACTTTCTCCGACGGCGGGATTCCAGTTCGTACTGCCCGCCCGGGTTTATGGACTCAGTGGACACAACAAATGGCGAAGTTCAGCTGGGGGAATGGCGTTCGACCGCACCCGCAATAGCAGGCCTTCGACCTCTAGGACCCGGCAGATGCACCGAGGATGCCAAGACCTGCCGTGAACAGTATTACCATTATTTCAATGGTCCTGGCGCAGTTGCTTAGCAGCATCAGCAGTGACTTTATTTTTTTTGTACCGAGCTTAAAAATTTTGTTACTTTATTGTTTTATAAGTGTTTTAATAATAAATTTTTTTTTTCTTTAATTTATTTACAAAACATATTAAGGTACATAATAATGCATTAACCCCTTCATGACCAAGCCTATTTTGACCTTAATGACCATGCCATTTTTTGCAATTCTGACCAGTGTCCCTTTATGAGGTAATAACTCAGGAACGCTTCAACGGATCCTAGTGATTCTGAGATTGTTTTTTCGTGACATATTGGGCTTCATCTTAGTGGTAAATTTAGGTTGATAATTTTTGCGTTTATTTGTCAAAAAATCAGAAATTTGGTGAAAATTTAGAAAATTTTGCAATTTTCAAATTTTGAATTTTTATTCTGTTAAACCAGAGAGTTATGTGACACAAAATAGTTAATAAATAACATTTCCCATATGTCTACTTTACATCAGCACAATTTTGGAAACAAAATATTTTTTTGTTAGGAAGTTATAAGGGTTAAAAGTTGACCAGCGATTTCTCATTTTTACAATAAAATTTACAAAACCATTTTTTTAGGGACCACCTCACATTTGAAGTCACTTTGAGGGGTCTATATGGCAGAAAATACCCAAAATTTACACCATTCTAAAAACTGCACCCCTCAAGCTACTCAAAACTACATTCAAGAAGATTATTAACCCTTCAGGTGTTTCACAGGAACTAAAGCAATGTGGAAAGAAAAAATGGACATTTTAATTTTTCCAACAAAAATTTTCTTTTAGCATCAATTTTTTCATTTTCACATGGGAAACAGGATAAAATGGATGCTAAAATTTGTTGGGCAATTTCTCCGGAGTACAACGATACCTCATATGTGGTCATAAACCACTGTTTGGGCGCACGGCACGGCTCAGAAGGGAAGGAGCGCCATTTGACTTTTTGAATGGAAAATATGCTGGAATATTTAGCGGTTGCCATGTCGTGTTTGGAAAGCCCCTGTGTGCATAAACATTGGAGCTCCTCCACAAGTGACCCCATTTTGGAAACTAGACCCCCCAAGGAACTTATCTAGATGCATAGTGATCACTTTGAACCCCCAGGTACTTCACAAATTGATCTGTAAAAAAAACAAAACACTTTTTTTTCACAAAAATTTTCTTTTAGCCTCAGTTTTTTCATTTTCACATGGGCAACAGGATAAAATGGATCCAAAAATTTGTTGAGCAATTTCTCCTGAGTGCACAGATACCTCATATGTGGTCATAAACCACTGTTTGGGTGCACGGCATGGCCCGGAAGGCAAGGAGCACCATTTGACTTTTTGAATGGAAAATTAGCTCCAATCGTTATCGGACACCATGTCGCATTTGGAGAGCCCCTGTGCACCTAAACATTGGAGCTCCCCCACAAGTGACCCCATTTTGGAAACTAGACCCCCTAAGGAACTTATCTAGACGTGTAGGGAGCACTTTGAACCCCCAAGTGCTTCACAAAAGTTTATAACACAGAGCAGTGAAAATAAAAAATAATTTTTTTTCCTCAAAAATGATTTTTAGCACACTATTTTTAATTTTCACAAGGCTAACAGGAGAAATTGGACCACAAATCTTGTTGTCCAGTTTGTCCTGAGTACGCTGGTACCCCATATGTGGGGGGGAACCACTGTTTGTTCACACGGCAGGGCTCAGAAGGGAAGGAGCGCCATTTGACTTTTTAAAATGCAAATTACTTCCAATCATTAGCGGACACCATGTTGTGTTTGGAGAGCCACTGTGTGCCTAAACATTGGAGCTCCCCCACAAATGACCCCATTTTGGAAACTAGACCCCCTAAGGAACTTATCTAGATGTGTAGTGAGCACCTTGAACCCTCAAGTGCTTCAGAAAAGTTTATGACGCAGAGCCGTGAAAATAAAAAAAAATTTCCCTCAAAAAATTATTTTTTAGTGCGCAATTTTTTGTTTTCACAAGGGTACCAGGATAAATTAGACCCCATTTTGGAAACTAGACCCCCAAGGAACTTATCTAGATGTGTGGTGAGCACCTTGAACCCCCAAGTGCTTCACAGAAGTTTATAACGCAGAGCAGTGAAAATAAAAAAATATTTTTTTTTCCACAAAAAAAATAATTTTTAGCTAGCAATTTTTTTTTTCACAAGGGTAGCAGGATAAATTGGACCCCAAAAGTTGTTGTCCAGTTTGTCCTGAGTACGCTGATACCCCATATGTGGGGGATGACCACTGTTTGGGTACACGTCGGGGCTCGGAAGGGAAGTAGTGACATTATGAAATGCTGACTTTGATGGAATGGTCTGCGGGCATCATGTTACATTTGCAGAACCCCTGATGTACCTAAACTGTGGAACCCCCCACAAGTGACCCCATTTTGGAAACTAGACCCCCTAAGGAACTTATCTAGATGCGTGGTAAGCACCTTGAACCCCCAAGTGCTTCACAGAAGTTTAGAACGCAGAGACGTGAAAATAAAAAATATTTTTTTTTCCTCAAAAAAAATGATTTTTAGCCAGCAATTTTTTTTTCACAAGGGTAGCAGGATAAATTGGACCCCAAAAGTTGTTGTACAGTTTGTCCTGAGTACGCTGGTGCCCCATATATGGGGGGGAACTTTTGTTTGGGCACACGTAAGGGCTCGGAATGGAAGTAGTGGCGTTTTGAAATGCAGACTTTGATGGAATGGTCTGCGGTCGTCATTACGTTTGCAGAGCCCCTGATGTGCCTAAACAATAGAAACCGCCCACAAGTGACCCCATTTTGGAAACTAGACCTCCCAAGTAACTTATCTAGATGCCTGGTGAGCACTTTGGACCCCCAAGTGCTTCACAGAAGTTTATAACGCAGAGACGTGAAAATTAAAAAAAAATTTTTTTCCACAAAAATATTTTTTTAGCCCCCAATTTTTTATTTTCCCAAGGGTACCAGGAGAAATTAGACCCCCAAAGTTGTTGTGCAATTTTTCCTGAGTACGCTGATACCCCATATGTTGGGGTAAACCACTGTTTGGGCACACGTCGGGGCTTGGAAGGGAGGAGGCACCGTTTAACTTTTTGAACGCAAAATTGGCTGGAATCAATGGTTGCACCATGTCGCGTTTGGTGACCCCCTGATGTGCCTAAACAGTGGAAACCCCTCAATTCTAACTCCAGCCCTAACCCCAACACACCCCTAACCACAGCCCTAACCCCAACACATCCCTAACCCTAATTCCAACCCTAACCATAACCCTAACCCCAACAGACCCCGAACCCTAATCCCAACCCTAACCATAACCCTAACCACAAGCCTAACCCTAATTCCAACCCTAACCCTAATTCCAACCCTAACCCTAATTCCAACCCTAACCCTAATTCCAACCCTAACCCTCTTTCCAACCCTAACCCTTTCCAACCCTAACCCTCTTTCCAACCCTAACCCTCTTTCCAACCCTAACCCTCTTTCCAACCCTAACCCTCTTTCCAATCCTAACCCTAACCCTCTTTCCAACCCTAACCCTAACCCTCTTTTCAACCCTAACCATCTTTTCAACCCTAACCCTAACCCTCTTTTTAACCCTAACCCTAACCCTAACCCTCTTTTCAACCCTAACCCTAACCCTAACCCTCTTTTCAACCCTAACCCTAACCCTAATGGAAAAAAAAAAAAAAAATATTATCTTTATTTTATTAGTTCTGCCTACCTATGGGGGTGATAATCGGGGGGTTTATTTACTTTTTCTTTCATTTTGATCACTGTGAGAGTGATCAAAATGAAAGAATGGAATCTGCAGCCGGCAGATTCGGGCGGGCGCACTGCGCATGCGCCCGCCATTTTCAAAGATGGCGGCGCCCATCATCCGGACCCGAGGGACACTGGGAGGGACGGAGGGACACCGGAGGTACCGGGGGGGTGAGGGGGGGATCGGAGGCTGGCGGGGAGCAGAGGGAATGGGAGAGGGGCAGATGATGACAGCGGCGGCAGATCGCCGCTGTCATTCAATTGGGGGGGGGCGATCGCCGGTGGGGGGGGTGGAATCGGTGTCTCCAGCCATGTCCGATGCTACAGCAGCATCGGACATGGCTGGATTGTAATATTTCATCAATTTTCATTGATGAAATATTACTATCGCTCTGATTGGCTGTTTCATTTTTAACAGCCAATCAGAGCGATCGTAGCCACGTGGGGGCGAAGCCACGCCCCCTGTGGTGAATTACAAAGCCCCCTGTATCTGCGGGTCGGGTGACCTTTCAGTGACCCCGGTCACCCGACCCGCAGGGGGGCTTTGAAGTCATGACGCCACATAGGCGTCACTGGTCAGATTTGAACCAGGTTTCATGACGCCTATGTGGCGTCATTGGTCGTGAAGGGGTTAAACACACACTGAGACACTCAACCATAAATGTGTACCTAATAATATACATACTAGACAATCATAAACAGAAGCGCACACACAAACATTCTGTACACAATATAAATATATGACCGTGTGAAAAGTGGTTCGGTTTCGGGACACTAAAGAGCCCCCCACCCATGGACAGTTACTATATCGCGGCCCTTTGTAGGACGCTATAGCGTCCGAGAAGCCGCCGCATGTCAATAATAAATGTGGGTGGTGCTGTAGCGTCGTGGGCGTGTGTTATGACCCTACTGTGGCCTAGCACATTTTAAAATGGCGACCAGGCGGCGTTCAAGTCACTGGGGAGATGCAGAGGTGCAGTTTCTCATCTAGGAGGAAGATGAGCACGATTATGCCTGCACCCTGCCACACCAACACCCTGTCCTCCATAAGCAGCAAGTGCTGCAGAGGATTAGGCGCGGCTTGGCCAGGCATTTTAGTGTGGATCGCTCCACATGTCAAATCAGAAAGAAGCTGGCAGATCTGCGCTACCGCTCTAGCAGCCGTATCGCCTGTGTCCGTGCCCAGATGGTCTCCCATCGTGGTAAGTGCACATTTTACAGACACACAGACCGCAATATAGTCCCTGAAAAGTCCCACCCAGGACCTGCAGACAACCGCATAGTACCTGCACCGACACACGGACCCCAATATAGTCCCTGAAAAGTCCCACCCAGGACCTGCAGACACCCGCATAGTACCTGCACAGACACACGGACCCCAATATAGTCCCTGAAAAGTCCCACCCTGTTCCCACCCTGGACTGGACCTTCAACCACCCGCATAGTACCCGCACAGACACACGGACCCAAATGTTATCCCTGAAAAGTCCCTGAAAAGCAATTGATAATTGTGTTTTTTGTCCTCCAGATACTGAGAGCTAAGTTGGCACTGAAGAAGAAGAAGAGCCGGAGCCACTGCCAGACACCGCGGAAAACAACGAAGAGGATGCACGGGGATCGGGGTGGAACATAAGCCCCTCATCCTCTGAAGAAGCGGAGAGAGCGAGAAACCATAAGAGTTTATAAAAAAAAGTAAAAAATACCGATAATATGTTGCATGTTTAGAATTGTTAATTTTTAACATTTCACACCATAGGAATCCCAACACATGAAGAGCTCCTGGAGTCACTGAGGAGAGTGACACAAGCAGTAGAGGCACATAAACAGTTTTTGTTAAGGGCGGCGGCGGCCCAACCACGTGGCGGAAGACGCTAAATTTTTTATTTTAATGTAAGTTGTTGTTTTATTTGTTAAATTGCCAAAACCCAGGAGATAAAAAAGTTAAACATCAACAGTTGTTGCGTTTTCTCCATTTAAAAATAAAAAAAACTCGCTCACAAAGCTTTTCATTCCTAATAAGCTCCACATATTTGTAAAAAATAGGCAAAGTAAAATAAAGAACTAAGTCTGTTAAAGTTGAAAAACAGGTAAAGATTATTACAATACTAAAAAAAAAAAGGGTTTAATTATCTAGTATATTTACAAAGCATTATAAAACAATCAAATATATTATAAACAGGTTGGGGAAAAAAATGGGAAAAAAGTTATAATTCTTAATATTGATTATCTAAATTTGGAAAACCCCGCCTGGGCGGAGAAGAAAGTCCGGATTGAAACGACTGTGTGTAGTGAGGAAAATGGTGGTTAGGCGGGGTTTGGGGATGGTTCTGCGGTGGCCCAATCCTCCGCACTGGTCTGCTCCGCAGTGGCTCTTAAGTTTGTGTCCATGCAGGTGGCCAAGAAGGCTCACGGGCGCTCTATCTTTTTACGGTAGAATTTTCATCCAGCCGACCGGAATCTGCTTCCATCAAAGTTTCAAAAATGAGGCGTTCGGCATGTTTCCTCTGGTTAGCATCCAACTTTGCAAGGCGATCAGCTGTGAAGTTGGCAAAACTGTCCATGGCCGAGCTTGCCATTATTTGGTTGGCCAAACACATAAGGTCTGGGGACGGGGGCAAAGTTTCCTTCCTTTTGCGTGCATTATTTTGTCGTCGACATACAGCAAGGGGAGCAGGTTGTTGACTCGACCCCTCAACTGCATCCTCCATACAACGTTCAATCTCAGTAATGCCGTCACTCCCTTGCGTTGCTTGTTCTTCTAGACGCTGCTGTTGCAGGAACAAAGAAAACAAAACAAATTACATCAAACAAAGAATGGAAAATAAGTTGCAAATTTCAATGACTGGTGGGTCATATGCAAATGTTTTAGATTACATATTTTTAAATAAAAAAACCTCATGTACATGCAAAATAATAATTAACTTATTTTAGGAAAAAAGAAGATACTTACTTCTCCTACAGGGCAGTCTGGATCATTATCTATCTGTGTGTCAGGTTGCACATTCGGCCGCATGGAAGACACTGTTTACCTCAGAAGTTCTTGGTCGCGGGTGAAGCCGAGGAGGTCGTAGTACCACAGCATGGGCACATAAACTTCATCTGTGCCGGCACCCGACTTCCTCGACTTCTCCACCTTGTTCAACTCCTTTTTATAAACAGTGCAGAGAGACTGTATTTTTTTCCTAACAATAGTTTCGTCCACCTTCCCGCTAGGGTTATGACGCTGAAAGAGGCTAATCATCTTCTCATAAGCCTCCCTTTTTTTCATCCTGTCACTGTACTCGGCGGACTTTATTTTCTGTAGACATGGAAGAGACCGATACAGCTCGATCATCTCCCGAGCGAATTCTTCACTATTGTAAGACATCTGTAAAGAGAAAAAAAAGTTTAGCAAACTATGAACATGAATGGAACTTTGTTTAAGGAATACGACGAAAAAAAAAAAATTTAATGAAAAATACAGGGTGTTGGGTGTGTTCACTTCATACAGCCTAAAATGGCTGCCCATACATGGCTCTTTGTTCTCACAAAAAAAAAAAAAAACCTCCCACCAAAACAACTGGAGCAAAAATTTTAAAGAGTTTAAAACAAAAAATAAATAAAAAAAAATATATATATATGTGGTATCGCTGTTGAGACCCCAAAAATATACCTACCTTAAACTGGTTATAGAAGCAACACAGATGGAAAAGCAGATGAGCCTGGAGTCGCAGCCGTTAGACGCAAACAGGATCTCAACTAGGACAAACCCGGGTTAGGAACAAAGAACTGAAGCGCTACTATGTGTAACTTCTTTAAAAGGAAGCCCGCCAATCAGGACGCTGTAGTGACCACCAATCGGAGCAGAGGGAGGCGTGGAAACAGAAACGCAAATCCACACCTTTATCTTGATTGTGAGTCGCTAACGAGGTCGTTGGACTAGGTGTCAAACGTGACGATACAAGCGACGCTGCGGGACATGAGCGACAAAAAAAATGTCCAGACATTTCGGGCACGATCAGCGATACCTGGCAGGGGGGCTGGTCGCTGCTCACTGTCAAACATAGCGATTTCGCCTGTGAGATCGCTATAACGTCACAAAACTAATGCCTCAGCAATGATCTCCCTAGCGATCTCGCTTAGTGTGACAGGGCCTTAACTGTATCTGTAATCTGCTAAAACATAACTTTTATTTATAACAAATTTTAAAATAATCTTTTCACCATTTTTATAAAATGCTAAATGTATATAAAAATCTATTTTCTGCTCATGGTTGCATCGGTCATAAAAGAGCAATACCAAATATAGTGCAAGATTATTTAAAAACATGTAGACTGCCTATATGTTAATCAAATTTATACGCTGCTATTGACATTTATATTGCAGCGATTTATGCAGATAAAAATAAGAAAATCAAAAATAATAAAAATCTATATTGGCTGCATGGTACATGTTATAGTGGACCGCTAAAAGAAAAGAGGGAGGGAGGGGGGGCCTGGTGTGTGAACGTGATTTGTACATCCTTAATTTTTAGTACCATAGACTGCGAATGAAAAATAACAAAAATTATGAAAAAATAAAAAGTGAAAATAAGCTTAAAAGTTAAAAATTAAAAATTAAAAGGCATGTAGCTAGATCTCATAATTGAGGCCTTTTGGAGCCAGGCTGTCAAGAGTGTAGATCCATTTAGACTCCACTCTTGACATAGCCTTCAAATAATTGCCCTTTCTTTGATTTTGGGGGACCACCTGGATTCCACAATAGGATACCCCCTTGTAGGACTGGTTATGTTTGTCCAAAGAGTGGCGTGATAATGGATGACCTTTAAATCCTTTTTTGATATTATCCAACTGCTCCATAATACTATCCATTAGGCGTCTCTTGGTTCTGCCTACATAGATCTTGTTACAGGGGCACCTGAGTATATATACAGTATCTCCCCCTTGTTTGGCATGTTATTTCATCTCTAATAATAAACTCATTATTGGTCATATCTGAAAAGGAAGTTTGTAGTTTTCTTTGTGTTAATGTCCTATTACAACAAGAACATCTTCCACATGCCAAAAAACCGGAAGGTTGTATATCCGGATTAGTGAGAAGTGTTTGTCGTAAGGATGGCCTTACTGCGGATTTAATAGCTTTTGTGGCGGGTGCCACTAAAAGCCCTAAGTTCTGGGCTTTAGTGTATATAAATCTAGGATGTTTGGGTAATAAATCCCCTATATGTTTATCCCCCTGGAATATTGGCCAGTATTTTCGAATGATGTTATTAAATCGTCTGTGTCCTGCATGAAATTGAGTAATGATGGGTAGTTGTTTAATTTGACCTTGAATAGTTGACGGGGTGTCCCTATTTCGAGATTTGTATATTAAGGATGTTCTGGACATATTTTCCACATCTTTTTTGGTTTCGTTCAGTATTTGGGGATCATATCCCTTTTCCATGAATTGATCTGTCAGACATTCCGTTTCCTTATGGAAATCTTGGATATTCGTACAATTTCTTTTCACTCTCATATACTGGCTCTTGGGTATACAAAAAAGAAGAAAAAATAAGTGCTATACATAAAATCATATAAAATATATGTTTATTTATTAGTTACAAATACATGTATGCAATGATAAAAATTACAAATACCATATAACCCTAAGTAATGTAATATATGCCCAGAGCAATTTTACAGGCAACTAATATCTTTGATGGCACAAAAAAAATATACAGTATATATTTATATCCAGTGTTACAACAACCACCAGTGACCATGAATAAAAAATAATAATAAAAAAAAATATACAATGGTTTTGCGTGTGTACAGGGACCAGCCCACAGTGCGCTATCAACAATAGTGCCAAAGAAAAATTAAACAAATACTCCCAAGTGCTTACCCATATAGTATGGTGCCTGGTTGCTCTGGAACCACGTGTCACCCCTGACACGTGTTTCGCTTCTGGCTTTATCAAAAGGGATCAACTCTAAGGTAAGACTCAAAGGTAAAACTCTAGGAATCCTAAACAAAAAAGAATACCAATACATCAATAATAAAACTCCTTCCATAGCAGTGTTTTATCACATTCCAAAAATTCATAAGGATATTAAACTCCCCCTGGCAGGCCGATTATATCTGGCATAAACTGCCTAACTGCCAACCTATCAAGGTTTTGTAGATACACACCTACAAAAATGTATGCTACTGCTGCCAGCTTACTTAAAAGATACTACCCATACCCTCCAAATCCTGCATTCACTAGAATGGAACAGTAATTCCATTCTGGGAACGTTAGATATAAAGTCCCTCTATACAGTCATTGACCCAGTGAAAGGCTGCCAGGCAGCCAGAATTTTTCTTGTTGCTCTAGGGATGCATCATGATTCTCAGATATCATTTATCATTGAGAGTATTGAATTTATCCGCAAACACAATTATTTCTCATATGATAACACAGGTCAACGAAAAAAAAATTTTTTTCTGGTGTCCAAAATATTTTAATGAATTTGGGGTATTTTTGGGGTGCTGATTCTGAATATGTCATCAGTTTTGCCAGATTGGCTCAAGTTTTTGAGATTTTTGGTATCTTATTTATAGCACTTGTTGGTAAATGCGACGCATCATCTCATTAATTTCTTTGGATTAGTACTTGAACTGAGCAGTTCTCAATATAGTTTTGTGTTAATTAGTGTTCTAAAAGTTTGTTCATAGCTTGATTTTTGCACTAACTTTATGTTGTTGTCTGTTTTCCAGTGAAAAGCATGAACTCATCATGAAGAAGTTGTCTTAACGATCCAGACTCATTCTGTTACATTTGTGGTGAATATACACTGCCAAAACATAGAAGAAACATAACAGACTTCGTAAAAAAAGTGTATTTTGCCTATTTTGGGGTTATGCTTGGGGACCAAGACAAGTTTTGGGCACCACACATAGTGTGCAAAGCATGTATCGAATTATTACGAAAATGGAGCAAAGGACAAAGAAAAAGCTTCAAATTTGGTGTTCCAATGGTGTGGAGAGAGCCAAAAAATCATCATGATGACTGTTATTTCTGTGCAGTGCAAGTGCAAGGATTCAATAAGCATAAGAAACGAAAATGGGAGTAACATGGAATCTGCAAGAAGGCCTGTCCCTCATTGTGAAGATGTGCCTGTACCTGTGTTTACCATAAATAACAGTCATCATGATGATTTTTTGGCTCTCTCCACACCATTGGAACACCAAATTTGAAGCTTTTTCTTTGTCCTTTGCTCCATTTTCGTAATAATTCGATACATGCTTTGCACACTATGTGTGGTGCCCAAAACTTGTCTTGGTCCCCAAGCATAACCCCAAAATAGGCAAAATACACTTTTTTTACGAAGTCTGTTATGTTTCTTCTATGTTTTGGCAGTGTGTATTCACCACAAATGTAACAGAATGAGTCTGGATCGTTAAGACAACTTCTTCATGATGAGTTCATGCTTTTCACTGGAAAACAGACAACAACATAAAGTTAGTGCAAAAATCAAGCTATGAACAAACTTTTAGAACACTAATTAACACAAAACTATATTGAGAACTGCTCAGTTCAAGTACTAATCCAAAGAAATTAATGAGATGATGCGTCGCATTTACCAACAAGTGCTATAAATAAGATACCAAAAATCTCAAAAACTTGAGCCAATCTGGCAAAACTGATGACATATTCAGAATCAGCACCCCAAAAATACCCTAAATTCGATGAAATATCTTTGGCACCAAAAATGCTGTTGACCAGTGTAATCAATACTATCTACAGACACATGGCACCGCCATGGGCACGCGGTTCGCACCCAGCTTTGCAAATGTATATGTGGGTATGTGGGAGCATAATTTCATTTACAAAAAGAATAGTCATCATAAAGGTCTTAGACTGTGGAAACGTTTCATTGATGACATACTTTTTGTTTGGGATGGCACACTTAGAGATTTACAAACATTTATCTCTAGTCTAAATACAAATCCACATGGCTTGGAATTCACACCAACCTATAGTGAGACAAGTGTGAATTTCCATGACTACCATCTGTGTAGGAAACAATAAAATAATCACCAAAGGGTACCACAAAGAGGTGGATTCAAACAGCTTTTTTCACATTAATAGCTGTCACCTGACAATCTGGCTAACCAACATACCCAAGAGCCAGTATATGAGAGTGAAAAGAAATTGTACGAATATCCAAGATTTCCATAAGGAAACGGAATATCTGACAGATCAATTCGTGGAAAAGGGATATGATCCCCAATACTGAATGAAACCAAAAAAGATGTGGAAAATATGTCCAGAACATCCTTAATATACAAATCTCGAAATAGGGACACCCCATCAACTATTCAAGATCAGATTAAACAACTACCCATCATTACTTAATTTCATGCAGGACACAGACGATTTAATAACATCATTCGAAAATACTGGCCAATATTACAGGGGGATAAACTTTTAGGAGATTTATTACCCAAACATCCTAGGTTTATATACACTAAAGCCCAGAACTTAGGGCTTTTAGGCTACTTTCACACTTGCTTTGTTTTGCAGCGCGTTTTTCCCGCAAAAAAACGCATGGAAAAAACTCATACAAACGCATACAAATGCTGCGTTTTTTTCAAGCATTTTTATGAGCATGCATGAAAAAAACGCAGCGTTTTTATGCATTTGTATGCGTTTTTAGTGCGTTTTTACCGCATTTGCATTTTTTTCCAACATTAGTTGGCCCCTCACACTAACCCAAACCATGACTTTACTAACCCTAACCCTAACCCCTAACCCTAACCCTGACCCTAACCCTAACCCTGACCCTAACCTTAACCCTTAACCAAACCATACTAACCCTAACCCTAACCCAAACCCTAACCCTAACCCCTAACTAACCCTAACCCTTAACCAAACCATACTAACCCTAACCCAAACCCTAACCCTAAACCCCCTTAACTAACCCTAACTCTAACCCAACCCCTATTTTCCATTGTCTAACCAATGGTCAACAAAAAAAACACATGCGCAAAAAAAGCATACATGAGCATGCCAATGCGCACATATGCGCACCCATAGACTTATAATGGGTGTCTTGCTGTAAAAAAATGTATTGCACGCGCATGCATTTTTTGAGGCAAGTCAGACGCCCAAAAAATGCAACAGGATGCATTTTGTGCGCCCGAAATTCCCACGCAGCAATGGCATAAAGTGAGACTAGGGACTTTTTTTTTTTAAAGTGGTGGAGGAATACAGTGCGGAAGGATACCTACCTTCCGTCATTGTATTCCTGGAGCTGGTAGAGAACGGTAGCATCAGCTGATGCTGCTGTTCTCCACGCAAGATGGACGTGGGACCCTCGTGGACTTCTGCGGATCGGGGTAAGTATATTGGTGTTTTTTTATTTTGATATTTATTCCTCAAGGGGACAATGGCTTCGGGGATCAAAGTGACAAGTGACGGTGAGTATGTACTCTATGTTATATGTACTGTATGTCTATATGTATGTATTGTATGTAGTATATATGTATGTTGCATGCATGTAGTATATATGCAGTATATATGTAGTATGCATGTTGCATGCATGTGGTATATATGTAGTATGTATGTAGCATGTATGTAGTATGTAGCATGTATGTAGTATGTATGTTGCATGTATGTAGCATGTAGTGTGTATGTATGTAGCATGTATGTAGTATGTATGTTGCATGTATGTAGCATGTAGTGTGTATGTTGCATGTATGTAGCATGTAGTATATATGTAGTATGTATGTTACATGTAGTATATATAGTATATATGTAGTATGCATGTTGCATGCATGTAGTATATATGTTGTATGCATGTTGCATGCATGTAGTATATATGTTGTATGTATGTTGCATGCATGTAGTATATATGTATTATGTATGTAGTATGTATGTAGCATGTATGTAGTATGTATGTTGCATGTATGTAGCATGTAGTATATATGTAGTATGTATGTTACATGTAGTATATATGTAGTATGCATGTTGCATGCATGTAGTATATGTTGTATGTATGTTGCATGCATGTAGTATATATATTATGTATGTAGTATGTATCATGTATGTAGTATGCAGCATGTATGTAGCATGTAGTATATATGTAGTATGTATGTTACATGTAGTATATATATATAGTATATATGTAGTATGCACGTTGCATGCATGTAGTATATATCTTGCATGCATGTAGTATAAATGTATTATGTATGTAGTATGTATGTAGTATGTAGCATGTATGTAGCATGCATGTAGTATGTAGCATGTATGTAGTATGCATGTTGCATGTAGTATATATGTAGTATGTATGTTACATGTAGTATATATGTAGTATGCATGTTGTATGTATGTAGCATGTAATTTTTTTTTTTTTTTACATTCAACACATTAGCCGGATGATGGGACTACTACTGTCCCATCATTGGCTAATGTGTCAATCACTGTCATGGTAGCAGACATCGCCCGATGGGACTTGTAGTCCCATCGGACGATGCCTGCACAGACCCCCGGAGCCTGCACAGCCCACCGGCAGGCCGGCACAGCCCCCCGGCAGGCCGGCACAGACCACTGGAGCCTGCACAGCTCCCCGGCAGGCCGGCACAGACCCCCGGAGCCTGCACAGCTCCCCGGCAGGCCAGCACAGCTCCCCGGCAGGCCGGCACAGACCCCCGGAGCCTGCACAAACCACCGGCAGGCCGGCACAGCCCCCCCGGCAGGCCGGCACAGACCCCCGGAGCCTGCACAGACCACCGGCAGGCCGGCACAGCCCCCCGGCAGGCCGGCACAGACCCCCGGAGCCTGCACAGACCACCGGCAGGCCGGCACAGCCCCCCCCCGGCAGGCCTGCACAGACAACCGGAGCCTGCACAGACCACCGGCAGGCCTGCACAGACCACCGGAGCCTGCACAGACCCCCCGGCAGGCCGGCACAGCCCCCCGAAAGGCCCGTACAGACCCCAGAGAGGCTGTACAAGGCAAAAATAGGGTTTTTCTTATTCCGATACCGGAAGTCCCATAGACTTGAATGGGACTTCCGGTATCGGAATCGGCGATACCCAATATTTTTTTTAGATCGGCCGATACCATCCGATACGATACTTTTAAGTATCGGACGGTATCGCTCAACACTACTCAGGACAAATTGTACAACAACTTTTGGGGTCCAATTTCTCCTGGTACCCTTGGGAAAATAAAAAAATGGTGACTAAAAGATCATGTTTGTGGAAAAAATACGAATTATTTATTTTCACGCCCGGGCGTTATAAACTTCTGTGAAGCACTGGGGGGTTCAAAGTGCTCACCACACATCTAGATAAGTTCCTTGGGGGGTCTATTTTACAAAATGGTGTCATTTGTGGGGGGTTTCCACTGTTTTGGTACATCAGGGGTTTTCCAATCATGACATGATGTCCGATCTCAATTCCAGCCAAAAACGTCAAATGGCGCTGCTTCCCTTCCGAGCTCTGCCATGCGCCCAAATAGTGGTTTACCCCCACATGTGGGGTATCAGCGTACTCAGGACAAATTGCACAATAACTTTTAGCGTCCTGTTACCCTTGGGAAAATAAGAATTGAGGGTGAAAAGATCTTTTTTGTGGAAGGAAAAAATATGATTTTTTAATTGTATGACTGTATGTTATAAACTTCTGTGACGCCCTTGGGGGTTCAAAGTTCTCACCACACATCTAGATAAGTTCCTTAGGGGGTCTAGTTTCCAAAATGTTGTCATTTGTGGGGGGTTTCCACTGTTTTGGTACATCAGGGGTTTTCCAATCGCGACATGGTGTCCGATCTCAATTCCAGCCAAAAACGTCAAATGGCGCTGCTTCCCCTCCGAGCTCTGCCATGCACCCAAATAGTGGTTTACCCCCACATATGGGGTATCAGCGTACTCAGGACAAATTGCACAATAACTTTTAGGGTCCTGTTACCCTTGGGAAAATAAAAATTGGGGGTGAAAAGATCATTTTTGTGGAAAAAATATGATTTTTTAATTGTACCACTGTACGTTATAAACTTACATCAGGGACTCTCCAAACGTGACATCTGAATTCCAGCCAATTTTGCATTGAAAAAGTCAAACGGCGCTCCTTCCAATCTGAGCTCTGCCATGCGTCGTTCCCCCCCACATATCAGGTATCAGTGTACTCAGGACAAATTGCACAATAACTTTTGCAGTCCAATTTCTCCTGTTACCCTTGGTAAAGTAAAAAAATTGAACCTGAAGTATTTTTTTTGTGAAAAAAAGTTAGATGTTCATTTTTTTTTACATATTCAAAAAAATTCCTGTGACACACCTAAAGGGTTAATAAACTTCTTGAATGTGGTTTTGAGCACCTTAAGGGGTGCAGTTTTTAGAATGGTGTCACTTTTGGGTATTTTCTATCATATAGACCCCTCAAAGTGGCTTCAAATGTGATGTGGTCCGTAAAAATATAATGGTGTTGCAAAAATGAGAAATCGCTGGTCAATTTTTAAACCTTATAACTTCCTAACAAAAAAAAATTTTGGTTCCAAAATTGTGCTGATGTAAAGGAAACATGTGGGAAATGTTAGTTATCAAGTTTTTTGTGTGCCGTATCTCTGTGATTTAAGGGCATAAAAATTCAAAGTTGGAAAATTGCAAAATTTTAAAAATTTTTGCCAAATTTCCGTTTTTCTCACAAATAAACGCAAGTTATTTGAATGAAATTTTACCACTATCATGAAGTACAATATGTCATGAGAAAAGAATCACCGGGATCCATGGAAGCATTCCAGAGTTATGACCTCATAAAGGGACAGTGGTCAGAATTGTAAAAATTGGCCCGGTCATGAACGTGCAAACCACCCTTGGGGGTGAAGGGGTTAAATAATCTTGCACTATATTTGGTATTGCTCTTTTATGACCGATGCAACCATGAGCAGAAAATAGATTTTTATATACATTTAGCATTTTATAAAAATGGTCAAAAGATTATTTTAAAATTTGTTATAAATAAAAGTTATGTTTTAGCAGATTACACATACAGTTAGGCACACATTCCTTTTAATAGATAGAGTAGATTAAAGCAAACTGACCATCTGTGAGCACATTATGCAACAGTACTATGTAAACAAATAAATACAATAAGACAAAGCAACTAACAATAGGAAACATTGTAATCCTATTAGATTCACTAATCACCTTCAATGAGAAGCATTGTAAGGCAATGAAATACACCTATTACTGCAACTAATTAACAAGGGATACCAACTACAGCTGTGTGAGCTACTATAAAAGGACAGGCTGACAGGCATGCAGCACAGACCTTATGAAGAGGGAAGTCACCCTTGAAACGCTTTGGTTTGTGCCTCTCACACACCCGTCCTTTGTCCTGTTTGTGACACCACAGTAGCTCCGCCTCCTGTTCCTGCCACATCCTCGGTGTTACTTCCGGTCGGAGTGCACGAGGTGCAGGTGTCTACCCGCTTCCCCCTCCACACGCTGTACCGCCCGGTATCCTCACCAGTAGCTACCGCTTCGGTTAGATTGCGGCCAACAGAAACCAGCACAAGTAAGTGCACACGAGTCCTATTAGGACTGACTGCATAGTCTGTTGCCACTACATTTACACAGTGGACTTTCCTACACATAGTGCTCTGCCATATTGCCCACATCAGCGGCCATCGCTCCTGCTCCGGTAGACTGTGGCCAGCAGAAACCAGCACAAGTAAGTGCATAAGAATTCTATTAGGAATGACTGCCTGGTCGGTTGGCATTATCATCAACATAGTGGACTTTTTCATATACATTGCTCTACCACACTGCTCACATCAGCGGACATTGCTGCTGCTCGCCTTCGGTCAGAATAAAATCAACACAAGTAAGTGCACAAGAGTTCCATTAATTTAGGACTGACTGTCCAGCATATGGTCATTGTTACTAATTGAGTTTACCTCCTCTTATATATACATTACTCCGATATTTGTCTACCTGAAAGCAACTACTCCACTATCTCAAATGGAATAGAGACGCTTAAAAATAACTAGTAAGTACAGTCGACATACAATTTGCAGTGTGGAATATAGATAATATTTATTGGTACTCTAATACTAATATTATTATTACTCCACCAGCACTACTAGCTACCAAAAGAAATTATCATCACAAGATAATCTGCGAATTATTCGCTATCTAGACATCACAACCTACATAGAATACTCTGCAACTCTTCTACAAGTAAGTACCAATAACTTTACTAACTATTAATACTTTTATCTACCTACAACCAAGTTTTTTGCACACTTTCTCAGCATAGCGAGGTGAACTATACAGATACACTTTAAATTATTACATTAAAGCAAGACATTTATCTGCTTAGGTCAGGGATGAGAAACTCAAATACACAAAGGGGAAAAATTAAAAACTTTGACAAAGTCAAGGACAAACCTTGATCTTTATTAAAAAAAGTCTACAATTTAGGAAGTTTTTCCCTATCATCAACTGTAAAGATGAACCTTTTCATATGAAACAAACTGAAAGTTGTTGTCTACATTTTAATTAATAGACCTTGGAATAAGATACACAAATAATCACATATGGGACATACTGGAATAATACAATATGTTATGTAAGAGCAGTAGAAATCATATGGCCCACTGGGTTTATTTCAATATGTAATAGCAATGGATCAAAACCTTGAATTAATAAATAATACAGATAATAAAGTATGCTGCTAACAAACATGCTCCCCAAACACAGTATGGTACCTCTACAGTTATATCTTCCACAGTACCCTCTAAATGCAAAATATAATGACCCCACTGTACCTTTACACCTGCAGAAAAGTATGTTTACTTCAACACAGTATCATGCCTAACTGTGACCCTACACAGCCCTTCACACATTATAGTGGGCCCCACATAGTCTGCCATGCAGTATAATGGCTTCCCATTGTCTTCTGTACAGTATAATAGGCCCCATATAGTCTTAATACAGTATAATGGACCCCACATAGCCCTCCATACAGAATAATGGACCAACTTAGTCCTCCATACAGTATAATGGACACATATTAAAAAAAATAAACACTCACCTCTCCCTAGTGCCCGCAAAATCGTGATGTCATAACGGCTGCAGTGAGACACCAGATGCAGAGGGAGAATGATTGCCGAGGGAGCGTCATTATTGCTTTCATACATTTCAAAGTGCCATGGTGGGGGGGTGTGGTGATGACCTCGCGGGTCAAATATAATCACCCTGCAGTCTGGATTTCACCTGCAGTCAAGAGTTTGACATGTGTGATTTGTCAAAACATATTAAGGGCAGGCTGTTGTTGCATTTGCCTGTTGGCTGTCAACTGTTTCTACCTTACATTTCTAGTTGATCCCACACTTTTTCAGCGTTGTATAATTATGGGAAAAAAACATTTTAAATGATGTAAACACTATACTTGTGTGAAAAATGTATGAGAAACATTCATAACAGCAACAGACAATGTAGTGTCATACAATAAAGCCGGCAAAAAAAAAGGTAGCCAGTGGCAGCAACACTACCAGAACTGCTAGCAGTAATTGTCTGAACAGTAATAGTAGTAATAGTATAAATTGCAGGTTACACTTGGCCTCTTTTGCCTCTGGTAGTGGGTAGGAAGCATAGGGCATAATGGAATGTATGGTATAACACTCATCTCAGTCACACAGTCACTCGACAGTGGCACCATCAGCTTGAGTCAGTATTCTTCTTAATCCACCTCCCCTTCCACCAGAAAGCTTAATTATGTAAGTAGTAGAATAGTAGTAGAATTTAATTTCTATCAATGTCACTTATTTATATTCTGCCCTTTATTTCCACTAACTAAGGCTACTTTCACACTTGCTTTTTTTGTGCTGCGCACCGTGCGCAGTGCAAACGCACATAAAAAACGCATCATGCATTTTTGTGCATTTTTTTGGTTTTGTGTGCGTTTTTTAAAAAAAACCGCATGTGTTTTTTTGTGCTGACTTGCGCATTAACATGTGCACGTCAGCGCACCCATAGACTATAATGGGTGGTTGGGTGAAAAAAAAATGCATTGCGTACGCATGCTTTTTTGGGGGCAAGTCGGACGCTCAAAAAATGCAACAGAGTGCAATTTGTGCGCCCGAGCGCACACTACAAAAAAACGCATGCGCATACAAACGCGTACAAACGCATGTGTATGCGCACCCATGTTAAGAGTAGGGAAAAAACGCATGTGTTTTTTTGCGAGAAAAAACAGCGCAAAAAAACGCAAGTGTGAAAACAGCCTAACAGCACCCCAGGAACTGAGGAACATAGTTCACCAAAACAATTTCCATAAAGCTTCATTTCAGCAGGTTTTGTTTTCAGTGCTGGAGTTTTGCTACTAATCGAAGTTCCCTGCCCATAGTCTTATGCTTAGCAGCCATGTCTTCAGCTCTTAGCTATAGCTAAACAAGGAAGTAAGAAGGGCAATTAACAGTTAGGCTGAGTTCACACGTGGTGTTTTTTTTACGTTTCCGCGGCAGTTTTAACCACGCGATTTTGCCACGAAAACGCAAAAAATAAGCTTCCCATGCACTCCTATGGGATTCCACAATGCTGTGCTAATGCTGCGGTTTTTACCACAGCGGAATTGCTTCGCGGTAAAAAACGCAGCATGCTCATTAATTTTGCGGAATCGCGGCGATCCCGCACCCATAGGAATGCATTGTTCTGCTTACTTTCCGCATGTGGCTGTGCACACCATGCAAAAAGTAAGCAGAACATTTGCGGATGGTACCCACGGTCCGGAGGAGAGGAGACTGTCCTCTGGGCTTTGGGTACCATATCCCTGTAAAAAATAGAATTTAAAATAAAAAAAATATTGTTATTCTCACCTTCCGACGTCCCGCGCAGCCTTCCCGCCTCTCTCCATGCTCCCGGTCCCAGTAAGCCTTTGCGAGCAATGACATCCATTCTTGCGGGATTGCTAAGTCTCGCGGTCATTCGCGCAATGTCATCGTGAATGACCGTGAGACGTCGCAATCCCGCGAGAACAGACATCATCGCGGTAATTGTCGCAAAGGATTACTGGGTCCGGGAGCGTGGAGAGAGGCGGGAAGGCTGCGTGGGACGTCGGAAGGTGAGAATAACAATATTTTTTTTTATTATTATTATTATTTACATTCAATCTTTTACTATTGATGACGCATAGGCGGCCTCAATAGTAAAAAGTTGGTCACACTAGTCAAACACTATGTTTGACGAGTGTGACCAACCTGTCAATCAGTTCTCCAAGCAATGCTACAGATCGCTTGGAAAACGCTAGCAATTCTGCTAGCTAATTACGCTTGCAAAATGCTAGTTTTTCCGTGGGAAAATCGCGGGTATTTAAAATGTGATTTTCCCGCAGAATGGAATTCCGGAATTCTCACGGTAATTTCTGCGAGAGTTTCGCTACGTGTGAACCCAGCCTAAAAAGAAAGCATTTAAACTACTAAAGCAGTATGGCACCTTTGAAGCTCTAGAAAACTATAGGAAGAAAAATACTTTATCTAAAAAACTAATTAAGCTGCCAAAAAGGAAACAGAGAAGCACATTGCTAAGGAGATTAAAACTAATCCCAAACTGTTCTTTAAATATATCAATAGTAAAAGAATCATAAGTGAACGGGAAACCACTGGGTAAATCTGATGTGGAGAAGGACTTGAGGATTCTAGTTAATGATAAACTTACCTGGAGAAGCCAGTGCCAGGCAGCAGCTGCCAAGGCAAACAGGATCATGGGGTGCATTAAAAGATGGGGTACATTAAAAGATGTCTGAATACACAAGATGAGAGCATTATACTGCCTCTGTACAAATCCCTGGTTAGACCGCACATGGAGTACTGTGTGCAGTTTTGAGCACTGGTGCTCAGGAAGGATATAATGGAATTAGAGAGAGTAAAAAGGAGGGCAACAAAATTAATAAAGGGGATGGGGGAACTACAATAACCAGAGAGATTAGCAAAATTAGGATTATTTAGTAAAGAAAAAAGACGACTGAGGGGTGATCTAATAACCATGTATAAGTATATAAGGGGACATACAAATATCTCTCCAAGGATTTGTTTATACCAAGGAAGGTGATGGCCACAAGGGGGCATTCTCTGCGCCTGGAGGAGAGAAGGTTTTTCCACAAACATAGAAGAGGATTCTTTACTGTTAGCGCAGTGGGAATCCCGAATTCCTTGCCTGAGGAGGTGATGATGAACTCTGTCGAGGGGTTCAAAAGAGGCATAGATGTCTTCTTGGAGCATACCTTACAGTTTCTAGGTTCTTTAGAAGGATGTAGATCTGGGGATTTATTCTGATTATAGGCTGAACTGGATGGACAAATGTCAATGTCTTTTTTCGGCCTTGTTAACTATATTACTATGATGCTAGACTGGGAAGGGCCGAGCATATTGGCCCTTCCCAGCCTAAAAACAGCAACCCTCATCCACCCCAGAAAAAGCGCATAGAAACGCGCTTTGGGGTGGGTGCTTTTCAGGAGACCAGGAACACACTGTATCTGTAAGTTACTTATTTTCACTGTGACCGTACAATTCCTACTTGTCCTGTATGTTTATCCTGGTCATTAGCTACAATCTGTGGACATAGTGACATCTAGTGGTGTCTTTATGCAATAGCACTTTACTATTTTGCTTAAAGCTTTATTTTGGACACATCAGCACATGCTTGTGCTTTTGCACTATTTGCACTTTATTTTTATATGCATGATTTTCTATGCATCCTTTTGCCATATGCACTTTATTTATATATATATAAATATAATTTTTCTGTGCACAATATATGCTATACAATATATTTGTTATATTCTGGACTTAATTTTATGCAACAGAAGTACGAGTCGATGGGCACCTAGGGAACAGTGACCACAATATAATACAATTCCAGTTGTCCTTCAGTAAGGTGCCCTGGAAGGGGGTTACGAAAACACTGAATTTCAGGAAAGCAAAGTTTGATCAGCTTAGAGAGGACCTTTGCCGAATTGATTGGGACAATGTCCTCAAAAATAGGAGCACAGAAAATAAATGGGAAATATTTAAATAAGTTTTACACACCCACTGTGAGCTAGCCATACCGTGCAGAAATAAAAGGGCTAGGAACAGGAGAACACCAATGTGGCTAAATAAGGATGTAAAAAGGGCAATAAATAACAAGAACAAGGCATTTAAGAAGCTAAAACAAGAAGGCAATGAAGAAGCATTAAAAAGTTATAGAAAAGTTATAGAAAAAAAAATAAAATGTGTAAAAAACAAATACATTTAGCAAAAGTGGAAACTGAGAGACTCATTACTAAGGAAAGTAAAACAAACCCTAAACTATTCTTTAATTATATAAACAGTAAAATGATTAAAATTGATGGTGTCGGCCCTTTAAAGAACAATGAGGGTGAAATCATAGAGAGCGATGAGGGAAAAGCAAATGTTTTAAATACTTTTTTCTCAACAGTGTTCACACAGGAAAAGGATTTGCCAGGGGGAATGCAGAGTGATAATGTAAACTCCCCATTAAGTATTACCTGCCTAACCCAGGAAGAAGTGCAGAACCCCCTTAGTAAGATTAAAATTGACAAATCATCAGGCCCTGATGGCATTCACCCTTGGGTATTAAGGGAGTTAAGTAATGTGATAGACAGGCCTCTATTCCTTATATTTAAAGACTCTATAAAAACAGGGTCTGTTCCTTTTGATTGGCAGCAAGCAAATGTGTACCAATATTCAAAAAGGGGTGTAAAAGGGAAACTGGAAACTATAGGCCGGTAAGCTTAACATCTGTTGTGGGTAAAATTTTTGAAGGGTTTCTAAGGGATACCATTACGGAATATCTCAATGTTAATAAATGTTTAACTCTATATCAACATGGATTTATGAAGGATCGCTCCTGTCAAACTAACCTGATCAGCTTCTATGAGGATGTAAGCTCTCAAATGGACCAAGGAGAGAATCATTGGATGTCATTTATCTCAACTTCTCTAAAGCATTTGACACTGTCCCACATAAAAGATTGGTAAGTAAGATGAGAAAGCTTGGGCTAGGGGAAAATGTGTGTAGATGGGTAGGTAGCTGGCTTAGTGATAGAAAACAAAGAGTGGTTATTAATGGTGCATACTCAGATTGGGCCAGGGTTACTAGTGGGGTACCACAGGGTTCTGTATTGGGCCCCCTACTATTTAATATATGTATTAATGATCTAGTGGATGGCTTACACAGTAAAATATCAGTATTTGCAGATGACACAAAACTATGTAACGTAGTTAACACAAAGGAGGACAGTTTGCAACTACAGACAGATTTGAGTAAATTGGAGAAATGGGCTGAAAAATGGCAAATGACGTCTAACACAGATAAGTGTAAGGTTATGCACATGGGAAGGAGAAACAGATGCTACAATTACTTACTAAATGGGAAACTGCTGGGGAAATCAGACATGGAAAAAGACTTAAGCATCTTAGTCAATAAGAAGCTAAATTGGAGTGCCCAGTGTCAGGCATCTGCCACCAAAGCAAATAGGGTCATGGGATGCATTAGAAGAGGTCTGGGGACACGAATGAAAACATAATTCTCCCTCTGTACAAATCACTTGTCAGATCACACTTGGAGTATTGTGTGCAATTTTGGACGCCGGTGCTCAAGAAAGACATTACTGAACTTGAATGAGTTCATAGGCGGGCTACTAAAATGATAAATGGAGTTGGTTCACTACAATACCCAGAAAGGTTATCAAAATTAGGTCTATTTACTCTAGAAAAGAGAAGACTTAGGGGAGACCTAATATATATGTACAAGTATATCAGAGGGCAATACAGAGATCTCTCCAATGAACTGTTTGTACCAAGGACTGTGAAAAGAACAAGGGGGCATTCTCTTCGTTTGGAGGAAAGACGATTTCTGCACCAGCATAGAAGAGGGTTCGTCACGGTAAGAGCAGTGAGGCTCTGGAATTCTCATCCTGAGGAAGTGGTGATGGCCAACTCACTGAATGAATTTAAGAAAGGAATGGATGCTTTTCTTGTGAGCAACAGTATAGAAGGTTACGAATAACATCATATTATAGGTAGATGGTTGACCCAGCTTAGGGGAAGGAATTTTTTTCCCTATGGAGAAAATTAGCTTCTACTCTGTGGGTTTTTTTGCCTTCCCCAGGATCAACAATGCAGAACAGCTGCACTAAAAATAGGCTGAACTAGATGGACATAAGGTCTTCCTTCAGCCTTCAAAACTATGTTATGTTACTGTAAAATTGTTGTCACTGTATGAATTTTTTAGCAGTGTTATACACTGATACTTCCACATCTATTTGAGATACCATGGATAATAGTGCCCCAGTTTTCTTGTAACATACAGATTAGTCTTATAATTTTACTCCATATACTTACGAATTTTGACCATATACAATCATTTTTTAACATTTTTTTAACTTGGTATATTTATATTTATAATAACATTTACAATTTTATAAAAATTGGACTTTTAGTTGGTTTCTTTTCTGGTGCTTTTATGTTGGTTTCCCGACTGTCCATTCTGTTTCACTAATGTCCATTTTTTCACTGTAGTGCCATTTAAGTGTGGTATTTTGTATTTGGATTTCACATTTGGACTTCCTATTTACATAATAACAAATCACATTTTTTGGCACTTTGGGCTTAAGTTCCCCTTTCTTTTGATTTAGGGTTCAGAATGGACAAAGTGCTATTTGACCTTTTGAGGGCAAACTTGGCTGCAATGTTGCCCAGAAAAGGAGTAATATTTAATTTTTAAAGTGTAAATTCAAGTTCAATAGATTGTAAATTTCATGTTGCATTTGAAGCACCTCTGACTTGCCAAAGCTGCATAAAATCCACAAAAGTGGTTACTCCCCCGAAGGAATTCATTTGTGATATATTGACCAATTTGGACTCACTGATGTCTCAAAAATATTTAGAATATTGGGATGCAAAAATTAAAAATTATTTCTTCTACTAAAAATGTTGTTTTAGTCTCCTTTTTTTTCGCTAGTTGGAAGAGCTGGGTATAGCACCAGAATTGGTGTGGAGTGCCCCACAGGGCCTGGGGGTACTCGGTACTGGGCCTGTCGACTTCCATGGGGGACGGTGTCATGGCGGTGGTGACCCGGTCCGTGGCCCAGAGACGTCCTGTAATAAAATAGGGGAAAGTTGTGTGGTATTTTTGTGGTAAAAATAAAGATAATGTTTATAGATGGTGAAATACGTGACGCCACCTGTGGTATTCTAGTCAGAGGTGACCAGCGCTGCGGTGTTGCTTCTCTGGGATGGATGTTGGGCGCAGCTATGATGTTGTAGCCCTCCACAGGTAGGGCTGTAGTCCCAGGGCAAAGATGTTAAATAAATAGTAAAAGTGGCTGTAAACGTTGGGGTGCAGATAAATGAGAGAAGGACAGAGAGAGGTGCAGTTTCTTTACCTTTTACTGGTAATAGGTTGCAGTCCGGAGTACCACATACAGGTGATGGAATGAGTCCGGCTCACCTGGAGGCATTCAGGGGATCCACCTTGCCAGGTGGGGATTTAGGACCTTCCTTTTTGTGCTTTGTATGTGGGTCTCCGCTGTATATAACTATGCTGCAACCCTCTATTCGTGATGGTTTCACTAACCTGTACAGCTGTCAGCATGAGCCTATTCCACGGGTACCATCCTTTTCACCATCGGCCCCGGGCTCCTTATCCACTGACGTGCCCTCAGGTGTTCAATGTGCACAGGAATTTACAATCCCCTGTACTTTCAGATTCGGCTATCAGGGCGTACAGTTCCTGTCAGCCTAGGACTCTGATGTCCCTTTTCTTCTATTAGCGCTTCACTCAGGGGTCTGCTATATGCAGTATTTTAGCTTCCCCAGAGTCTCTCAGTCTCTGCTCTTGTCCTATTCCTTCTTCACAGATCAGCTCCCTGTCTTCATCTGACAGGATCTTACAGAAAGATCTCTTTACCTCACGTCCTCATGTTTAACTGTCATCTTTTCCTCACAGCTCACAGCTGCTTCGTTTCCATGACCACCCCCTCAGCTGATTTCTAGCTGACTCACCAACCCCCTCTGCTGGCCAGAATTTATATGGCATCTCCCTTTTCTGACCTGAAGCAGGAATTGTGATTTAATGTATTACCTGGCATGGGGGCCCCTTTTCCGCCTCCAAGCATGACTTCACATCTTAGAGGGAGGCGATGTCACTGTCACAACCGGACTCTGGGGTGTCAAAGGTGCATCTAATAGATGTGCCTTTTCTGGATGGCTACAAGCTGCTATTTTTAAGCTGGCAGGTCAATATCCATGGCACCTTAACAGTCTGAGAATATCAGCCCCCAGATATCAGCTTTAGCAAGGATGGTTGTCCAAAATGGGGGTGACCCCATGCAATTTTTTAAATTATTTATTTAAATAATGAAAACAAAAATCATGGGGACCTCTCTTTTCTTGATAACCAGCTTGCTAACGATGACAGATGAGGGTTGCAACCCCCAGCTGTCAGTTTTGCCTGGCTTGTTAAAAAAATATAGGGCCCCATGCTGTTTTTTCATTCAGTTATTTATTTAGAGCGCTGGCAGCAGATGATAAATACTCCCATCAGCCCCTCCTGTTGTCACTGTTATCAGTCGAATACAACTCTCATCATTATCCTATACTCACACCGATCGCTGGCAGAGCAGGGAGAATGATGAGAGCATCTTCAGCACCCGGTGCCGGGGAACAGAGCTTAGTGTAGTGCTTCTTCCCTGGCACCCGTCCATGTGATACTGATGCAGCACACGGGCTGCACATGATTGTCAGACATGTGCCAAAAGTATCACAGACACTGACATCTCCGGTACTCATTTTTCCGGTACCGGAAATACTAGGGCATTTGAAATGGGCATTAGATAGCGAAGGAGAGTGGGGTAAAACCTCACAGCAAGTGTTCCATTTTTGCAGTGCCCCTGCAGGTGATGCAAAGTATTACACTGAGTAATGCATTATAAAGAGTTTCAATGTGGGATCAACACTCTGTGAATGAAGTTAGTCACTGCTTTTATATATATTTTGATAAGTAGTCAATTAAAGATTGGTGGGGTCTGACAGCTGTCACCCCCAAAAAACAGCTGTTTTGCACCTCTAAATTTGGTCAAATGTAAACAGTGTACCCATTTTTTCTTTAGGATCACCATTCAGGGGCCACTAAACAGTCTATGAAACTACTTTTCTGCTCCACACATTGTTTTTGTTTTGTCTGTTCTTTTTAAGCCACTGCCAGAGGTGATAACAGATTCTTTGTTATAATGATTGGTGTTAGATCCCACCTTTTTTGATCACCTATCCCAACTAAATATAAAAATACTGCACAAATTCTTTAGATCAGAATTCCCAAATAGAATATTTCAAATAAAGATTTTCTAAAACAGATACCTCTTTCATTAAAGTTTTTAACAGAAACTTTATTTTATTCATTTTATAATTAATCTAATATGATTGTAAAAAGTTTATTTAAAGAACTATTATCTTTCTCTAAATTGTAATCAACTTACAAATTTGCCATTTCAGATATTCTTTCTACAACTTAGTGAATCTATGCATTGCTTAACAATTACATCTGAAGGGAGCCAGGAAATAATTAATGCAACCTGGCTAAGGCAACTTCATTTAATTCCCCAAATCAGCTGGTTACAGAAGTATGATCTTGTAATTTCTTGGAAGCAGAGCAGGATGACATTTCAATCTGTCTAGAGCTGTCAAATTTGTCGATCTCACTCTGCATGCAAAAAGAATAAATTGTGCAAAAATTTGCTTAAAGATACTTTTAGAATGATTTATGTTTAGTTTACAAAAAAAATAGAATTAGCGACTTAATAGCTTTATTATCATGAATATTTTAATTACCATCACAATTATGAAAGCTTTAAGTCTATAAATGCAAAAAGAGCTGGGAAATAATGTAAAATCAGGAAATTGCTTTGAGTAAAACTATGTCTCTCAAAATGTAAACTTAGCAAATTAATACAAAATTGTTGATGTTGAATTGGTTAACAATAATTTATTTAAAGTATATTAACGTTTGCACAGGTGCTGGGTTAGTAAAGGTGAATAATGTAAATGTAGTTAGTTTTGTGCCCTTGCGCCCCACTTAATGAAGCACCAATATAAGGAATGTTATGTTGCGTATTAGGCAGGTTTTGCAAGAGGACTTGCAATGGATGCTATAAGCTTCATGCTACATCTTTGCTTGTGTAGTAACAATGTTTTAGTAGCAATGCTATTACACATTAGACAGAGACAAGTCTTTTATTATTGAAAATGCAGTATATGAGAAGTAATATATTTAGGAAAGTAAAAAAGTAAATAAACAAGCTCATATTCTCAATTGTCTAAAAAATGGTCAAGTATAATTTATTTTTTTAAATTATATGTATAGAGGATATAAGGTACTTTTAAAGAAGCTCTGTCAGCACAGAATGACTATTCAAACTAAGTACAGGCACTCAGTGTACCCTTGGCGTAGGTACATTAAATATCTAAGTGCACCACATAGTTGTTTGCAAACTATCGCTGCCCCTTCTCTGGTTCTATAAAGCCAAATCTGTTAATCAAAGAAGAGGGGGCTTGGAGATAGATTGAAAAGCATTCTAGAAAGTTCACTGAAATGTTTGGCCACGCCAAAGTTGCACCGAATACCTGTACTTGGTTTGAACAGTATTTCTGTGCTGAAAGATTAACTGAAAGGACAAATCACATTGAGGATGTTTAACTTACGTGACCAATTCTATTGATTCTCATCCCTCTCAAGATAAGTACTAGTCATTTTCTTGTCTTTCATCTCCACCCTTTCACCACAATCACCTACATCCCAACATCCTTCATATTAATTACCATGAAATATTGTATTCATAATTAAAAAGAAACAAAACATTATGTTTTGATGAATCAGATGAAGGATTTTGGTGGAACAACAAGAGCCTCAAGGGGTAATAGCATAAGACAGGGTTTACTGTATACCAAATATATATGAGGATACTGCACTTACATTTCCTGAAATAATTAATTATACAAATAATTCATATTCACCTATATATTATAATGGTTGGAACTGTCACGATCACGTGTGTCTGGACGCAGCGAGTACCGCAAGGCGAACCCATGACACGTGTGACCCTGGATACACCGCCTCCAGTAGGGCGAATTTAAATGAGGCGGAGTTTCCAGACTACTGCATATATAACGTGTATTACCTAAATTCGCCAGTTGGAGGCGGTGTATCCAGCTGCACGTTTTATTATTTACATTCGCCCTACTGGAGGCGGTGTATCCAGGGTCACGCGTGTCATGGGTTCGCCTTGCGGTACTCGCTGCGTCCAGACACACGTGACCGTGACATTATCACCAACCATCATCAAACACACCTGAAACACTTTTATAGAGCCTCACACCTGATTTATAATACGTGCACATAAAAACTAAAGTGTAATACCACTCACCACCACCGGGGCAACTTAGAACAAACAACACCACGTGTAATAATTCTAATGGCCACCGGGGGCAATCAACCCACTTTGGCACCAAGCCAAATGAAAAAAGTTCACTTTGTACATTTACTTGTCAGATCCAGCTTGGATCATGACAGGAACAAGCTTCAAATTCTTCTCATCAGTTGATGTCTGCCCTGAAGTTTCAATGAAAACTATTTAACCACCATTGCAAATTAGTTGTTTTAGAAAAATGTAAAAACTTTCTGCTGTTTGCAGTAAAACAGTCAAACAAGAACAATTTAAATAGCTCAGAACAATGAATATAACAAGTGACTTCTCCAAATGCAATACAAAATGCCACATTTACTATCTACTCCAATCTCAGACTTATTCAATTCCTTCATTGACAAGCTTCTTTAGGACTTAGTAGAACACCTTTAGCTGTTATGACCTTCTGAAAACATGATGTACAGTTGTGGCCAAAAGTATTGACACCCCTGCAATTTTGTCAGATAATACTCAGTTTCTTCCTGAAAATGATTGCAATCACAAATTCTTTGGTATTATTATCTTCATTTAATTTGTCTTAAATGAAAAAACACAAAAGAGAATGAAGCAAAAAGCAAAGCATTGATCATTTCACACAAAACTCCAAAAATGGGCCAGACAAAAGTATTGGTACCCTCAGCCTAATACTTGGTTGCACAACCTTTAGCCAAAATAACTGCAACCAACCGCTTCCGGTGACCATCAATGAGTTTCTTACAATGCTCTGATGGAATTTTAGACCATTCTTCTTTGGCAAACTGCTCCAGGTCCCTGATATTTGAAGGGTGCCTTCTGCAAACTGCCATTTTTAGATCTCTCCACAGGTGTTCTATGGGATTCAGGTCTGGACTCATTGCTGGCCACCTTAGAAGTCTCCAGTGCTTTCTCTCAAACCATTTTCTAGTGCTTTTTGAGGTGTGTTTTGGGTCATTGTCCTGCTGGAAGACCCATGACCTCTGAGGGAGACCCAGCTTTCTCACACTGGGCCCTACATTATGCTGCAAAATTTGTTGGACTTCATAATGCCATGCACACGGTCAAGCACTCCAGTGCCAGAGGAAGCAAAGCAACCCCAAAACATCAGGGAACCTCCGCCATGTTGACTGTAGGGACCATGTTTTTTTCTTTGAATGCCTCTTTTTTTCTCCTGTAAACTCTATGTTGATGCCTTTGCCCAAAAAGCTCTACTTTTGTCTCATCTGACCAGAGAACATTCTTCCAAAATGTTTTAGGCTTTTTCAGGTAAGTTTTGGCAAACTCCAGCCTGGCTTTTGTATGTCTCGGGGTAAGAAATGGGGTCTTCCTGGGTCTCCTACCATACAGTCCCTTTTCATTCAGACGCCGACGGATAGTACGGGTTGACAATGTTGCACCCTCGGACTGCAGGGCAGCTTGAACTTGTTTGGATGTTAGTCGAGGTTCTTTATCCAACATCCGCACAATCTTGCGTTGAAATCTCTTGTGAATTTTTCTTTTCCGTCCACATCTAGGGAGGTTAGCCACAGTGTCATGGGCTTTAAACTTCTTGATGACACTGCGCACGGTAGACACAGGAACATTCAGGTCTTTGGAGATGGACTTGTAGCCTTGAGATTGCTCATGCTTCCTCACAAGTTGGTTTCTCAATTCCTCAGACAGTTCTTTGGTCCTCTTTCTTTTCTCCATGCTCAATGTTGTACACACAAGGACAAAAGACAGAGGTTGAGTCAACTTTAATCCATGTCAACTGGCTGCAAGTGTGATTTAGTTATTGCCAACACCTGTTAGGTGCCACAGGTAAGTTACAGGTGCTGTTAATTACACAAATTAGAGAAGCATCACATGATTTTTCGAACAGTGCCAATACTTTTGTCCACCCTCTTTTTTATGTTTGGTGTGGAATTACATCCAATTTGGCTTTAGGACAATTCTTTTTGTGTTTTTTCATTTAAGACAAATTAAATGAAGATAATAATAACAAAGAATTTGTGTTTGCAATAATTTTCAGGAAGAAACTGAGTATTATTTGACAAAATTGCAGGGGTGTCAATACTTTTGGCCACAACTGTGTAGCCCATTCCTCAAATACCAGCACCCTGTAATGAAACACTATTAATTTAGCTCTATATACATGTTCTAGAAAAATACATGTGCAATACCTCTAAATTGCATCATTTTCATTGTATAGTATTATGCTTGATAAGTAATCAAACTTATTATATAAAGATATTTAAAGATAAATTGAAATCAGTCATGTAAGATTTGTGAAGTTATATTTTGTATTTTATGCATTTTCAAGCAATTTAGTTTTTGAAATTAGTATTCTAAAGTATGACTTCCCATTTGTTAAACCTGTATTTATATATATTAAGTTAACACTAAAATTATTTTGCTTTTGAAAATACTTCTTTTATGTAAAATGGTGACATGATAATACACCTGAGAGACCGGAGGAAATTGATATTCCCAGGCATCGCGCTTACAATCTTTAGAATTGTACTTTGATGATTGAATTATATAATTCAATACATGCAATAGTTGAATCATGAATTTGAAAAAGAGAAAAGACCAAGCAATAAATGGTTTGCACACCTGAATAAATATCAAATGTATAAATCACAATTAATTAGGGAAACAACACACACAATAAATCTTAACACCTTTTAAAAACACATACAAAATCAAATCACGACACCCCTGGCCCAATATACATGTGTAATGATAATACAACCTCCTATTGCACTATAGCACTGGTATATGAGACCATGTGTATATATCACGTTCAATAAACAGGCAATAATTATGATATAATCAAAACATAAGGAAGCTTACACATGTACAGTACAGACCAAAAGTTTGGACACACCTTCTCATTCAAAGAGTTTTCTTTATTTTCATGACTATGAAAATTGTAGATTCACTCTGAAGGCATCAAGACTATGAATTAACACATGTGGAATTATATAATTAACAAAAAAGTGTGAAACAACTGAAAATATGTCTTATATTCTAGGTTCTTCAAAGTAGCCACCTTTTGCTTTGATTACTGCTTTGCACACTCTTGGCATTCTCTTGATGAGCTTCAAGAGGTAGTCACCGGAAATGGTTTTCACTTCACAGGTGTGCCCTGTCAGGTTTAATAAGTGGGATTTCTTGCCTTATAAATGGGGTTGGGACCATCAGTTGTGTTGTGCAGAAGTCTGGTGGATACACAGTTGATAGTCCTACTGAATAGATTCTTATAATTTGAATTACTGCAAGAAAAAAGCAGCTAAGTAAAGAAAAACGAGTGGCCATCATTACTTTAAGAAATGAAGGTCAGTCAGTCCAAAAAATTGGGAAAACTTTGAAAGTGTCCCCAAGTGCAGTGGCAAAAACCATCAAGTGCTACAAAGAAACTGGCTCACATGAGGACCGCCCCAGGAAAGGAAGACCAAGAGTCACCTCTGCTGCAGAGAATAAGTTTGTCAGAGTCACCAGCCTCAGAAATTGCAGGTTAACAGCAGCTCAGATTAGAGACCAGGTCAATGCCACACAGAGTTCTAGCAGCAGACACATCTCTACAACAGCTGTTAAGAGGAGACTTTGTGCAGCAGGCCTTCATGGTAAAATAGCTGCTCGGAAACCACTGCTAAGGACAGGCAACAAGCAGAAGAGACTTGTTTGGGCTAAAGAACACAAGGAATGGACATTAGACCAGTGGAAATCTGTGCTTTGGTCTGATGAGAAAAAAATTTGAGATCTTTGGTTCCAACCACAGTGTCTTTGTGCGACGCAGAAAATGTGAACGGATGGACTCTACATGCCTGGTTCCCACCGTGAAGCATGGAGGAGGAGGTGTGATGGTGTGGGGTTGCTTTGCTGGTGACACTGTTGGGGATTTATTCAAAATTGAAGGCATACTGAACCAGCATGGCTACCACAGCATCTTGCAGCGGCATGCTATTCCATCCGGTTTGCGTTTAGTTGGACCATCATTTGTTTTTCAAGAGGACAATGACCCCAAACACACCTCCAGGCTGTGTAAGGGCTATTTAACCAAGAAGGAGAGTGATGGGGTGCTACGCCAGATGACCTGGCCTCCACAGTCACCAGATCTGAACCCAATCAAGATGGTTTGGGGTGAGCTGGACCGCAGAGTGAAGGCAAAAGGGCCAACAAGTGCTAAGCATCTCTGGGAACTCCTTCAAGACAGTTGGAAGATAATTTCCGGTGACAACCTCTTGAAGCTCATCAAGAGAATGCCAAGAGTGTGCAAAGCAGTAATCAAAGCAAAAGGTGGCTACTTTGAAGAACCTAGAATATAAGACATATTTTCAGTAGTTTCACACTTTTTTGTAAATTATATAATTCCACTTGTGTTAATTCATAGTTTTGATGCCTTCAGAGTGAATCTACAATTTTCATAGTCATGAAAATAAAGAAAACTCTTTGAAAGAGAAGGTGTGTCCAAACTTTTGGTCTGTACTGTATACAAATGTCCAAATATAGCTGAATAGAAAACAGTGAACCCTTATATATTAGAAAGCCATAAATGCCCAAACCCGGGAAGAATTACCCATGCCTATAGCAAAAAACGAGATTGCTATATAAGAGCCCTTTAACCAAAAGAGGCTATGGATCAAATGAAAGGCCAAAGCTCTGATAATATTTACCAAGCCGATTTGAATAAAGGCAAGGAGCAAGTAGAAATGGGCTGAGGGTCCACAAAACAATAGGGAACAAGGGTATGGGGAGAGCCCCACGCATATCGCTGCACAGGGCAGCTTCGTCAGGGGAGGAGTGTGTCATAATCCCAGGCATATACAAATTTATACAAGCGTACTAATACCTAAATCCAAAACCGGTGTGTAGAAGTCACTATCCAATTGGGAGGAGAGGCCAGGTTGCAGACGCCAGCATACAGATGGCTGCTATATTGTGAGACCTGCAAACGGGAATAGCAGACGCCAACATACAGATTACCGCGGTATCGCAAGATGCACGAATGGCAATGTCCGAAAGCGCACATGCACAGTTTATCAGACCGGTCTGTACCAGCAACAATTAGTTGCAGGTAAAGAAAAATGTCCACTGATGCATATCAATACATGAGATAATCTATTCAAAGGACAAACTGTGAATACGGACACTCCACATAATATAAATCCTACAAGCGAAAACACTGGAGCAAAAAAGTCCAACTTCCGTCTAACCTGTGGAAGCGCCATTGCAGCGCGAAATGATCGTCGTTGTTTTCTCCTTTTTGCACCCGTTCTCCCACTGATATGCTTTTATAATAAAGCCTTGACTACACTATCCGGTGAGTGCCATTCTTTTCTACTATTTTTTGCTATGCGGATTAGCTTATTTTCCATGAATGTGCACCTAAGGGTAAAACAGTTGTATTGCCGGCTGAGTCTCTTTTATACTCGTATGATGGTTCGGATGTGTGGACTATTGTGATGGTGCTCACCTTCTATTTCTGGACTTTGTATATCAATACATGAGATAATCTATTCCAAGTACTAACTGTGAATACGGACACTCCACATAAAATATAAATCCTACAAGCGAAAACACTGGAGCAAAAAAGTCCACCTAGGTAAGTATGAAAAAATATATACCACATTTTATTAGTCACATAAAACATACATTTTTACAGACTCATAAAACAAAGCGTATTCCAAAGCTCATGTGTGAAGACGCACAAACCACTAAAGTAACAGCATGTGTAAAATTCATAACCCTCAATCAAAAGATTGCACAACAAATTTTTTTTTAGTCATATATAGTGTTTCCCAAAGGGTTAAGCAGAAAGTGACACGTGCATCTAAGGTGCAATATATACTGCCCTGACCACCACAACTGTTTATAAGATTAATGTCAATTTGTGATCATATATAACAGACATAGGTCATAAATAGAGAGGTCTGTTATATATGATCACAAATTAACATTAACCTTATAAACAGGTGTGGTGGTCAGGGCAGTATATATTGCACCTTGGATGCATATGGCACTTCACTTTCTACTTAACCCTTTGGGAAACACTATATATCACTAAAAAAAATTTTTTTGTGCAATCTTTAGATTGAGGGTTATGAATTTTACACATGCTGTTACTTTATTGGTGTGTGTGTGTGTGTCTTCACACATGAGCTTTGGAATACGCTTTTTTATGAGTCTGTATAAATGTATGTTTTATGTGACTAATAAAATTTGGTATATATTTTTTCATACTTACCTAGTTGGACTTTTTTGCTCCAGTGTTTTCGCTTGTAGGAATTAGTTGCCAGGTGTAGCGTTGTAGGGTCTAGGAGATTCTCTGGATGCAGTGACGAGACACGAGACAGGGTAAGACTTGTGTAATTAACTTTTATAAACTGGCACCACTAGGGCTATGCTGAACAGGCAGAAGAAGGGTTAACACAAAACTGTCCTCGCAGGGACTCAATAAAATATACAATACTTTTCTAAGTAGCGGGAAGTACCCGGCTAGTCCGGGTGTCAAAGACCGAAATATGGCCAAACTATGGTACTTATTGCTATAGCCCACTTATCCTTCCTTGCGTCATTCGGGATCGCAGATGCGGCCGCTTTGAGATCGTTGATGCGGCTGTCTTGCCGCCTCGATATTCCGGGAAGACGTGGGGCACAACAGGCCCTGAAGAAATGGTGTCACTGGGGCGCAACAGGCCCTGAAGAAAACGGAGCCGGTGGGGTGTAACAGGCCCTGAAGAAGCAAGGCCGGTGGGGCACAACAGGCCCTGAAGAAATGATGCCGGTGGGGCGCAAGAGGACCTGAATAAACGATGCCGGTGGGGCGCAACAGGCCCTGAATAAACGATGCCGGTGGGGCGCGACAATGACTCAGTTCCCCTAAATGTCCAGTGGCTGTCCTCCGCTAAGGGTCCCTCCGTAGCCGGGACAAGGGCCTCTAATGTCACCTATGGCGAGGTGGCGTCCCCTGAGGACGGTGATGACAGGGTCGCTGCGGTGGGTGACTGCCGGGGGGCAGTGTCCAAGCCTCTGTGGCCGTTTTATGCGTAGCTGCAGCTGAGACCTGAGGTAAGGGATCTGTCTCACAAGGGCAGGGGACGGCAGGCGTGGCTCTCTGTGAACGTGGGTGGGAAGCGGCCTCTGGTAAAAGTCTCTCACATCTCACTTGTCAGTGAGTGCGCAGTATCCTCCTCACAGGCCCCTGTCCGTGTCTCCTCAAGTCACCCGGCTTCCTGTCTCCTGTCACGCTCTCCCAACTGCCACTTGAGCGCACCCCCTGCTCCTTTTATCCTCGCCCCGCCCCCTGTTGCCCTGACAACTCCAGTCATGTCTCTCCCTTTACTGTTCTCCCAGTATTGTTCCCTAAGGATCCCTGATGGTGGTCCCCTGGGTACTGGCCCATTCACTGTCTGGGAGTCCTCCTCCCCACAGCGTCAAGCATGCATGTCCTGGACACGCAAGTGAAGAGAGCTGACACGGGCAAGGTGGGGAGAAATCCAGAAAGAAAAAAAACACACATCTTTCATCCTCTATGCCGATAGCAAAAAACACCAAAGATGATGTGGAACACATGCATGTGGCAAAGACCAGTCCCACTAAGGGACAATACAAGGGCAATAAATATACAGGCATATGTGAATGAAAAAAAAAACCCTAGGAATGCCCCCATAACACACAAGGCACATATAGCAATTAGACAAAAAATTTTTTTTAGACATATTGAGATATCCCACAAATGTTACATGTCAATGATTTTATGTATATTTGAAAATAATCAAAAGAAAAATAATAAATAAATGAATAAAGATCACTGGGTACTAGGGATGTGGTCTTCTTTCACAAAAATATCCAAGGATATGGGCAACATGATCAAAAAATATATATATGTCAATGTAGATAGAGGCAAAGGCTGAAAAAATTGCAGTCTTTCCAAAAAGCATAGAAACTACAGACTTCGGTGGATAGGGTTAATGAGGAATAAATACTGGGTAAAAGAAGGATGCATATCTCCATAAAGTTCCAAAGAGGAGCGACATCAGGATGTAAACATTAAGGTCCATAATACACTTTTGTCAAAATACAGACCAAATCCCAGTACCTAAAAAAAGAGAGAAAAAATAATAAGTATTAAAAGTAGAAAAACTCCAATTCAAAAAATAAGCCCAAAAAAAAGTAAACAAGAGTTCCTCATTTAACCCAGTCGGAGAGACAGACTGCAGATCAAAAATCCACCTAGATTCTGCCTGCAGCAAAAATCTACAATTGCTGCCCCCCCTGTTGTTGTGGATAATTTTCTGTAACCCTGCAACTTTAATTCCTGATGTGTTGCCCTTATGTGCTAATAGATAATGCGCAGCCACCGGGGTAAGGGCCTTACCCTTTTTCAAGTCTGCTGTGGCCAAATGAATAGTGGAAATATGTTTCTGGGTTATTTTCCTCAGTTCTTGTGAGGTCTGTCCTACATACACTTTATTGCAGGGGCAAATAAGTGCGTAAATGACATCCCTGCTCTTACAATTAATGTAGGATCTCAGGGCATGTCTCCTTAAATTGAGGGGATTGAGAAAGGCGTACCGTGTTGGAATCATAAAGGGACAGACATTACAGTCCCCCCGCATGGAAACAACCCTTTTAAAATTATCCCTCTATTTAGTCTAACAGTAGAATGGACAAAATGACTTTTGGTTAGCAAGTCCCGTAAATTTGGCGCTCTCCTTGCTGCTAGGAGAGGCTGGGAACTCATAACCGTAGACGTCTGGGCATCTGTGGTAAGTATTGGCCTATGCCTAGATAACACATTTTTTACCTGATGCCAATTACTGTTGTAATCAGTCACAAAACGAAGACAAGAATCCTGTTCACGGATACGTGGGGATAGAAGAGAGGCCTGGTTGTGCTGTTGCGCCCTCTGAAACGCAGCGGAGATAACCCTCCTCGGATAACCGCATTTTCTAAAGCATCCTGTTAAGTCCTGGGCCTGGGAAAGAAAATCCATGTCACGCATGCAATTCCTTCTGACCCTGAGGAATTGACAAATGGGCACACCCATCTTAGTGTGTTGCGGGTGAAAGTTGCTATATTCCAATAGGGAGTTGGTGGCTGTTGGCTTGCAATAGAGGTCCGTGGCCAGGCGTGAATCATCCACAAAAGTTGTTAAATCCAAGAAAGTAGTAGAGCTGGGGGAGATGGAATGGCTAAGAAAAATGTTATATGAATTTACATTTAAATTGTTCAAAAATTGAACACATTCAGTCTCAGAGTCCATCCATATAGAGAAAATATCGTCTATGAAATGATGCCAATTACAAGGTGCAATTGCGGGCGCACTCAGCTGTGCATGATGGCAACATCAATGATATGGCCAGGTGCCGCAGCAGTGGAATAATGACAATAAGAAAAAAAAGGAGCGAAAGCACCACTGCAGAAAAAGCGCACACTGCACCAATTATAATTAAGACTGAAATAAGTAATTTTTATTGATACAAAAGAGTTGTACATAATAAAAACATGATAAAAATCACAAAACTATGGCATCCATAGTACCTATAATACATGTCAGCACATAAAGATCATACATATAAGCACATATAATATGAGCATATAATCCAGCGACACTGATGAAGCCATACAGGTTTTTTTTTTCTTATTGAAACGATGCCAATGACAGACCTGTTTTTGAAAAATCTCAGACGGATAGACGATATTCTCCTCCCACCAGCCAAGAAAAACATTTGCATACGCCGGCGCACACCGAGACCCCATCGCCACTCAGGAGATCTGATGATAGTACACTCTATTAAAAAGAAAGAAGGTGTGATGGAGAATAAACTTCAAAAGGTCAAGCAGAAAAACATTATGTCCATGGTCAACACACTCACACTTGTCAAGAAAAAATGCAACAGCCTCAGTCCCATCTTCATGCCTGATATTTGAGTACAGTGATTCCACATCACAAGCAAGCATGTGACAAGCAAGAACTCTGCTGGAAGGACAATTTCTCTGCACACTTCAATGAAATGGGCCGAATCCCTAATGAAGGAGGGCAAGGACATAGCCAGAGGTTGTATAAAAAAGTCAACATAGATACAGGCCCTCTCGCACATGCTCCCAATACTTGAGACAATGGGACGACCAGAGGGGTTAGTGGCATGTTTGTGCACCTTTGGCAACAAATAAAAAGTAGAAGTAACTGGATGTTCCACCCACATGTACTTTTGTTCATCAGAAGAAATAATGCCAAAATGAACAGCTCTATCCAACAAAGTTTGAAATTTGCACCTGAGTAGGATCAGAGGGTAATCTCTGATAAAATTGGGAATTGTTAAGCTGTCTATTGGCTTCCTTCAAGTACATGTGGGTGGGCCAAAGGACCACATTACCCCCCTTGTCGGCCTCCTTGATAACAAAGGTGCTGTTATTTTTGAGAGCAGAAAGAGCCTGTTTTTCTGCCATGGAAAGACTAGGGGAAGAACTCACCCATGGAACCATGGCAAGAATGTCTCTTTTCACAAATTCAAAGAAAATTTTGATGGCTGGTACAAATGAAAATGATGGACCTTTGGTGGACTTATTCCTGAAAGGAAAACTTTTCCTAGCCGAGGTAGATTGATTCTCCTCCAGGAGATCTAATAGATCTCGAAAAGTCTGACACTCATCTTCAGGTAGAGTGTGTACGAAGTCCGGTTTGTTGTAGATCACCCTGAATGTCAAATTCCTACAAAACAAGTACAATTATTTAATAAGATTGAACTTATTGACATGATAGAGGGGTACAAAAGTGAGGCCCTTCTCAAGGGTCCAAATCTCAGAGGGGGTTAACACATGGTCAGACAAGTTGATGATTTGTAGGGAATAAGAAGATACCTCAGAACCCTCTTGAAGTGGGGCAATATCAACCATGTCCATCACTTGCGTCTGGTTTTGTTACCGTGTTGAAAGGGAGAAAAACGGCCCCTCTGTTTTGTTTACCATTTTCTTGTTGTTGTTCTTCCGTCCTCTGCCATGTCTGGTCTTGTTTCTAGCTTGCTTCCGGTGGAAGATAAAAAGTCACTGGAGCTAGATTCAGGCACAGGAGGAACTATCCTGACTAAAGGTCCATTAGCCCTAACATGCCCCGTATTACTAGAGTTACCCCTATGTCTCCATTTGAAGACCATCTGATGATTAAAATCCGATTTGGCCCTCTGGAATTTTTTCCGTTTTCTGAGTGTAATCTCAGTTTCATACTTGTCCAGAATGTCCTTCAATTTGGCCTTGAAGCCAGTAACCTGAGACTCCTCAAACCCATTTAATTTTGATTCTAGAGCTTTGACCTGAACTCTGGTGGATGCAAATAGCTCCTTATCATGTTCTAAAAGCATATTGATCAAGATATTGGAACACCGCATCAACCCCTGTTCCCATGTTTGCCGGAATGAGACTGAGGGCTCCCAAGCCGGAAAAATGGTAATGCGTAAACCACGAGAGATATAACCGGCTCTGAGGTACTCTTCTGAGCTCCTCATATTCCACCAAAGACTAATGCCAGATTTATGTGCATTAGTGACCTCAGAACAAAGCTGAGAAAACCCTGAATCAACCGTAGATCCATCAACGGTTTGAAAGATATTAGTAGATTGTGCTCGCCAGTCTGCCTCCCTCGCATCCCAATCCATAACACTACCCGGTAAAAAGACAAAAGGTAAAACATCAATAAGAGAAATATAAAAATTATCTCAGGTCTGCCCAAATAGGCATGTGCTACCCTAAAAGAAACACCCCTGGAACCAGGGAAGTAACCATGGACTGACACAAAGCACTATAGGGTGCACCAATAACCAGACATTAGTCAATGCGGGTGCAAAAACCATGCATGGAAAAATGAACCATGAGTTTGAAAAAGAGAAAAGACCAAGCAATAAATGGTTTGCACACCTGAATGAATATCAAATTCATTGCTGCCCTGTGCAGCGATACGCATGGGGCTCGCCCCACACCCCTGTTCCCTATTGTTTTGTGGACCCTCAGCCCATTTCTACTTGCTCCTTGCCTTTATTCAAACCGACTTGGTAAATATTATCAGAGCTTTGGCATTTCATTTGGTTTTTGGCCTCTTTTGGTTAAAGGGCTCTTATATAGCAATCTCGTAGTTTGCTATAGGCATGGGTTATTCATCCCGGGTTTGGGCATTTATGGCTTTCTAATATATTGGGGTTCACTGTTTTCTATTCAGCTATATTTGGACATTTGTATACATGTGTATGCTTCCTTATGTTTTGATTATATCATAATTATTGCCTGTTTATTGAACGTGATATATACACATGGTCTCATATACCAGTGCTATAGTGCAATAGGAGGTTGTATTATCATTACACATGTATATTGGGCCAGGGGTGTCGTGATTTGATTTTGTATGTGTTTTTAAATGGTTTTAAAATTTATTGTGTGTGTTGCTTCCCTAATAAATTGTGATTTATATATTTGATATTCATTCAAGTGTGCAAACCATTTATTGCTTGGTCTTTTCTGTTTTTCAAATTTATGGTTCATTTTTCCATGCATGGTTTTTGCACCCGCATTGACTATTATCTGGTTTTTGGTGCACCCTATAGTGCTTTGTGTCAGTACATCATGCAGGATAGGAAAAAAAGTGGTCAGAAAATCCGCGCTGTGAATCACTATGAACAATTATTATTGCAGTGGTCTTTATTCGACGCGTTTCGAAATTTCACAGAACTTCTTTCTCAGGAAAAAAACAGGTGTTTTTTTTCCTGAGGAAGAAGTTCTGTGAAACACTGAAATGCGTTGCATAAAGACCACTGTAATAATAATTGTTCATAGTAATTCGCAGAGCGGATTGTCTGACCACTTTTTTTCCTATCCTGCACCTTCTACGTCGGTCCCGCGTGGATCTGTGGTTTCTGCAGCAGCGAATCCTCCATGCTTATTACAAGCTCCATCTGGTGAGTGTATTATTTTTAAACTGATATACCTACACTGGATAATGCACTATTGCGCTATCTCTCTTCAATAGTATCCCTTGTGTCAGTACATGTAATAGTTGTCTAATTGAGATTGAGCTTAAACTACATTTCTAGTAGGTGTTTCATTTTGACATTTTGATATGCTTAAAAGGATCCTGTCATGTCCTTTATAGCATGTGAAATGTCCCAGTGCATTGTTATTGATGCAATGTGCATCACTAACACATTTTTACCATTAAAATCACCTCTGTAATCCTTCTAAAACAATTCTTATAGTTATATCTTACCTGCTCGTTCAGTCATAGGGGTGTGCTTCAATGTGTTCAGTCAGTCATGTCCCCGCTTTTGCAATTTGAATTGTTCCCGAGGTTGCACCGGTGTAACTGTATATCCCACACTTGTGCAGTGTTTATTGTTTTTCATGCTTGCACAATGTGTATTGTGAAAATTGAGCTGAGTCACAGTAAATCAATGTCCCATCTGTTCATCAAGTTTTAATAAGGTAAACCCTCTCCCTAACCACTTATGAGTGTATGTGTGTGCATATGTGTGTATATATATATATATATATATATATATATATATATATATAACAGCTCTGGCAAAAATTAAGAGACCACTGCACAGTTTTATAAAAATCAGCTTCTTTACATGTCTGACAACCATTCCATTCCAGTGTCAGTTGAATTCCAACCAGAGTGCACCTCATTCTATTTAATATGCTTCTGTTTAGGTGATCACCTGAGCCAAATCTTATTTAATGAAGGAAAGTATAAAAAAAACCCTGCTGTGGTGTTCACAATCCTCTGGCAGTCGGACAAGCTGGATGGCAAACAAGTGCTAGTAATATCCCAAAAGTAATAGGAATGAAAAAAATAACTTTTAACCATGGCAAAGAAGTTAAAAAGAAAAGTCTTGAGTGAGGAAAAGAAGCTCTCAATTATGGCTTTAATAGCAGCGGGATATATTGAGCGTCATGTTGTCTCCATCCTTAAAATTTTTAAGACGGCAGTCCATTACAACAAGGTCAAGCTGCAGATATTGGGGACAACAAAGCTAGAGACTATCAGAGGGCAAAAATGACTCTCCACTCACCAGGATGACCGTCATCTTATTCAAATTTCACTCAGCAACTTCAGGATGACATCAAGTGACCTACAAAAGGAATAGCAAATGGCAGCTGGGGTGAAGTGCACTGTAAGAAGAGTTTATAACAGACTCCTAGTGGCAGGTCTCAAGTCATGTAAAGATAAAAAAAAGCCTTTCATCAATGAGAAGCATAGGAGAGTCAGGCTGAAGTTTACCAAAGACCATAAGGATTGGATCATAGAGGACTGGAGTAAGGCAATCTTCTCTGATGAGTCTAATTTTCAGCCTTGCCCAACACCTGGTCATCTAATGGTTTGATGGAGACCTGGACAGGTGTACAAACCACAGTGTCTTGCACCCACTGTGAAATTTCGTGGAGGATTGGTGATGATCTGGGGATGCTTCAGCAAGGCTGGAATTGGGCAGGTTAATCTTTGCGAAGGACGTAGGGATCAAGCCGCATACAAGGTTATCCTGGAAAACAGTTGATTCCTTCTGCTCAGGCAATGTTCCCCAACTCTGAGGACTGGTTCTTCCAGCAGGCCAATGCGCCATGCCACACAGCTAGATCAGTCAATGTATGGATTAAGAACCACCACATCAAATCCCTGGCATGGCCAGCCCAATCTCCAAACCTGAATCCCATTGAAAATCTCTGGAATGTAATCAAGAGGAAAATGGATAGTCACAAGCCATCAAACAAAAGAGAACTACTTACATTTTTGTACCAGGAGTGGCATAAGGTCACCCAAAAGCAGTGTGAAAGACTGGTGGAAAGCATGACAAGATGCATGAAAGCTGTGATTAAAAATCATGGTTATCCCACAAGCTGTTGATTTCTGAACTCTTGATGAGTTAATACATTAGTATTGTTGTTTCTAAATGATAATGAACTTGCTTTCTTAGCATTATTTGAGGTCTGCAAGCACTGCACTTTTTTGTTATTTTGACCATTTCTCATTTTCTGAAAATAAATACAAAGTTTAGAGGTTAGAAATTCGAAGACATGTTGTCAGTAGTTTATAGAATAAAAGGGCAATTTACATTTTACTTAAAAATATACCTATAAAGAGAAAAATCAGATAAATTGAAAATTTTGCAGTGGTCTCTTAATTTTTGGCGGAGCTGTATATATATATATATATATATATATATATATATATATATGTATATATATATATCTATATATTTATACACTACCGTTCAAAAGTTTGGGGTCACCCAAACAATTTTGTGTTTTCCATGAAAACTCAAACTTTAATTAATCAAATGAACAGCCAAATGAATTTAAAATCTAGTCCAGACATTGACAAGGTTCGAAAAAAAGATTTTTATTTGAAATAATAATTTTCTCCTTCAAACTCTGCTTTCGTCAAAGAATGCTCCCTTTGCAGCAATTACAGCATTGCAGACCTTTGGCATTCTAGCAGTTAATTTGCTGAGGTAATCTGAAGAAATTTCACCCCATGCTTCCAGAAACCCCTCCCACAAGTTGGTTTAGCTTGATGGGCAGTTTTTGCATACCATATGGTCAAGCTGCTGCTACAACAGCTCAATGGGGTTGAAATCTGGTTACTGCGCTAGCCACTACATTACAGATAGAATACCAACTGTCTGCTTCTTCCCTAAATAGTTCTTCCATAATTTGGAGATGTGCTTCGGGTCATTGCCCTGTTGTAGGATGAAATTGGCTCTAATCAAGCACTGTCCACAGGGTATGGCATGGTGTTGCAAAATGGAGTGATAGCTATCCTTATTCAAAATCCCTTTTACCTTGTACAAATCTCCCACTTTACCAGCACCAAAGCAACCCCAGACCATCACATTACCTCCACCATGCCTGACAGATGGTCTCAGGCACTCTTCCCGCATCTTTTCAGTCATTCTGTGTCTTACAAATGTTCTTCTGTGTGATCCAAACATCTCAAACTTGGATTCGTCTGTCCATAACGCTTTTTCCAATCTTCCTCTGTCCAATGTCTGTGTTCTTTTGCCCATATTAATATTTTCCTTTCATTAGCCTGTCTCAGATATGGCTTTTTCTTTGCCAATCTGCCCTGAAGGTCAGCATCACAGAGTCGCCTCTTCACTGTAGACATTGAAACTGGCGTTTTGCGTGTACTATTTAATGAAGCTGCTAGTTGAGGAACTGTGAGGCGTCAATTTCTTAAACTACAGACTCTAATGTACTTGTCTCATTGCTCAGTTGTGCAGGGGGGGCTCCCACTTCTCTTTCTGCTCTGGTTAGAGCTTGTTTGTACTTTCCTCTGAGGGGAGTAGTACACACCGTTGTAGGAAATCTTCAGTTTCTTGGCAATTTCTCGCATGGAATAGCCTTCATTTCTAAGAACAAAAACAGACTGTCGAGTTTCACATGAAAGTTCTTTTTTTCTGACCATTTTGAGACTTTAATGGAACCAAGAAATTAAATGCTCCAGATTCTCAACTAGCTCAAAGGAATGTCAGGCTTATAGCTTCTATAATCAGCCAAACTGTTTTCAGCTGTGCTAACATACTTGCACAAGGGTTTTCAAGGGTATTCTAACCATCCATCAGCCTTCTTACACAGTTAGCAAACTCAAAGTAATATAAGAACACTGGAGTCATGGTTGATGGAAATGGGCCTCATACACCTATGAAGATATTTCATTACAAACCAGACATTTGCAGCTAGAATAGTCACTTACCACATTAACAAAGTATAGAGTGTATTTTTTAATCATTTAATGTTAGCTTCAATGTAAAAAACTGCTTTTCTTTTCAAAAATAAGGAAATTTCTAAGTGACCCTAAACTTTTGAACGGTAGTGTATATATACACACACTTTCATAAGTGGTTAGATGAAGGGATTATTTTATTATTTTACTAAAACTTGATGAACAGTAGGGACATTTGTTTACTGGGACTCTTACCCTTTCAATAACTTTAATGGTGGCAGCACTGAAGAGGAAATACTGTTTGTAGAAAAGGATAGTGGCATGTGGCGCAAAATTTACTGTGCGTGCTCACAATTCTGTACACTTCTCTCCGACATTGAGAGACTGTAATTTGCAATGGTTCCGGTGCTTGTGCACACAGTTGGTGAAGCTGGGAACTAAAACCAGCTTCAGTGTGCACTCGTGAGTAGCCGCTCATTACTGCGCAAGCGCTGATCACCAATGGATAATGCGGTCAGCAACATACTGTGCAAGCACTTGCTCCCTCAATACACTGAAAAAGTGTGGAAAACAATCAACGCTGTGCAAGCGCGGGATATACAGTGATGTCGGCGCAACCCCGGGAACTATTCAAATTGCGTGGGTGGGGACAAGCCTGACTGAACATGATGAAGCACACCCCAATCACTAATTGAGCAGGTAAGATATAACTATATAAGTTGTCTTCTTTTGAAAGATTATTGCTGTGATTGTAATGGGAAGAATGTGTTAGTGGTGCACATTGCATCACTAACAACGCCCTGGGCCACTTCACATCCTACAAAGGACATGGCAGGTTCCCTTCAAATAACATCTGTTGATGCAATGTATGAATCAGTTGAAAAAAAATCATTATTGATCTTTATACACTCACTGGCCACTTTATTAGGTACACCTGTCCAACTGTGTGTTAAGACTTAATTTCTAATCAGCCAATCACATGGCGGCAACTCAGTGCATTTAGGCATGTAGACATGGTCAAGACAATCTCCTGCAGTTCAAACCGAGCATCAGTATGGGGAAGAAAGGTGATTTGAGTGCCTTTGAACGTGGCATGATTGTTGGTGCCAGAAGGGCTGGTCTGAGAATTTCAGAAACTGCTGATCTACTGGGATTTTCACGCACAACCATCTCTAGGGTTTACAGAGAATGGTCCGAAAAAGAAAAAAAATCCAGTGAGCGGCAGTTCTGTGGCCGGAAATGCCATGTTGATGCCAGAGGTCAGAGGAGAATGGGCAGACTGGTTCGAGCTGATAGAAAGGCAACAGTGACTCAAATTGCCACCCGTTACAACCAAGGTAGGCAGAAGAGCATCTCTGAACGCACAGTGCGTCGAACTTTGAGGCAGATGGGCTACAGCAGCAGAAGACCACACTGGGTACCACTCCTCTCAGCTAAGAACAGGAAACTGAGGCTACAATTTGCACAAGCTCATCGAAATTGGACAGTAGAAGATTGGAAAAACGTTGCCTGGTCTGATGAGTCTCGATTTCTGCTGCGACATTCGGATGGTAGGGTCAGAATTTGGCGTAAACAACATGAAAGCATGGATCCATCCTGCCTTGTATCAACGGTTCAGGCTGGTGGTGGTGGTGTCATGGTGTGGGGAATTTTTTCTGGGCACTCTTTGGGCCCCTTGGTACCAATTGAGCATCGTTGCAACGCCACAGCCTACCTGAGTATTGTTGCTGACCATGTCCATCCCTTTATGACCACAATGTACCCAACATCTGATGGCTACTTTCAGCAGGATAATGCGCCATGTCATAAAGCTCGAATCATCTCAGATTGGTTTCTTGAACATGACAATGAGTTTACTGTACTCAAATGGCCTCCTCAGTCACCAGATCTCAATCCAATAGAGCATCTTTGGGATGTGGTGGAACGGGAGATTCGCATCAGGGATGTGCAGCCGACAAATCTGCGCCAACTGTGTGATGCCATCATGTCAATATGGTCCAAAATCTCTGAGGAATGCTTCCAGCACCTTGTTGAATCTCTGCCACGAAGAATTGAGGCAGTTCTGAAGGCAAAAGGGGGTCCAACCCCTTACTAGCATGGTGTACCTAATAAAGTGGCCAGTGAGTGTATATCAATGCTTCAGATTAAAAATGAAGAAAATATTCAAGAGCAAATTTTATTACTTTTTCAATGTACTGATTTTGATCACACTATACAACATTTATAAAGGTTTAAACAACTTTTTAAAATGTTTCAGAACCATTTTTTCAGCAGTCACCAGTGGTTTCTTATTGTATGTTACCATCACTTAATATGGCTCAGGTATGAGAGATTCCTGAGGTCCTTAAGTTTTTGAAAATCATCAGCCTCATTTGAATTACTCTGGTTTCTCAGGACTATAATATGGGTTCATATTGCTGCGCATATATCATGAGTTCATATGCAATCTTGGAAATCTAATACTGAAATAAACAGAACATACAGTGCCTTGCGAAAGTATTCGGCCCCCTGGAACTTTTCAACCCTTTCCCACATATGATGCTTCAAACACAATGATACCAAATGTAAATTTTTGGTGAAGAATCAACAAGTGGGACACAATTGTGAAGTTAAACAAAATTTATTGGTTATTTTAAATTTTTGGCCTCTTTAAGTTAATAATTTGTTGCGCCACCTTTTGCTGTGATTACAGCTGCAAGTCGCTTGGGGTATGTCTCTATCAGTTTTGTACATCGAGAGACTGAAATTATTGCCCATTCTGCCTTGGCAAACAGCTCGAGCTCAGTGAGGTATGATGGAGATCATTTGTGAACAGCAGTTTTCAGCTCTTTCCACAGATTCTCGATTGGATTCTGGTCTGGACTTTGACTTTGCCATTCTAACACCTGGATGCATTTATTTGTGAACCATTCCATTGTAGATTTTGCTTTATGTTTTGGGATCATTGTCTTGTTGGAAGAAAAATCTCTGTCCCAGTTTCAGGTCTTTTGCAGACTCCAACAGGTTTTCTTCAAGAATTGTCCTGTATTTGGCTCCATCCATCTTCCCATCAATTTTAACCATCTTCCATGTCCCTGCGGAAGAAAAGCAGGCCCAAACCATGATGCTGCCACCACCATGTTTGACAATGGGGATGGTGTGTTCAGGGTGATGAGATGTGTTGCCTTTACGCCAAACATATCGTTTAGCATTGTTGCCAAAAATTTCGATTTTGGTTTCATCTGAGCAGAGCACCTTCTTCCACATGTTTGGTGTGTCTCCCAGGTAGCTTGTTGCAAACTTTGACTGACACTTTTTATAGATATCTTTGAGAAATGGCTTTCTTCTTGCCACTCTTCCATATCGGCCAGATTTGTGCAGTGTACGACTGAATGTTGTCCTATGGACAGACTGTCCCACCTCAGCTGTAGATTTCTGCAGTTCATCCAGAGTGATGGGCCTCTTGGCTGCATCTCTGATCAGTCTTCTCCTTGTTCGAGATGAAAGTTTAGAGGGATGGCCGGGTCTTGGTAGATTTGCAGTGGTATGATACTCCTTCCATTTCAATATAATCGCTTGCACAGTGCTCCTTGTGATGTTTAAAGTTTTGGAAATAGTTGCGTATCCAAATCCGGCTTTAAACTTCTCCACAACAGTATCACGGACCCAGAGTGATCATGGGCCTCTTGGCTGCATCTCTGGTCAGTCTTCTCCTTGTTTGAGATGAAAGTTTAGAGGGATGGCCGGGTCTTGGTAGATTTGCAGTGGTATGATACTCCTTCCATTTCAATATAATCGCTTGCACAGTGCTCCTTGTGATGTTTAAAGTTTTGGAAATAATTGCGTATCCAAATCCGGCTTTAAACTTCTCCACAACAGTATCACGGACCTGCCTGTTGTGTTCCTTGGTCTTCATGATGCTCTCTGTGCATCAAACAGAACCCTGAGACTATAACATAGCAGGTGCATTTATATGGAGACTTGATTACACACAGATGGATTATATTTATCATCATTAGTCATTTAGGACAACATTGGATCATTCAGAGATCCACAATGAACTTCTTGAGTGAGGTTGCTGCACTGAAAGTAAAGGGGCCGAATAATATTGCAGGCCCCACTTTTCAGTTTTTGAATTTCCACAAAAATTTAAAATTACCAACAAATTTCACTCAACTTCACAATTGTGTCCCACTTGTTGATTCTTCACCAAAAATTTACATCTTTATGTTTGAAGAATGATATGTGGGAAAAGGTTGAAAAGTTCCAGGGGGCCGAATACTTTCCCAAGGCACTATATATGCCTATGAAATATAAAAAAAAATCTCAGGGGTTGTGCCAAGAACAAAAGTATATTTAAACAGATCTTGGGATAAAAATAAACTCCACAATTGGATGTGTTTAAAAAAAATTGTTCCCCTGCTTAGTGTGACAAAGTAATTGGTACAGCATTAGAGGGGAGATATGTAGCACTGAGGTTGTTAGCTTCAGTAATATAAACCAAGGAAAACTCATTCAGCAAACTAAGTGATGAGAGAGGTTAATCAGCCATGTTTAGTGCTAGGATGATTGAACAGCTGTACAGTTGGAGGAGTCCAGTGGATAAATACTTAGCTTTCTAGAGCATATGAGTGTGGGTGTGTCTGGAGGTGAAATCTCTGGAGTTGTGCTTTTGTGTTAAGGAAATCTGGACGTAAGGAGATTGCAAGTCTCTTGGGTTGAATGTCCTTTGCTGTAGAAGACGGTATTTACATTTTCTGGTGATGTGGTGTATGAGAATTGCAATCAACCAGGTGGACTTTAAATAGAAACTGTTCCTGTGTTTACCACTTTAAGAAGCCAAGTGAGTTCACCTATCACATGAGATAATGTTATAAATGTGCCCTTGCTGTGTACTGTGTAATGGCTGTGCATGACCATACAGGGACATGGTCTGATCATACCACATCTCCTGGGCAGGGGAGAACGCAGAAGAGAGTATTCAGAAATTTCAATATGAGATCACAGCTGATTCTTTTTGTGAATAAAAAATTTCACTGCCTGTTTAAACAATATTTTACCTCAAAGGAAGAATTGGCTGTGATCTCATGCAGCCATGCATGTCTTTATAGTCTTTTACTTCCTCCCCTGCCCAGGGGCTGTGGTTTATCTAACCTAGTTATTGCACGGTCAGGCACATTTATAGGATTATCTCAGGACAGGAGTATTTTTTTTAACTCGCATCCAATTGTGGAGTTTATTTTTATTCCAAGATCTGTTAATTAAAATGTACTTTTGTTTGTGGCACAACCCCTTAAAGTTAGATTGGACCCTCAGCATACATGGAAAGAATACTTCAGTGTTCCATGTATTCTATATATTCCAATTATTTCCATGGATAACTGTTTTGTCAACTCTCGAAGCACTACAAATATTCCTCAAACTCAGTCCACTATGTCGCTATGATGTCAGACTCTTTTAACATGTTTAGCTACCTATAAAAGTAAGCTTATTAAATTGATACTTATATTTTGCTGTTTTGAAAAACATCATGTAATAAAATTTTCTTTAATATATTTTGCTTAAATTGAAATTAGCCTGTAACTGTTTTGCAGAAGTTCATGTCTTGAGTTTAATTTACGTGTGCTATAATGCTGATGCATTAAAGGTCATAGTCACTGATAACAAATTATTTTAGCAGCCAGGTATTATTTTGTTAATATGTACAATGAGGTCAAACTGTAAAACAAATTAAATAGTGTATTAAAACTTTACAGCAGTCTGTGAGGCATAGTGATAAAGGTGTCATTTTTAAACCATATAATAGAAGACTCTATGTTATTCCTATAATACTATAAATGTGAAGGACAGACCTTTCACAGAATAAGGTATGATTGTTAATATTGCACCCGCCATCTGTTCTCTTTGTACATTGTAAAAGAATATCATGTCCTACTACTTATGCTGGAATTGAATAAATAAATCAGCTCTAAAATGTAATCAGCTAACTACTGTGTGTATTCTTTTTATCTGTCTATCCAGGGACATCTTCAGATGTTGTATTAGTCTAGTGGCGCCTGATGAAGAGACCTGAGTAGTCTCAAAAGCTTGCAATTTGTTGCCTTCTTTTCAGTTAGCCATTAAAAGGTATCAACCACTGAGGACTCTCAATTCTAAATATTCTTCTATCTACTGGCTAACACAGTACAAAGATATATATCTTTCCTGTATCCAGGGGCAGACACTGACAGCTTTGAATCCCTGTGCATGTCCAGGCTCCTCTCCTTGAGTGACAAAGCTACAGATTCTACATGTTTACATGTTGTGGTAATATCTATCCATGTTTCAAAGCTATAGATTATACTTAAGTATGTATAAATATTCATATATATATATATATATATATATATATATATATATATATATAGCATATGTTATGGGCTTGCGAAACGCACCAAATAATATTATAGTAAAGAGAAGGTGCGTTCACAGCCGGGGTCCACCATGCAGAGATGTTACCTGCTGCTAGGTAATGGCGGATGCAAGATGGCGGTATAACAGACACATGCGGGTTAACCTCACCTGGTATGTAAAAGGCGGATAACAAACACACACGGGTTAACCTCACCCGGTGTGTAAAAGGTGAGCCCTGTTGCTTCACAGGGCCGCAGGGAAAGCGTTAGTGTATAGGTCACAGGACCCTGCCTCAAGGACACGGGGTTAGAGTCCCTCTAGATCCACTAGCGTTCAGTACCGAAACCTTGGTGCCAGGAAGAGCAACTAAGGTATAACCGCACGAAGTGCATGCAGCGCCGCTCTGGAGGACGCCACTAACCAGCATAAGCTTGGGACTGGAAAGCGCAGTAATTGCGCACTGCGCCGCTCAGACGGACACTGCTGTGCATGCGGTGCAGTCGTGCCTTGTTCTGGATGGCATAACAAAAACGGGTTACGTAAAAGCGCAGGTGCGCAAAACAGCTGTCGTTTGATTATCATCTACTTGTTCTACATCTTGCCTGTCTGTATTAAGATGTTTTAATGCTACATAAATAAAGTCTGGATTTTTTTAAGAACGCTGAGTGCCACCCTTTTTCTTTCTCTTGAATGACATGCATTAGACTGTTCTTAATGGGTTGGCACCCGTGAGTTCTTGTAATTTAGGTAGAAGTGAGGTGATTGTGTATAGCAGACATTTGACTCTGGAGTGATAGCGTTGCTGTTATTTTTCTTTCTTGGATACTTAAATTGTTCTTTTAGTCTACAAACGTCTCACAACATGTCTCCGAATTAATAAGCAATACATTTTGTTGCTTTTTTCTGAAAAGGAGAAATGGTCAAAATTAAAAAAAAAAAAAACAGTGCTTTCAGACCTCAAATAATGCAAAGAAAACAAGTTCATAATCATTTAGAAACAACAATACTAATGTTTTAACTCAGTAAGAGTCCAGAAATCAATATTTTGTGGAATACCCATGATTTTTAAAAACAGCTTTCATGCGTCTTGTCATGCTTGCCACCAGTTTTTCACACTGTTTCTGGTGCAAAAATGTAAGCAGTTGTTCTATGTTTCATGGCTTGTGACTATCCATCATCCTCTTGATTACTTTCCAGTTTTCAATGGGGTTCAGGTCTAGAGAATGGGCTGCCCATGACAGGGTTTTGATGTGGTGGTCTCTTAATTTTTGACAGAGCTGTATATATACACACATGCTATAATTATGTAGGAGTGCTCATTCAGAAAAGGAGACACTCAAAACCTCCAATAGAATGAAGCAAAAAACAAAAGACTAACCAGCACATTGTAACATAATAAAGCTAAACAGATGCAAACAGAAGATTGATAATATCTGTGAAAGTTTTGGCCTACAACTCCCACAACCCCTCTTCCTAACTACTCAGTCCTCCTCCTCCAAAACCAGCTTTTCCACCATTCTAGAAAAAACAACTTTCCTCCTTACTCTCGAGATCACATCTCACCACCTGTGCACTTGACCAGATCCCATCCCACTTCATCCCAAATGTCACCACAGTCTTCAAACCAACTCTAACCCATCTCTTCAACCTATCAATAACAACTGTTGTTTTCCCCTAATGCATCAAACATGCCTCAATCACACTGATCATCAAAAAGTCCTTTCTTGACCCATCCTCTGTATCTAACTATTGCCCCATATCACTTCTCCCCTTTGCCTCAAATCTACTGGAATAACATGTCCATTTCAAACTGTCCTCTTACTGCTCTTCCTGTTACCTTTTCGATCGCTTACAATCTGGCTTCTGGTGGTATCACTCTACTGAAACTGCCCTAACTAAAGTCACCAATCACCTACTGACTGCCAAAGCCAAGCGATACTACTCTGTCCTCCTTATCGTGGACCTGTCCTCTGCCTTTGACACAGTGGACCACTCCATATTACTACAGACCCTCTCAACTCTTTGCATCACAGACTTAGCCTTATCTTCGATCACGTCATACCTAGAAGACCAGACATTCAGTGTCTCCCACTCACACACCACCTTCTCACCTCACCCCCTATCTGTTGGAGTCCCGCAAGGTTCAGTCCTAGGGCCCCTGCTCTTCCCCATTTACACCTTCAGACTGGGACAACTTATAGAATGTCACAGCTTATAGAATGTCACAGCTTGCAGCATCACCTCTATGCTGATGACACACAGATCTACCTCTCTGGGCCAGGTATCACCTCTGTTGTGAATTTGCTTTCTGGCCTACCTCTGGTTACTAGTGAAGGTAGTGGAGCTGGTTGTATTGACAGAGGGGTCGTGAGTTCTCTTTCTGGGCTCCCTCTGGTGGTTACTGGAGGTAATGGAGCTGATCTAATTAACAGAGGCCTGCCACCTGATAATGAGGAGGATGACTGGAGATCTGGAGTTTCAGACTGGATTTAAGACAGCTGACTCCCTCTATCCCTGCCTCCTGATGTCTTAGTTTCCAGCTTAGTCCCTGCATGCTCAGCTAAGTGTTCTTTTGCTATTGTTCACATTTGATCTGGTTTTGTCTATTTCAGTTTTGTGTGTTCAGTCAGCTCCGGCTGGGGCTGTGCTGAATTTACATCCTTATGTTACTGCTTGTGCCAGTTTGTTTTTGTCCCTTATTAGATTGGCCTCTTTTTGCTCTGCTTTCAGAATATACCAGAGTGCTGATATAGTGGGCGAAGTCTAGTGACTTCAGTATTTTTCTATCAGACGTGTTGGGCATTTTTTGAACCAGGGTTTTTTTGTGTGATTGCAGACAGAGTCTTTCCTTTCCTGTCCTGTCTAGTTAGTGTGGGCCCCATCGTTTGCTCAGTCTATTTTCCTACCTGTGTTTTTTTTGTTTGGGGGCTATGTATTCATTTGGGGTCTGCTCTGGGGCAGTTTAGATTTCCCCTTTCTTGCTTTAGGCTTATTTAGATCTCTGGCTGTGTCGAGGTGTCTAGGATCATCGTAGGTACACTACTGCTAGTTGTGTGGATAGGATCAGGGGGTCTGCAATCCGCTTAGTTACCAACCTGAGAAAACAAAAAGCAAAAAACACAAATATCCTAAACTAAAAAGTAAAAAACAAAGGGGCATGGCCTGGACCTCATGTAGGGAGGACGTGGAGTAAGAGAGCTCCTGCCTGGATCCGACGATATATCCTGAATACCGGCACTGCTGGCGAGTCCCACTGACCTGGAGGGCTGCAATATCTCCCTGGGCGTCTAGAAAGCGGAGGATCCTTGTGTCATGATGAACCGCGTCGGTAAAAAAGATAAGGAGACGCCGGGGCGCGTCTCTGCTGCATCCAAGATGGCGCAGGCAAACAACAAGACGGCCGGTAGTGGAGCGGTGGGGGCGGCTGGCAGGCTGGAGCGATATGCAAGGGTGCCTCCTGCTGCTGCTCGATCACCCTGTGCACAGACTGAGGCAGGCGCTGGCTGCAGCATGGAGCTGGAGGATCGTATCTCCAGGGAGGGAGCAGTGAGTAGACTGGGCCCCTCTTCAACCCGGCACATGCAGACGTCGGGGCCTGTGTTGGAGGGGGAAGGAGGGGGGATGGGGAGCAGCCAGAGTCTGTACCTGCTGAGCCCACACTGGGAGAAATCCTTGCAGCAATTAACTCCTGCAATACCACACTGGCCATTCTAAGTAATCAAATGGAGACTGTCACCAAGGACATGGCCTGTATTAAACAAGAGCTGCGGGGAGTGACTGTCAGGGTAGGGGAACTGGAGGAACGTGTTGGTGCGACGGAGGATAAATTGCCACCAATAACACGGGAGCTGGGAAAAGCCACGCAAAATATTACAATACTGCTGAACGAGGTGGATGATTTAGAGAACCGCTCCCGTAGAAGTAATCTGCGACTGGTGGGGGTTCCGGAGAGGACGGAGGGGACTGACTCACTGAGCTTTTTTGAAAAATGGCTAATGGACACCTTTGGCAAAGATGTTTTGTCCCCATTCTTTACTATTGAGAGAGCGCATAGGGTCCCTACGCATGCCCCCCCGCCGGGAGCACCCCCACGTCCCATCTTGCTCAAGCTCCTACACTTTAAAGATAGAGATGCTATCCTGCGCAGATCCAGAGATATTGAGGAACTTGCTATTAAAGGGAGGAAAGTCTCCATTTTCCCTGATTTTTCCCTGGAGGTGCAGCGTAAAAGGGCGCAATTTATTGAGATTAAAAAACGCCTACGTGACTTACAGGTGACATATTCTATGATGTACCCTGCTAGACTGCGGATTGATGTGAATGGAGAAACGCACTTTTTTGATACGGCGGGGGCGGCGCTGTCCTGGCTGGATATTAATGAGAGGTCCATGAGGAGGAAGAATACTTGAAGTTCCCCCTTTTTTTTTTGCCGCCAGGTGTTGTTATTTCTCTTTGTCTAGGACGCTATGCTGGTATAATTACCACTGTTCATTCCATTTCGGATCCAGGGCGGGAGCTGACTGGATGGCTGTGGCCACTCATTACAGTGACAGGCTGTGGACCCTTCTCCCTGCGTGGACTCTGGGTGAGTTTTCTAGCCCTGATTCTCTCTATTTGAGAGAAATGTGCAAGTTACACTTGTTTTTGAGGGCAGGGGCGCTGTACACTGGTGTGCAGTGCTTCCTCTCCCTCCTTTGTTTTTTTTCGTTTATTGTTGTATTTCATAATTGATCTGTGGGATGTGGCGTGCGTCGGCCGTGTCACCCAATTCATTGCATTGGGGGATGGTGGAGATTGCCTCTCTCCCTTGGGAGTGGAGTATGCTCCGATTTATCATTTTTTAGTCTGCTCTTATGGCGATATCACTTAATATTGTAGCGTGGAATGTTAGGGGGCTCGGGGATGCAAATAAGAGATGTGCTATATTTACTAATATACAGAAGTTTCTCCCAGCTATCCTGTGTATGTCTGAGACCCACATGGTAAAAGATAATATTCATTGGCTGAGGAAGGGATGGGTTTCACATGAATATCATTCCACGTACTCGACCCATGCGCGGGGTATCAGTGTGCTGGTGCACAGGTCTATCCCCTTCTCATGTACTAAATCAGTGGTTGACCCTGGGGGCAGATTTGTATGTTTGCTTTGCACGTTACACGGTATACAATTTATTTTGGTTGCAATATACATCCCCCTGCCCTATTCAGTCGAACCAGTAAAAAGAATCTTGTCTATTTTAGACTCCTTTCCCCCTGCGCCGACTCTTCTAATAGGGGATTTTAATACATATTTGCATCCCTATTTGGATAAGTTGCATTCGGGAAACATATCAGAAGATGCTGCCTCAACCTCATTTGCTAAAACGTTAGTGGAGCTGGGTATGGTGGACCTTTGGCGTGCCCAGAACCCCACAGCCAGACAGTTTTCCTGCTACTCTAGCTCCCACCACACTATGTCGCGGATAGACCAGGCCATTGGGAATACACTCATGACCCCATATGTACAAAAGGTGGCCTACCTGCCTAGAAGTGTATCTGATCACTCGCCGCTGCATGTCACACTTTCATGGGGACACCCCCTCACCCTGTCTAGGCCTATCTGGAAACTTAATCCCTTCTGGATCCAGCTTATAGGGGGATCTCTGCATGATACCATTCTAGAATATTTTCAACTTAATGAGTACTCTGCAACATCACACATAGTCTGGGATTCCATGAAATTCTCAAAGTACAGTTGTTAACAATTCCGAAAAGAGGTAAGAATAGGAAGCATTTAAGGAAACCAGGATGGATGAACACAGGACTTAAGCACATGCTAAAAAGGAAGAAAAAAATGTTTATAAAATGGAAAGAGGGAGGCATATCTAAAGAAGAATATAATGCTGTCTGCAGAACCTGCAGGGCACAAATCAGATTAGCTAAAGCTGAAAATGAATTGAGGCTTGCAAGAGATGTCAAAAGCAATAATAAAGGATTTTGGGGATATGTCAAAAGTAAAAGAAAAGTCAAAGATGCTATAGGATTTTTACAGGATGAAAATGATGAAATGGTAAGACAGGATGTTGAGAAGGCTGAACTTTTAAATTCCTATTTTGCATCTGTTTTCTCTCAGAAAGGAAATGTAACATCAACTGTTATTCACTGTCCTATTAAGGGAATAGAAGAATCCAGGATATCTATAAACAGAAAGATAGTGAGGAAACACTTAGCTAACCTAAATGAATTCAAGTCTCCAGGTCCAGATGAATTACACCCCAGAGTACTGAAGGAGATAGCAGAAGAAATTTTTGAACCCCTCTCCATAATCTTTGAAAATTCTTGGAGAACAGGAGAAGTGCCAGAAGACTGGAGAAGAGCAAATGTTGTTCCTATCTTCAAAAAGGGGAAGAAGGTGGACCCAGGCAACTATAGGCCGGTGAGTCTGACTTCTATACCAGGAAAGATCTTTGAACAAATTATTAAACAACATGTATGTCAATACCTGGATAAGAATCAAGTGATCAAACAGAGTCAGCATGGGTTTGTAACTAATAAGTCATGTCAGACTAACTTAATTTCCTTCTATGACGGTATCACTGATTGGGTGGATCAAGGAAATGCTGTAGATATAGTATATCTTGACTTCAGCAAAGCATTTGACAAAGTCTCTCATACAATCCTTATTGAAAAAATGACTAAGTATGGAATGGACAAGGCAACTGTTAGGTGGATTCATAACTGGCTTAGTGATCGGACCCAAAGAGTGGTCGTAAATGGCTGCACATCCAGTTGGAAGAATGTCTCAAGTGGGGTACCACAGGGCTCTCTCCTGGGCCCTGTATTGTTCAACATCTTTATCAACGATTTAGATGAAGGAATTGAGGGCAAACTGATTAAATTTGCTGATGACACAAAGCTAGGAGGGATAGCTAATACTAGAGAAGAGAGAGAGGATTCAAAAAGATTTAAATAAACTGGAGAAGTGGGCAGCAACTAACAGAATGGTTTTTAACAGGGAGAAATGCAAAGTACTACATCTGGGCAATAAAAATGAAAAAAGCATATATAGAATGGGAGGAATAGGGCTAAGTGACAGCACATGTGAAAAAGACTTGGGTATACTAATAGATCACAGACTGAATATGAGTCAACAGTGTGATGCAGCAGCAAAAAAGGCAAATGCAATTCTAGGATGTATTAACAGAAGCATACAGTCTAGATCATGTGAAGTCATTATTTCCCTCTACTTATCTTTGGTCAGACCTCATCTGGAATATTGTGTCCAGTTTTGGCCACCACATTTTAAAAAAGACATCAACAAACTGGAGCAAGTTCAGAAAAGAGCGACCAGAATGGTGACCGGTCTGCAAACCCTGTCTTATGAGGAAAGGTTACAGGATTTGGGATTGTTTAGTTTGCAAAAGAGAAGACTGAGAGGAGACTTAATAGCTGTCTACAAATATCTAAAGGGCTGTCACATTGTAGAAGGATCAACTTTATTCTCATTTGCACAAGGAAAGACTAGAAGCAATGGGATGAAACTGAATGGGAGGAGACACAGATTAGATATTAGAAAAAACTTTTTGACAGTTAGAGTGATCAATGAGTGGAACAGGCTACCACGAGAAGTGGTGAGTTCTCCTTCAATGGAAGTCTTCAAACAGAGGCTGGACAGACATCTGACTGGGATGATTTAGCGAATCCTGCTTTGAGCAGGGGGTTGGACCAGATGGCCCAGGAGGTCCCTTCCAACTCTACGATTCTATGATTCTATGATTCCATGAAGGCCTATGTCAGGGGCTTATATATTAGAGAAATATGCACACGGAAAAGCCAAAATAGACGCTACACCCGGGGCCTGATCCAGGAGGTATCTGTTGCGGAGGCTGCGGTGGTGCTCAACCCGACAGAGGAAACTAAAAAAACTCTAGAGAAGGCACAAAAGTCACTCAAAGAAAACCTCATGTCGGCGGCAACAAATAAACGTTATTTCCTTAAACAAAAATATTTTATAGAGGGGGAGGGAGTAGGACACTTATTAGCCACGGTCATTAGAGCACAGGACGGATCTTCATATATCAATAGGCTTAAAACGGACTCGGGTGATCCTGTAACGGACAGTGTGGACATAGTGAGTGAGATAAGGAGGTATTATACACTCACTGGCCACTTTATTAGGTACACCATGCTAGTAAGGGGTTGGACCCCCTTTTGCCTTCAGAACTGCCTCAATTCTTCGTGGCAGAGATTCAACAAGGTGCTGGAAGCATTCCTCAGAGATTTTGGACCATATTGACATGATGGCATCACACAGTTGGCGCAGATTTGTCAGCTGCACATCCCTGATGCGAATCTCCCGTTCCACCACATCCCAAAGATGCTCTATTGGATTGAGATCTGGTGACTGAGGAGGCCATTTGAGTACAGTAAACTCATTGTCATGTTCAAGAAACCAATCTGAGATGATTCGAGCTTTATGACATGGCGCATTATCCTGCTGAAAGTAGCCATCAGATGTTGGGTACATTGTGGTCATAAAGGGATGGACATGGTCAGCAACAATACTCAGGTAGGCTGTGGCGTTGCAACGATGCTCAATTGGTACCAAGGGGCCCAAAGAGTGCCCAGAAAAAATTCCCCACACCATGACACCACCACCACCAGCCTGAACCGTTGATACAAGGCAGGATGGATCCATGCTTTCATGTTGTTTACGCCAAATTCTGACCCTACCATCCGAATGTCGCAGCAGAAATCGAGACTCATCAGACCAGGCAACGTTTTTCCAATCTTCTACTGTCCAATTTCGATGAGCTTGTGCAAATTGTAGCCTCAGTTTCCTGTTCTTAGCTGAGAGGAGTGGTACCCAGTGTGGTCTTCTGCTGCTGTAGCCCATCTGCCTCAAAGTTCGACGCACTGTGCGTTCAGAGATGCTCTTCTGCCTACCTTGGTTGTAACGGGTGGCAATTTGAGTCACTGTTGCCTTTCTATCAGCTCGAACCAGTCTGCCCATTCTCCTCTGACCTCTGGCATCAACATGGCATTTCCGGCCACAGAACTGCCGCTCACTGGATTTTTTTTCTTTTTCGGACCATTCTCTGTAAACCCTAGAGATGGTTGTGCGTGAAAATCCCAGTAGATCAGCAGTTTCTGAAATTCTCAGACCAGCCCTTCTGGCACCAACAATCATGCCACGTTCAAAGGCACTCAAATCACCTTTCTTCCCCATACTGATGCTCGGTTTGAACTGCAGGAGATTGTCTTGACCATGTCTACATGCCTAAATGCACTGAGTTGCCGCCATGTGATTGGCTGATTAGAAATTAAGTCTTAACACACAGTTGGACAGGTGTACCTAATAAAGTGGCCAGTGAGTGTATGTGACTATACACATCAGATTGCGGTCTCACGGAGACTGAGATTGAGCAGTATTTGGATGCTCTCTCTCTCCCTGCACTGGCTGATAACGATAGGGATTCGTTGGATCGGGACATCCTGTTGGAGGAGTTGGAGGAGGCGCTTGGGCAGATGCAAAATGAAAAGGCTCCAGGAATGGATGGCCTGCCTGGCGAGTTTTACAAAACCTATGCACCCTTACTATTACCTAAACTACTTAAGGTATTTGAAGAGGCTGAAAGGCAGAGGGTCCTCCCGCCGTCTATGAGGGAAGCTTTGAGAGTTTTAATATTAAAGCCCGGAAAATATCCAGAGATTCCGGATTCATATCGCCCGATCTCCCTACTACCAACAGATGTTAAATTATTGGCCAAGGTACTCGCCAATAGGATGTCCTGAGTTATCTCATCTATTATACAGAATGATCAAACGGAATTTATCCCAGGCAGGGCCACATCTATGAACCTTAGGAAACTATACTTGGGGATTCAACATAGTTCGGGGGAGCTGGGGGGAAGAACAATTTGGTCCTTAGACGCCGCTAAGGCGTTCGATAGTCTGGAGTGGGGTTTTTTGTGGGCGGTCCTTCGGAAAATGGGTTTTGGACACAGATTTATAAATTGGGTGAGGCTGCTGTATGGCTCGCCGGTGGCGAAGGTTAGGGCTAATGGCATGGTCTCTGAGTCTTTTCCTCTTGGGAGAGGTACTAGACAGGGGTGCCCGCTCTCGCCCTTGCTATTTGCTACTGCAGTGGAGCCATTGGCAGTTGCAATTCGGAAGTCCAGAGAAATAATGGGATTCAGGTGTGGAACTGTGGAGTTGAGGATATCATTGTACGCGGATGATTTACTTTTATATTTAGACAGGGTACATTCCTCGATTTTGCCGGCAATGGAGGTCATTCGAGAATTTGGGCTGAGGTCTGGCCTTCGGATTAACTGGTCCAAATCGGCTTTAATGCCGATAGACCCTCTCCCGGCGGATTTCTCAGATTTGCAGATACCGGTCCCTATAGTTCGTAAGTTTAAGTATCTGGGTGTAATTGTTAGTCCAGCCCCGAAGGATTTTCAGGCTCTAAATCTGGAACCCCTGTTGCAGCGATTTAGAGCAAAAGTACATACTTGGTGTCGCCTGCCGTTGTCGAATATTGGTAGATCTAACTTAATCAAAATGGTAATGATGCCACAATTATTATATTTGATACATAATTCTTCAGTGTGGATCTGTAGGGAATTTTTTGCAAAAATAAATACTTTATTCCGGGAACTAATTTGGAAGAAAAAACAGGCTAGGATTCGCTTGGAGATGCTGCAGCGAGGGAAGGAGGAGGGAGGATTGGCGGTGCCAAACCCATACATATACTATATAGCCTCCCAGATGCAACATCTTAGGGGTTGGGGTAGAGACGGAGCGTATGATAATGGTGGTGATATTGTGAGAGAAGGATCGATATGGAAATATCCAGGATGCTGGTTGGAGGTGGGACGACGGCAGATAAATGGGGCACGATACCCCACGTTGGCTATGATTTTCAAGGTGTGGGATAGAGGTAAATCTCTTTTGAAGATAAATGGGCCTACGGAGTTCTGGCCATTGTGGTGGAATCCGGATTTGCAAGAGATTAAAAAACTAGTGGGGTTCGGAAGATGGGAAGATAAAGGGATTTATCTGGTGTCACAAATATTGCAAAATAATACTCTTAAGAGTTTTGAACAATTGAGAACAGAATTTCACCTCCCACATGCCTTCTTTTATCAGTACTTACAGCTAAGACATGCATTGGAAAAACAGAGAAGGACAAATCCGGTGATAGTGACACATAATCAAACACTACATATGCTATCTGAGTCTTCTAGCGGACTTATCTCTGAATTATACAAAAGATTATTGCCTGCCCATCTGGAGACATATCCACTGACTGCTGTTAAGAATAAATGGGAACGGGACGTTGGCCCCCTGACGGAGGACCAATGGTCCGACATTCTAGAACAGGTCCCTAAAATGGCGGTTTCTGAATGCCAAAGGCTTTCGCAAATATATCTCATTCACAGGGCATATAAAACACCCAGCTTATTATTTAAAATGGGACTTAGGCCCAATACACAATGTGTTAGGTGTGGGCAGGATGATGCTCACTTGATGCATGTTATGTGGGAGTGTGGGCACATTGGAGATTTCTGGAGGCAGACCCTGGGACTCATAGCCCATGTATACCATATTACAATTCAACCGTCACCCCGTTTATGTTTGTTGAATTTGTGGGAGGAGGGGGTTGACCCGGATTCTGCAGTGGCCCTGGGAGTAGCACATATCCTGTATCAGGCAAGAAAGATACTGGCATATCATTGGTTGGATCCTATGCCACCAACATTGTCAGAGCTTAAAAATAAACTAAATAATGTCATTAGATTGGAAAGGGGGGCTTATTTAAAAAGAAAAGCATTGAGAAAGTTTTACAAAATTTGGCAGCCATGGATGGTGTCACCGAGTCTCCCCTCGGGCGCACTGGTACGGGATGCGATGTTGGACCAGTTGCTGTTGTGCTTGCGGTGATGGGGTGCTTGGGGAGCAAAAAATAAAGTCTAGTATCCTTTGTGGCGAGGCGGATTTTGAGTGGCGCGGTGGGAGGGAGCTGGAGGGGTCGGACCTGATATCCGCGGGGGGGGCGAAATATGATGCGGAGTGGCGCGGCTGGCGGGGATGGTTTTCCCACTGATCTGAGGCACTGCTGTATAATTTTGATTTTTGTTTATTTGTGGAGCCATGTTGTTTGCAGGCTCAATTTATACAAATAACTGTGTTTTGAGATTTTCTTCTTTTTATTTATTCTTACACAGGAAGAATTTTACACTTTCAATAATATCTGCTTTCAATGTAATTCTTACTAGCTATATAAGATGTCATATTCTTTCTGTAATGATTCCTGAATGTTTAATAAAAAAGATCTGATTCAAAAAAAAAAAAAAGTAAAAAATAAACTGCAAATAATGCATAAAGGTAATAATAATAATAACGGTATTTAGTAAGCTTAATTTTGATCAAAATAAAGTACAAGCCATCCGCCACGTCACGGCAACCCTTGTGGGACAGTCCCTACTCTAATATTTAAAACCTTTTCACTTGCCAAGTGACGTGAATGTGAACAAGGATCGAGCGACTGAACCACTAGTAAAAGCTTAGGCCAGACAGGATGGTTTTCCCAGCTCAGAAAGAGGGCGGTCACACCCATATACGCACAGAATGCACAATAAAATGAATAAAAAACTGGAGTCTGAACTGAGAAAGTAAGTTAATGTGTATGCACAATGTAAGTGCATATTAACACATGACCATTAACCAAAGAAAACAAAAAGCAAAAAGCACAAATATCCTAATCTAGGATCTAGGATCATCATAGGTACGCTCCATGGCTACTGCTAGTTGTGTGGATAGGATCAGGAGTCTGCAATCCGCTTAGTTACCAACCTCTCTGGTTTTCTGTGGCTTACCTTGGTCTTGCTTTCCTCCTCGGTGACCCATTCATAGCACACCTCCCTACTAACCAAAATCCCACAATGTCTGTCTGCTATGTGATCCTTCTCTGCTAGATTTCCAAAATTTAACATGGCCAAAACAGAATTCATCATTTTTCACCCATTTCACTCGACTCTCCCAACAATCCTATCCATTAAAGTAAATGGCTGCTCACTCTCCTCAGTCCCACAAGCTCGCTGCCTCGGTGTAATCCCTGACTCTGATCTCTCCTTCAAACCACATATCCAAGCCCTTTCCATCTCCTGCCGACTTCAACTCTAAAACATCTTCGGGATCCATACATTCCTCAACCTAGAATCTGCAAAAACTCTAATACATGTCCTCATCATCTCCCGCCTTGACTACTGCAACCTCCTGCTCTGTGGCCTCCCCTCAAACACTCTTGTGCCCCCAATCTATCTTAAACTCTGCTGTCCAACTAATCCACCTCTCCCCCATATCCACATATCCCTTTCACTGGCTCTCTATTACCCAGAGACACCAGTTCAAAACCCTAACCATGGCATATAAAGCCACCCACAACCTGTCTCCTCCATACATCTGTGTCCTTGCCTCCTGGTACCTACCAGCATGCAACCTCCGATGCTCACAAGATCTCCTTCTCAACTCCCCTCTTATCTCTTCTTCCCACAATCACATACAAGATTTCTCCCTCGCATCCCCCCTCCTCTGGAACTCTCGATCCCAACATATCATACTTTCGCCTACCATGGAAACCTTCAAAAGGAACCTGAAGACTTACCTCTTCCAACAAGCCTACAACCTGCAGTAACCACAGATCCACCAAACCGCTGCATGACCGGCTCTACCCTCGCCTACTGTATCCTCACTCATCCCTTGTAGATTGTGAGCCCTCGTGGGCAGGGTCCTCTCTCCTCCTGTACCAGTCATGACTTGTATTGATTAAGATTATTGTACTTGTTTTTTATTATGTATACCCCTCCTCAAATGTAAAGCACAATGGAATAAATGGCACGATAATAAATAATAATAATCATAATAAAGCTGCTGTGACTGTTTAACCCATTCCTGACATTGGAAGTACTATTCTGTCCATGTGCCCTGGGACTTAGTGCCCATGGACGGAATAGTACGTCATACGTGATCAGCCGCGCTCACGGGGGAAGCGCAGCTGAGCGTGGCTGATTGCGGCCGGGTGTCAGCTGATTCTCACAGCTGACACCCAGAACTATGTGCCAGGAGTGGTCATGCTCACAACACTTTAGCCCCCGACACATTGCGATCAAATATGATCGCCGTACTAAGGAGCCAGCAGAGGGGCTTACAGCTACTCTGCCTTTTGATCAGAGACCCTGCGGCATGACGTGTGGTCCTGATCGCTCCCATGGTAAGCTGATGTCATCATGATGACATCCGGGTTACCAGAGCTGAGAGACTTCCTGTCATGTGCAGTGAATGTCAGGACGTCTCTTGAGGTCAGTGTGTACAGAGTGCAGCGATGACAGCTTATATGGTTTGCAGATCTGCAAGACATATAAGCAATCAGCCTGAACAAAATGAGTGTCCCATAGTGGGACACAGTGTAAAAGTAAGAATGAAATAAAAAAATTTAAATAATTGTAAAAATGTATATATAAAAAAAATAACAATAAAATCAGTATTTATTCTTTCATTAAATCAATATTTGAATAAATAAAATCTAAACAATAAAAGTACACATATTTATTATCACCACTTCCGTAACGACATGACCTATAAAACTGTCCCACTATTAGTGAACATCATTAAGAAAAGCAAAAAAGCAATGCTTTATCATCATACTACTGGACAAAAAGGGGAATAACATGCGATCAAAAAGACGGATACAAATAAACGTGGTACCGCTGAAAACGTCATCTTGTCCTGCAAAAAGCAAGCTGCCATATAGTTCCATCACCAGAAAAAAAAAGTTATAGCTCTCAGAATAAAGTGATGCAAAAATAATTATTTTTTCTATAAAATAGTTTTTATGGTATAAAAGCACCAAAACATTAGCATTAGAGTTGAGGCTAAAGTTAAGGTTAGGGTTGGCATTAGGGTTAGGGTTGGGATTGGGATTAGGGTTAGGGGTGTGTTAGGGTTAGGATTGTGGTTAGGGTTATGGTTAGGGTTGGGATTAAGGTTAGGGGTGTGCTGTGGTTAAAAAGTTTAACTCCATTCACTGGCATCAGCTGATTAGACTACTACTCCCATCAGCCTACGGCTGCTGCCGCTAACAACAATGAGAGCAGGCGGCAGCTGATGGGAGTATTCATCAGCCGGCGCCTGTATTCTAAATAAATAAATAATTTTTAAAAAAACAACGTATGCTCCCCTGTATTCTCGATAACCAGTCAGTAAAAACTGACAGCTGGGGCTAGATGTCAGTGTTAACAAGGCTGGTTATCAAGAATAGAGGGAGCCTCCTACTTTTTTAAAATTATTTAAATAAATAATGAGAAAAAACAGATTGGGGTCCCCAAATTTTGACAACCAGCCTTACTAAAGCAGACAGCTGGGAGCCGGTATTCTCATGCTGGTAAGGGCCATGGATATTAACCCCTTCCAATCTAAAAATAGCAGCCCGCAGCTGCCCAGAAAAGGCATATCTAATTGATTCTGGCTCTTTGCTTGGACACATCTTCTACTAAAGGCAACCCACCAGATGGAGACCCAACTTGGAGTCTCCACATTTTAAAAAAATTGTTTGCAACATCAGCAGCAGTAGCAACAGCAGGCACAGAAGACACTGCAAACATAGTGCAGACTACAATAACATGAGATCAAAACTTGACACTAAAAACGACTAGTCTTCCCAATCTGTGACTGGGGTGAAAAGTATTTGGCAATGCATGACTTGTTCATTTTGATGGAAGTTAGGCAGTCTACACTGGGGAAAGCCAGGTGCACTTAACTATCAAGACACCGCCAGCAGCGCTGAAGACTTGTACCGAGAGAATGCTGGCTGCTGGGCATGGCAAAACCTCCAAGGCATGAAAGGTGAATTCAGGCCACTCTTCCATTTTTGAAGACCAAAATGTAAAGGGTTCAACCCCTCGATGGAATTGATACTGACCTCTAGATACCCATGCACCATCCTCTGTAGTCGTTCACAACATGTCAGACACTTGTACTCTGTGTGGGTGTGAAGATGTGCATGGGAATAAACCTGTTAGGTGTCAGGTTTCTGCATCTGCTCTGCAGGAATCCAGATCCTCACATTCTGCAGTCTCCTGTTGTCTTTCTACTGCAGAGGAGATTACTTTGCAGCAGACCGCTCCAGAGACTAAGTCTCCCTGTGCTCCTACTGGGTATGCTCATGAGGCGATCTCCCATTGGAGATCGGGAGTCATGCGCCCAGGTCCTGCTCCAGATCTCATTGGTCCATCTTGGAGATCTGGAAGGTCCCGCACGGCTATAAAAAGCGTGCATGACCGTTCGGCCATGTGCTAGTATAGACTATACTTGCTATGTGTGAATGGTGACGGATGTATGATTCTGGTGACTGACTCATTATAAAACCCCTTCCCTCTGATATTACGTATGTGGATAGGGAATTAGTTCACCAGTCAGCGCCAGTCAGTGGCACGCCTTAGGCCACTGTGCACACCGCACCTCTACGCTAGCGTCCGACATTGCGCTTGCTTTCTAGCTTTGTCGTCGAGTGGCAGTGTCCTACACCGAGCTACAGTTGCAGTCCTTCTTGGCGCTCGCAGTAGCGACGCCACACACAGGGTAGGTCTAGAGGGACGCAGTTCCTCTGTCTTAGGTCCTGCTCCTGTGATCAGATACCATGTGTGCATTTACCTGAGGCCTGTGACACTAACAGGCTCAGCGTTTTTTGTATGTTTATGTTGCGGTGCTTCTGTGTGTGAACAGAGCCCGCTCTGCGCACTTCGGGTGAAGTTGAACCCGTGCGCATTATACCGCCATATTGCTCCTCTGTCATTACCTAGCAGCGGTGTAACACCTACTGCATGGTGGACCCCAAGCGGCGAACGCACTTTATTATTTATTTTTAGTTAGTGCATTCCGCCGTTCCTAACAGTTGTGCTAACATAAAAAATTAATGAAGCTTTATAAAAAAAATTTTTCTTACAGGCAATTTCTAGAAAGAAAATTAACACTACAACAAAAGTTCAAGAACAACTAAAAATGTATCCCACTGTACCAATCATGGTATCATCTATTTTATTTTTTTTATTTATTTATTTTTTTTTTTTTTTATAGCGCCGACATATTCCGCAGCACTTTACATTTCAGAGGGGATTTGTACAGACAATAGACATTACAGCATAACAATAATCACATACAGTATATTATAACAAATACCAAGAGGAATGAGGGCCCTGCTCGCAAGCTTACAGTCTATGAGGAAAGAGGTAGACACGAAAGGTGGGTGGTAACAGTTGCCCTGATTGTATGGACCAGCCATAATGTTAAGTGTGTAACAGTACAGGCACAGAGGGCTAATGGATGCATAAAGCATGTGGGAGCATGATGGTAAAACTTTTGACTGTGCCACACAGGGATAGATTAGGTTAATGTGTTGAGGCGATAGGCCAGTCTGAATAAATGCGTTTTCAGGGCACGCTTAAAATTGTGGGGATTGGCGACTAATCGTATTGACCTGGGAAGTGCATTCCAAAGAATTGGCGCGGCACGTGTAAAGTCTTGGAGACGGGAGTGGGAGGTTCTGACTATTGAGGATGCTAACATCAGGTCATCAGCAGAACGGAGGGTGCGGGTAGGGTGGTATACTGAAACAAGGGAGGAGATGTAGGGTGGTGCTGAGCCATGGAGGGTTTTGTGGGTGAGGGTAATAAGTTTATACTGAATTCTGGAGTGGATGGGTAGCCAGTGTAATGACTGGCACAAGGTAGAGGCATCGGTGTAGCGATTGGTGAGGAATATGATCCTGGCTGCAGCATTCAAGACAGATTGGAGAGGGGAGAGTTTGGTAAGAGGGAGACCGATTAGAAGAGAGTTACAATAGTCCAGACGAGAATGAATAAGAGAAACAGTAAGTTTTTGCAGAGTCAAAAGTAAGAAAAGGTCGAATTCTAGAAATGTTTTTGAGGTGCAGATGACAAGAGCGAGCCAGTGATCGAATGTGGGGGGCAAAGGAAAGCTCAGAATCAAGTATGACCCCAAGACAGCGGGCATGTTGCTGGGGAGTAATAGTGGAGCCACACACAGAAATAGCAATGTCGGGTATAGGTACATTAGTAGAGGGAGGAAACACCAGGAGTTCAGTCTTTGACAGGTTCAGTTTCAGAAATAGTGAGGACATGATATTAGACACAGCGTTTAGACAATCGCCGGTGTTTTCTAGAAAGGCTGGCGTAATGTCAGGAGAAGAAGCGTATAATTGGGTGTCATCAGCATAGAGATGATAGTGGAAACCAAATCTACTGATTGTTTGACCAATAGGGGCAGTGTACAAGGAGAAGAGGAGGGGGCCTAGAACCGATCCTTGGGGGACCCCAACAGTAAGGGGTAGTGTTGTAGTGTTCCTACTGAAATCACAGGAACAATGAGCAGAACAAAATTTTCCTGTAAACTAAGTTTTGTCCTGTTTGTGTCCACCTGCAGCAATCAGCCAGATGTCAGCTCTGAAGGATGCCAGAGACAGTGGTATGATGTTCTTACAGGGGATCCTGGGACTTACCTGCCCTGCTTGGTGATTATCATCTCCATCTGGTGTCTGTGAAACTTGAGCCACAGGGGCAATTACAGAGGTAGATGTGTGCCTGCACCCCAGCCCCACTGCCCGGCAGCCCCAGTGTGCTGAGTCCTCTGCGTGTGCCTGCAGATGGGTACGGGTTGTAGATGCTGCCAGGTGCTTGGCTGTACTAATAGCAGGTGGAGTAATGGGAGCAAGAGGGGCACACTGGAGGGGAGAACTCTGCAGGGGGCAGCATGCTACTGTACAAGGGGTACCTGGCTGCCCCTAAAGCCAGGTACACTGCTGTGTGCTGTGGTGGAGCATAGGGGAAGATGGAGCAGGGAGAGTTCAGCTCTGCCCCCATCTGCTGGGGCTGCTGCTGCCCCTGGGTTGGCAGGTAGTAGCGCTCAGAAGCCGCCTGCAGAGAGTTGTCCAGGTAGCGCGAAGCAGAAGGTGACTGCACAGAGTTCATGTCCTTTTCTCCCAATGTCTGGTAAAGTCTTAGGGGCTTGAAAGCCCTCAGTGGCCTCACCGAGCATTGAGCTACCAGGGGTGGTGGAGCTGCCAGAGTCTCTGGGGCTATCTAGGTGAAGGTCTCTAGAGGAGGCAAACTTCTTCTGTTGCTGCTGGCTTTTATGCTGCACAATGCTGAAGTCCAAGCCTGGGCTCTGAGCCACAGTATGGGGGTCCTCAGGCAGAGGGTATAAAGTGTGGGGCAGGATAGGAGCAGAGCTGGTCAAGATCTGCTCTCCTAACTGCATCCTCTGGCTTGATAAGCCTTCTTCCTCAAAGTCTGCAGAGTTGGGCTGATGTTGAGACCATGAAGGGCAGACACCCAGGAAGTGAAGTGGCTCTCCAACCAGTGCCCAGAGGGCTGCACAAGCTAAAAATGCCCTTTCAGTTTACTGTGTGATCCATGAGTGTCCCCACTTGATGTGGCTGAAGATCATGATAAAGGATCAGCGCACAAGTCATTCACTGGTCTCCTCTCTCTGCAATGTGTCAAAAAGCAGTCTTTTATATGGTCATATCTTCACAACTCCATTAGGGATAATGATTCCAGGGAAGGGCTTGCTGCCTCTTTTGTGGCACAGCTCAAAGGACACAAGATATACCCCTTCCTTTTCCCTCTGCCTCTGGATTATTGGCTGCTGTCTGTGATACTAATTGGAACATGTCACCTGTGCCTCCCTCACTGGCTACTGAGCATGAAGATCAGTTGCATTTCTGGCAATTAGTATGTTATCCTAAATTTTCTGAACCAGAGAAGTTGGAGGTTTAAACTTTTGTGTTTATCACCTTACATATTGAATAATAACGAAATCCTTATAGGGAGTAGGGGAATGTAGGGGCAATACACATTGCAATACGTGTTGAACGTGGCAGTGGAATATACATACTGGAGATAGCTCAAAGTATATATGAGGGAAGAAAATGAGAGGAGTGACGGGAAAATGAGAGATGTGAGGGGGAAAATTTGAGGAGTGAGGGGAAAATGAGAGATGTGAGGGAAAATATAATTTGCTATAACTAACCACAGTTAGTTACTATGCCCGGGCAACGTTGGGCTCTTCAGCTAGTACAATATAAAAACAGAACCTAATATTGGGTACCGAATCCTTTGTTTGCAATTACTCAGGTGAGAAGTTTCCTGTAGTTCTTGACCAAGTTTGCACACACTGCAGCAAGGATTTTGGCTCACTCCTCCACACATTTCTTCTCCAGATCTTTTAGGTTTAGGTGCTGTTGCTGGAAAGCATTGAATTTCAGCTCTCTCAAAAGATTTTCTCTTGGGTTCAGGTCTGGAAATTGCCTAGGCCACTCAAGGACCTTGAAATACTTCTTACGGAGCTACTCCTTACTTGCACTGACTGTGTGTTTTGGGTCATTGTCATGCTGGAAGACCCAGCAATGACCCATCTTTAAAAACAGAAGGAGGTTGTTAGCTAAAATCTCGCAATACATGACCCCATCCATTCTCCCTTCAATATGGTGCAGTCATCTTGTCCCTTTTACACAAAAGCAACCCCAAAGTATGAGATTTTCCCCACGATGCTTCACGGTTGAGACAATATTCTTGGGATTGTACTCATCCTTCTTCTTCCAAACACGGCGAGTGGAGTTGATACCAAAAAGTTTTATTTTGGTCTCATCTGACCACATGACCTTCTCCAATGCCTCCTCTGGAACATCCAGATGGTCATTGGTGAACATAAAACGGGCTGTACATGTGCTGGAGTGAGCAAGGGGACCTTGCTTGCACCTCTGGATTTTAATCCATGACTGTGTAGTATGTTACTAATGGCAATTAGAGATGAGCGAGTATACTCAGTACTCGAGATTTCCCAAGAATGATCCAGTGATCTCCAAGTATTTGGATGTGCTCGAAGATTTAGTTTCTGTCGCCGTAGCTGCTGCTAACCAGCCTGAATACATGTAGGGGTTGCCTGTTTGTTAGGAAATCCCCACAAGTGTTCAGGCTGTCTAGCAGCTGCAAATCATGCAACTACGGCGACAGAAACTAAATCTCCAAGCATGCCCAAAATACTCGGAGACCTATGGAGCATGCTCGGGAAATCTCGAGTAATGAGTATACTCGCTCATCACTAATGGCAATGTTTGAGATTATGGTCCCATCTCTCTTCAGGTCATTGACCAGGTCCGCTCATGTAGTTTTGTGCTGATCCCTGGCCATACTCAGAATCATCCTGACCCCATGAGGCGAGAACTTACATGGAGCCCCAGACTGAGGAAGATTGATAGTCATCTTGTGATTCCTCCATTTTCTAATAATTGTGCCAGCAGTTATTACCTTCTTACTAAGTTGCTTGCCTATTGTTCTGTAGCCCATCCCACCCTTGTGCAGTTCTACAATTTCGTCCCTGGTGTCTTTAGACAGCTCTTTGGTCATGGCCATGGTGGAGAAGTTGGTGTGTGATGATTGAGTGTGTGGACAGGCATATTTTATACAGGTAACAAGTTCAAACAGGTGCAATTAACACAGGAAATGAATTCAGAGGAGGAGATCTTCAAAAACAAAAATGAACAGGTCTATGAGAGCAAGAATTCTTACTGTTTGTTAGGTGATCAAATACTTATTTCATGCAATAAAATGTAATTTAATTATTTTAAAATCATACAATGTGATTTTCTAGTTATTATTTTTAGATTCTGCTTCTCACAGTTGAAGTGTACCTGCGATAAAAATTACAGACCTGTCCATTCTTTGTAGGTGTAAAACGTACAAAATCGGCAGTGTATCAAATGCTTATTTTCCCCACTGTAGCTGGTAGGTTGGTCAGTCACAGCTGAGGTTGCCACATCTTGAACAGGAGTGAATGCGGCTGAAGATATCAGTGTGTCCAAGCCGGTGGTCACTGTTCACAGATAGGAGAAGATTTTGTCCTCCTGGTCTTTCTGATGGGAGACCTACTGGTACAGGTCGGAGATAAAGTAAGGTTGAGAACCAGTGGATTCCATGGACTGAGCAATCTGTAATGGGAATAGTGATGGATCCACTGTGCCATGGACCAAGGAGAGCCTGGAGGGGGTAACTAAGCAAATGCCTGACTCTTCTCTTGAAACCCTAATGTTGGTGTTAGATTTGGCTCTGGCTGGACCCCAAGTGCTATTCCAGGACTGACCTTGGACATATGACAGCTGACCAACAAAGGGCAGGTAGTTGGAATGCCCAAGAATGGATGGACTTTGACATGTACAAGCAGGCATGGCAGGAATACAGGAAGACAAGGCAATTGTAGACCGGTACCGCTGGTATACAGACTTTCATGGCAGGTGATCACTGGTAAACAGATGGGCACTGCAGGTACAGGCAGGTACTACTACTGTACTATCTGGGACATGCTGAAAGACACAAGCAGGGAGAGGTAGTAATGAGCAAGAACAAGCAGGCATTGGAAGGTATTGGCAGGTACTAGCAGGAACTAGTGGGTACTGGCAGGTACTAACAGACAGGGGACCTGAGAACTAATGAGCATGCAGACTAACTAATTACATTGCTCAGGCACTTCTCAACAGGTAAAGGTGCCTTAGTGGCTTGCAACGCTTAAGTCCTGGGTTCGAATCGCGCCAAGGACAACATCTGCAAGGAGTTTGTACGTTCTCCCCGTGTATGCATGGATTTCCTCCGGGTACTCAGGTTTCCTCCCACATTCCAAAGACATACTGATAGGCAATTTAGATTGTGAGCCCCATCGGGGACAGTGATGATAATGTGTGCAAATTGTAAAGCGCTGCGGAATATGTTAGCGCTATATAAAAATAAAGATTATTATTATTAAATAATAAGTGTTTCCCAGCCATTTTTGGGGGACTTTTTTTGGACAGTGCGCACTGTCTCTTTAAGAGAAAAGGGGGATCACACACCATAATCACAGTGCTGAGGGATCTGTCAGGCGTTCTCAGACCCAAGGAAACAGCAGAAGAAGAAGGATGCATGGGACAAGGACCAGAGTAGGGCGTGAGATCGGAAGGGAGGATGTAATGCGTGCAGGGACACTGATGCTACAGGGTGCCTAAACGCAATGTAAAGACACCTTAAATAGTTTGGAGACTGAAATTCTGTAATAAATAATTGTACTGAGGCTAGAAAAATGGCTACAATGTTGATGAAGATTAGATGTCCATTGTAATGATCCTACTACGATGCCATATTCTGAGTATACTTCCAGAAGGTTACATGGCTTTACAGACACACGCTGTGGGCTTTTGATCTCCCCCTCCACCTCCTTCTCTCTCTCTCTGCCTGTGTGTGTAATCCTATACTCCTTCCTCCCCCTCCCCCTCCCCCAAGAATGTGCTGGGGAATCAGAATACAATCCTTTGTCTGAAACATGTGCTCTGCTGTCTATGATGGAGTTGATTTAAGATCTAAAAATTAGGGCATATCTTGAACCCAGTTGGTGTTATAAGTATGAAAGTTACATATTTGGAATGATCTCCGATAGAGCTACCCACCCTGTAGTTTTCTGGAGTCCAGCTTCAGCGAAATCTAAGAAATGGATTCCTACTTAATGGGTCCATACAGGCACTTCGTGTTTGGGCTCAAATTAATGCCAGGCTCATGCTCAGAAGGATTGTAGTTCCGTTGCTGCTCTACGAGGTTCCCTGCTCGAGATATGATACTTATGAGTTTTCAGTATGTGTTAGCCCCTCTGAGAAAAGAGGAGTGCTTCCATAACTCAGCCCCATCAATGTTGTCATGACCAGGGGGTATAAGATAGTGGGAGCTAATTTTGCAGAGATCTTTGCCCTGGAACCCTGATACAGAGAGGCTCTGTGATGCACTGTGATGTATCGCCCCTCCCCCGCACCGCATGCTCTGCTATGAAAAGACTTAAGCAACTGTAAGTGTTTTTATTGCTGATGATGAAGAAACGCTGAAATTGTCTCCTGTTAATTGTTTGACCATACCGAACTTGACCATTGCATCGGATTTGACTGATTGGAGAAGAAAAACTAACACTTTCACAGTAACTAAGATGGCGGCAGTGAGAATGGTGGGAAAAGATAGAGAGGAGGAAGTAAACAACAAGAACCGCATCCTTTGTGGGTGTTGCTGTCACTCTTTGGTGCCAAACCGGGCCTATCAATGTGGCCAGGTCCGCCCCAGGTGGGAGCGACTGAAGAGAAGGAAACCTCGCCCTTTGCTACTGAACTGTGATGGAGGGAAGAGGCGGTTGGAGGAGGTTCCCCGGTGATGGGCGGGACCCTGAGGTGAATTCCGGAAGATGCTGTGCAGCACCATTTTGTACCCATGAACCGGCCATGATGCAGCACTCATGTGTGCGTAGCTGCCAAGGCGTAGGTCAAATTGAGTGGAGGTGGCGGCAGGAGAAAGCGCGCGACCAGCCTCCAGCAGACAGTGAGGAACCAATGGAGACTCCCACCTGTCCGACCTTAGGATTACCCCGACCCCAGAGCGTGCACCTGATGGAGACACCATCCTTCTGGGAGCAGAATACTGGTGGTGCGGAGTTTACAGAGCAGTTTCGGGTGCACCGAAGTCCCCCCTCTTAACTCAATGTTGATCGGAGCTGAAAGTTGCTTAGGAAGCACCGCTGCCGGAAATGGCATCCGAACCGGTATGCCAGTCGACTGTCACACGGGCGAGCGGTCCCACGGGAGGAAGCAATGGCTTGGAGGCTGCAACCACCTTGACATCAGTGGAAAGGGTGAGTGCACTCTTGTCGTCTACCCTGGAGGGGAGGCCCTCCTTGTATAGCTTCATTCCTGAGCCCATCATCCGCCTCTGCGTTCCTATGGGAGAATGCACTCCTTCACCCCAGCCGTCGAAGGTCTCGTTGGCCTCCTATTGAGCCAGAGCTCTGGGGGCTACCCACACTCAACCAGTCACATAGGTTCCATTTCCCACGCCCAAGCAGGCTGCCTGGGTGGAAGGGGTGATCATTACCAAAAAGCAACGGGAGCAGGAAGTTTGGAGGGAGCTATGAGAGCCGCGTGGAGGTACGCTGGCAGGGCGGCACACCAGCGGCCGACTGGTGTACACGGATACCGACCGGGGATACAATTTTATTAGATAAGACGGGACGGACGCCAAGGTTTATGTGAATGTTACATGTGTAAAGTTCGGGAGGCTGTTGAGCACAGGAGAGGACTGTCCACGTGGGTACTAGGTGGTAGCGGTTACCCACTATGATGAAGATAATATGGGTCTCTTCCCGGAATCGATACAGACCTCAACATTGTTTGGTACCCGGAGACCTGGCGGTGCTGTGGTGGCACCATCCACATTCTCTGCGGCTGCTGAGATGCTGACTGATGAAGTGGCACATGGTGCATGCCGTTGAACATTTTCTAATGTGCTGAAAAGTTTAAAAAAAGTTGTGCATGTTACACCCTTTTCATGGTGGGGCTGTATGGCTCCCCCATCAGGCAGGGAGGCCCTGTCATGCTCTCCGAAGTGAAGAGCCACATGGCCGTTGCAGCCTTTAACAGCGCTGAAGGTAAGCATTGTAAGCGGAGCATAGTTATGGCCTAGAGGACAGCGAGCTAGGCATTATACCTGGAGCCTATGGACTCTGTTTCTTTTGTTGCGCCTGTTTGCCCATTCTGCTAGAAACAGGAGAGACTGTCTCTTCGATTAAAGGCCTCTGGAAAGTCTGTACTCCCCTCAAGAAATGGGGAGCATCTCTCCTAGGACTGCCTATCTTTGCAACCCTGAAAGACTGTGAACCTGAAGTGTTATTAATACACCATGGACTGCAGTTCATACTGAACATGGCTTACGTTAAGCCAAATGACTTGTGGTTCTTTTGACGGATTTCTTGCATTTTTTTATTGATGTTTTTTGTATCATGCCTTGACCAAGTTTAAGGAAAGGTGGGAATGTAAGGGGGTAAGATATGATGTCTCTTATGCCTCCCTTCCCTCTGACTGTCTTCCAGTTCCTAATATTTACAGATGTGGTTTATGATTATTGCCTGCGGTACTGCTATATGTATAATGATGTATTACCGCTCATTACTTATGGTATTGCCATTTGAATGTGTTACCATTGTATAGATTCCAAAGACATACTGATAGGGAATTTAGATTGTGAGCCCCATCGGGGACAGTGATGATAATGTGTGCAAATGTAAAGCGCTGCGGAATATGTTAGCGCTATATAAAAATAAAGATTTATTTTTATTTTTATTTTATAGATAACTGTATATATTACCTGATGTTCTTGTAAGATAATACTGCATGTATATTATGTGTCATTTGTGTATGTACAGTTAGGGAAAGTTAGTTCATCCTTTATTAGGACATTAGAGGAGGGCACTCTTAGTATATAGCTTCCCCATAGGCTGGGTAGTTGTAATTATGCTGCGGGCCACTAGGTGGGAGTATAATAGTGTGGTCTGGTATTAGGTTCTTAGAGGGTTAATTGTAGAAGGGGCTGCCGAGAGTAAGGTTAGTGTGGAAGGGTGGTTTAGTCAGATGGGGCAGGGTGCCCAAGAGTCCACATGGGCTAGAGGCCCGGAAAGCTTGGCAGTCACATAACGTTAAGTTGTTATTGCCCACATTACCCATGGCCACTGCAGGTCTTAGCAGTGGGTCAGAACAGGAAAAGGAAGATGTGGCACCTTTCCACCTGGGCCAGTGCTTTTAAGGCAGAAGTTGGCTGCACTAAGGAGATGAAAGGAGTTGGCACTGCGACGAGATTGGTACAGATGAGCCGGATGCTTCACCGGGGGTCACCAAACATACAAGGCAATAGTATAATGTGGCACAAAAGAAGGTTCCCACACCAGTATAGAATAATCAAAAATTTTTGGCACTCAACTTGTTGCAAAGATGAAGAATTTTTATTTGCAGTCACAAATATATAAGACGTTTCAGCTGTATCAACAAGCCTTCTTCAGTAAACTGCAAAGTCGACAAAAGTATATACAATATACAATCAGACACTGCAGATAATCAATCCATGAAGACCTATTGGACCATGCACTTCAACCTCCAACTGCCACTCGTAGTACAGTAACAGGACGGACACCATTTCTCCACACATTTCACCCATATGCAAACATCATACACCGTTCCATACGGAAACATTGGGGCATTCTGAGGGAGGCTCATCCGCAGGTTGTAGAATTTTGCCAGAATTTTTTACCTTGCTATAACCGCCCTAAGAATATTAGAGACGCTCTCATCAAAGCAGACATGGGCTCAGGGGTTAGAGTTACAACACAGAGATTTCTCTCTACACCTAAAGCGAGTACTTACCCATGCCTACACTGTAACCAGTGTAGTAACGTGTTGAAAGGTGATTATTTTTATCACCCTCACTCAGGCAAGCGGTATAAAATCAAGGACTTTACTACATGTGATACCACACATGTAGTATATCAGATCAAATGCCCATGCAGACTCCTTTATATCGGGGAAACCACCCAACCGATTAAAGATCGTATCAGCAAGCACAAGTCCACAATCAGATGTGGGAATACTTTACTGACACAACCACATCATGTTATTACGGCTGGACATACTATTCCACAGTTGAGATTTTCAGTCATCGAACATGTCCCCCCTCCCCGGCGGGGTGGCAACTGTATCCAAATTCTAAAACAGAGAGAGGCCTTTTGGATACACGAATTACAGACACTGGCACCAAAGGGCCTCAATAGAGATTATGACCTATTGGCGTTTATTTAACAAATTGTTTCCGTATTATGTGTCTAGCTTTTCTAATTTACTCATCTCTACACAATATGATGTCATTATACTATATATATGTGGATAATTTCTAACAAATACCTTGTGAGGCATATTGTTTTTTGTCATGGAATTAGCGTGTTTCGGATACGTGATATCTAACATATTGTCTTATCTTTACAGAGTCGCCTATACTGACCATCATGCAAATGTCACCTACCTGATCTTGTTCTCTCCTTGGACTTCCCCTCCCCGTCTCCCACAGGCTCACTCATACCTCCCGTCTGCTTTTATTCTCTGAGAATAGTACTCTCTCCATGTTTCTCAATACCTTTTTTTTCTCCCTGTGGCCTTCTATTCATTCCCCACTAGAGGGAGCCCTACAGACAGATATGGGCACGTTATTTATTACAGCAGAAATGTATGCACTTTTCTATAGGGCTATTTTAGGACCCTTTATATAACAGTATCTGGGGCGCTTGTTCAGCGCTACTTCTGATATAAGCACCGAATAGTGAGGCTTTCATTCTCCCCTGCCTAACAGGCTCCTATAGTGATGATGTTTACTCAGGACAACAATCTCCTCCTTACAAGCTAGTGATGCAGCCAGAACATCACTTCCTGTGACATGGCTCTGTCACTCCAATGGTAGTCTCACCTACCACCTACTTAAATTACAGTGATTTTAGTCTGAGTCACCTGCCACACCAGCGGTGGATGCCGCATTTACACAGGTCCTGCTGCCACCCACCAATGGTAAGCAAGCTGACTTCATTGGTCTGCAAGAGTTCCATTAGTACTCTAGCGGTTTTAACCCCTCACTGTCCCTACAGACACAGTCATTTGAAAGTACAGCTAGCTGCTGTTCTGACAGCACGGAATTGGGGTTTTCTATGAGTCACAGGATTTAACAGTGAGTATAGCTCATTAAGATATACCTGATAACCAGGATAGTGAGCCCCAGAGCCTATTATGATTGATTACATTTTCCTTTGATGTTAGATCCCACAAGCAATCCCCTTTGGGACAATTCCCTTCAGGCATAGGCATAAGATATTTATGCCAACTTCTGGTTGTTGCATCCTTTGGGGCTTTTCAAAGTCGCAGACCTATTAGTGAGTACTGTATATCTCATCATGATATATATTATAACACACAGGGTTAAATAAATACTAATTATATACTTTGCTCATGTTAAGATCCCGCACATGATCTCGTTTGGAATATTTCTCCACTACCCCTTTTCTTTGAATTTTACAGGTTAGTTCTAGTATCGTCACATATTGTAATGTTCCGACATAAGTGTAATGCTTGCTCACAGACATACAGTACATATCCTTCTAAGGCCTGTTTCACACTTCAGTTTTTTGTGTCAGCTAAAATCCACCAAAAAGGCGGAAAGCGGATCCGTTCCTAACTGATGTGAACGGATGCCACCGGATCCGTTTTTATGACGGATCCGCCGAATGAAGAATTTTAAAGGAACCGCTGCCGGGGGGGGGGGAGAGAGAGAATTTTTTTTTCTCTCTCCACCAGAAATGATTTCAGGGTTAAATTTCCTCCTGACTTCATTCCTCCGGGCATGCGCTCTATAAAAATGCAGATCCTGCACTAGAAAAAACGTTACATGGTCCGTCCAGGCATCTTGGCGGACGCAAAAAAATTGACGGATCCGCAAAAAAACGGATCCAATGGATGGCCATCCATCAAGATCCGCCGGTAATGCAAGTCAATGGGGAAAAAAATGAATCCGCCAAAAAAAATGGCGGATCCGTTTTTTTGCAAAGACGGCGGATTTTGACTGATGGTCAAAAACGGAAGTGTGAAACAGGCCTAACCAGGTTTACATACCAGTTCTTACATGGTGGATGGTATCACCTCCAATAGTACCTTATTCACTATTGGTTCTACATTCTAGTGAGTATATATATATATATATATATATATATATATTCAACAGTTATAGACTTCATTGATTACCTCTGTACAGGATCATTTTTTGATTTATACCTTGTCTCACGATAGATGTCCAGAAAATTATAGAGATAGGAGCAGTCTGGGTAGGTTTGAGGTCTTTTCTTTTCTTTTACGTGCATTTCTGTTTCTTTTTTTCCATGAGCCATATTTCTTAAATACCTTGTTCCGTCCTCCCTACCACTTGTGCACATATCAAAACTTGTTTCTTCTGTTATTGTTGTCTTCATGGATTGATTTTCTGTAGTGTCTGATTGTATATTGTATATACTTTTGTCGACTTTGCAGTTTACTGATGAAGGCTTGTTGATACAGCTGAAACGTCTTATATATTTGTGACTGCAAATAAAAATTCTTCATCTTTGCAACAAGTTGAGGGCCAAAAATTTTTGATTATACCAAACGTAACAGGGACTGTTATGGCCTGGGAAGTGCCCGGGTGAAGATTAGGGATGAGCGAGTAGTGTAGTATTCGGACTCGCTGTACTCATTACAAGTACCTCCTAATACTTGGGTACTCATAACGAGTAGCAAGTCCAATGTAAGTCTGCGGGAAATATGGTTAATGGGCTGTGTGTGTGTGCTGGGCTGGGCGGGGACTGTGCGAAAATTGTGGCGGGCTGTGCGGGACTGTACTGGCCTGTGCAAAGACTGTGCCGGACTGTGCAGGACTGTGCTGGCCTGTGCAAAGACGGTGCTGGGCTGTACGGGACTGTGCTGGCCTGTGCGAAGACTGTGTCGGGCTGTGCAGGACTGTGTTGGCCTGTACGAAGAATGTGCTGGGCTGTGCGGGACTGTGCTGGGCTTTGCAGGTACTGTGCGGGGACTATGCCGGGCTGTGTGGGACTGTGCTGGGCTTTGCAGGGACTGTGTGGGGACTAGGCTGGGCTGTGTGGGACTGTGCTGGCCTGTGCAGGACTGTGCTGGGCTGTGCGGGACTGTGCTGGGCTGTGCGGGACTGTGCTGGGCTGTGCGGGACTGTGCTGGGCTGTGCAAGTACTGTGCAGGGACTGTGCTGGGTTGTGTGGGGACTGTCCGGGGACTGTGCTGGGCTGTGTGGAGACTGTGCTGGGCTGTGTGGGGACTGTGCAGGCTGTGCCGAATATTGCGAGCTGAGTAGTGAAATACTCGCCAGGATTCGAGTACCGCGAGTACCGCATTACTCGCCGAGTACTGAATCCTAACGAGTATACTCGCTTATCCCTAGTGAAGATGTATCTGGAGATGCAGGTATGCTGAGGAGCATAGTAATGTTTCATGTAGGGGAAGGGTTGGGCGCAGCTGCCACCAGAGTACAGGTCATGACTATGGTCCTGGCCCTCCATCACAGTATGTTTTCTGCATAAGAATTGTCGTTTTATTTTAAATAAGATGTAAAGGCTTGTGCTAGTCCCCTGGTTGAGAGGTATCATACTCATGTAATACAAAATGTTAGTAGAAGTATGAAAAGTTTAAAATATAGACAGACATGATTTAAACAAGGATAGAAATTAAATAAACTCCAAGGCATTTTACCATGTTGGCCATACTGCAATAAAAGTCTTGGAAAAATGAAGAAATAAGCAAAAGCAATCAATAGCTTCAAAATCTTGATGTCAAAAGTATGGACTTGGGCACTTTCTCAGCAAAAACATAATCCTATTTTGATTATAAGAACCATAGCATTGACCTCAAATGCTAAAATTATTTTAAATGAAATAATATTTCAACTATAACCTTTATGTAAAGTTTTTTCCAAAGACTTTTTTTGCTGGAACTATGAAACAGCTTTAGAAAATCCCTCAAAAATATTTTAACACCAAGGTGCCCCAGCAGTTCAACTGATTGTACTAGAATTCCTTTGTTAATGTTTGGCATCGTCTGAGCTTCTGTATGGGAATAGTTATCCTTTGTTGGAAAAGACTTTCTTTTATGTAAGAAACTAATGAATCTGATGAAAGGACAAACATGATGCCTCAAGGTCTTGCATTACAATGAATGTCAATTTCAGCTAACTGAATGAGTTAAAATGATTAAGGTAACTTGTAACAAAGTTGACTTTCAGTTCAATTACTATAGAAACCTGGCATTGCAGCTACAGGCACAATAGAGAAGTTTCCACCGTTACTCTACATGTAAGTCAATTGTGCTACAAATTCTGCATATAATATGAAGATGTATCGTGTTTACCAAATGTTGCATTTCTGATCCACAGTGCTAAAAAATATTGCTTTGTAGTGTCATTTACACCAGCCTATTGTTATTAGCTGTATGGATTTACCTGTATCTGCTTATAGGTAACATTATTTTAAAATGCATATTGTGGTACCATTAGAGTTGAGTGAAACGGGTCAAAAAAAATTCAAAAGTCGCCGACTTTTGCCAAAGTCGGATTTCATGAAACAAAACCTGACCTTAGCGTGAGGTCGGCCACGAGGTCCGCGACTTTAGCGCCAAAGTCGCATTTCAAAAGATGCTTTAGCGCCCTTTTTCAGCCAATCAGGAAGAACAGACACTGTGGGCAACGTGATGACATAGGCAGCGGACACCACAATCTTGGAGAAGGGCATTCAAGTGATTGGCTTGCTTTGTGTTGTGACACAGGGGGTATAAAAGGGTGTTCACGCCAACCGACATGTTACTCATGCTGATCTCAGAATAGGGAGAGCTGCTGCTGCTGATTCTGTAGGGAGAGCGTTAGGAAGGCAAAAAGAAAAAAAAAATGCTTCTGCTGATAGCGCATTTCACTGTAGTTACTGTGCAGTGAAAGGTGAAGATTTTTGCATTTGTGCAGCAGCGCTGGTGGTGATTAGCCTGCCTTTTAAGGCTAGCTGCATTGCTGTGTGCACACTGGTGCTCAAACTGCTTTTTTAAAAGTAATCCAAATGTTATTGTTTTGTCCTGGTAAGGTACTGAGCGTTCATTTTTTCACACACCGTACAGCGGTGTATGCTCCTCACACAGTACCGTGTAATGGCTGTTATCACGGCCAAATTGAAGCTATCTAAGTGTGTGACTCTGTAAGGAAAAGCCGAGGAGTTTGTCCATTCTTACAGACCTACACCTTATAGTTTTGTCCATTTTTCAAACACTTTAGTATATTTGCTGTTTGATTACATTCAAAACTAGAGAGACAGCGTGTGTCAGTCCGTATACAAAAACACGGAGCTTGACAATTTTACATACACCGTACAGTGGTGTACGTGTACGCTCCTCTCACAGTACCGTGTAACGGCTGTTTTCACGGCCAAATTGAAGCTATCTGAGTGTGTGAGTCTGTAAGGAAAAGCCGAGGAGTTTGTCCATTCTTACAGACCTACACCTATTAGTTTTGTCCATTTTTCAAGCAGTTTAGCATATTTGTTGTTTGATTACATTCAAAACTAGAGAGAGACAGCGTGTGTCAGTCCATATACAAAAACACGGAGCTTGACAATTTTACATACACCGTACAGTGGTATACGTGTACGCTCCTCACACAGTACCGTGTAACAGCTGTTATCACGGCCAAATTGAAGCTATCTAAGTGTGTGACTCTGTAAGGAAAAGCCGAGGAGTTTGTCCGTTCTTAGAGACCTACACTCTAGGGAGATTCCAATTCTGCCCAATTCTATATACACCTTGTAGTTTGCCTGCCACATTGCGGTGTAATATACACAGGGCCTGACAGAATCCAACTGTGTCCTGAAGTCTAGAGAGATTCAAATTCTCCCCAGTCCTCTATACACCTTTCTTACACCATCCAGAATCTGCCTGTCACATTGCGGTGTAATATAAACTGGGCCTGACAGAATCCAACTGTGTCCTGAAGTCTAGAGAGATTCAAATTCTCCCCAGTCCTCTATACACCTTTCTTACACCATCCAGAATCTGCCTGTCACATTGCGGTGTAATATAAACTGGGCCTGACAGAATCCAACTGTGTCCTGAAGTCTAGAGAGATTCAAATTCTCACCCAGTCCTCTATACACCTTTCTTACACCATCCAGAATCTGCCTGTCACATTGCGGTGTAATATAAACAGGGCCTGACAGAATCCAACTGTGTCCTGAAGTCTAGAGAGATTCAAATTCTTCCCAGTCCTCTATACACCTTTCTTACACCATCCAGAATCTGCCTGTCACATTGCAGTGTAATAAAAACTGGGCCTGACAGAATCCAACTGTGTCCTGAAGTCTAGAGAGATTCAAATTCACCCCAGTCCTCTATACACCTTTCTTACACCATCCAGAATCTGCCTGTCACATTGCGGTGTAATATAAACTGGGCCTGACAGAATCCAACTGTGTCCTGAAGTCTAGAGAGATTCAAATTCTCCCCAGTCCTCTATACACTTTTCTTACACCATCCAGAATCTGCCTGTCACATTGCGGTGTAATATAAGCAGGGCCTGACAGAATCCAACTGTGTCCTGAAGTCTAGAGAGATTCAAATTCTCCCCAGTGCTCTATACACCTTTCTTACACCATCCAGAATATGCCTGTCACATTGCGGTGCAATATAAACTGGGCCTGACATAATCCAACTGTGTCCTGAAGTCTAGAGAGATTAAAATTCTCCCCAGTCCTTTATACACCTTTCTTACACCATCCAGAATCTGCCTGTCACATTGCGGTGTGATATAAACAGGGCCTGACAGAATCCAACTGTGTCCTGAAGTCTAGAGAGATTAAAATTCTCCCCAGTCCTCTATACACCTTTCTTACACCATCCAGAATCTGCCTGTCATATTGCAGTGTAATATAAACTGGGCCTGACAGAATCCAACTGTGTCCTGAAGTCTAGAGAGATTCAAATTCTCCCCAGTCCTCTATACACCTTTCTTACACCATCCAGAATCTGCCTGTCATATTGCAGTGTAATATAAACTGGGTTTGACAGAATCCAACTGTGTCCTGAAGTCTAGAGAGATTCAAATTCTCCCCACTACTATATACACCTTGTACCTTGTTTTACAGTACCATATAGTTGGTGTTTTTTTGGGCACATTTTCCCCAAAAATGAGGAAGTGTGGTGGAAGAGTCCGTGGAAGTGGGCGGGGGTTGGCAGCTGGTAATGATGGTGTTGGTGTTGGTGGTGGATCTGCTGGTAGTGGCAAAAGCAAAATAGCACCTAATGCAGGAGGTGTGGAGCCTGCATCATCGTCTGGCTCCACAAGGCCTCGAAGGCTCCCTTGTCTGGGAGTAGGTAAACCGCTTTTAAAGCCGGAGCTTCAAGAACAAGTTTTGGCTTACATTGCTGACTCAGCCTCCAGCTCTATCGCCTCCTCTTCTGAAGTTTCAAAAAATAAAAGCACTGAGTCATCATTGGAAGCTCATGGTCATGAACCACACCTTTCCTTGTGTCCTTCACCCCAACCAAAATTGAAGGATGCAACAGGCCACACTACAGATTACTCCATGGAGCTGTTTTCACATACCATGCCTGGGTTATCAAGTCAAATCGTGAATTATCCAGGCCAAGATGAATCTGACATGGAGTGCACTGATGCACAGCCACTGATAGATGATTCTGCTGGTACATTCACTCAGAGCACTACATTGTCCTCGCAGTGAACTGAGGCAGAATCTGACCCTGATGAAACTCAGGTGCCCCTTCCTGCATACTATACCACCATTCACAGTGACACAGAGGAAGGTGCACATGGCATTGAAGAGGCGGTGATGGATGACCCAGTTGTTGACCCAGATTAGCATCCATTGGGGGAAGAGGGTGCTGCTGCCAATAGCTCAGAGGAGGAGGAGGAGCATCCGCAGCGGGCATCGACATCACAACAGCTGTTATCTGGCAGGCCCGGAGCAGTCCAAAAACGGGTTACAAAAACCAAAAGAGTTGCAGGACAGCTTGGCCAGATGGTCAAAATAGCACAGCGTGCAAGGCCTCAAAATGTCTTCCATAGTAGGAAGAGTGCAGTGTGGCACTTTTTGAACAAAATCCTAATGATCAGGCAAAGGTTATCTGTAGAAGTGCGCAAAGTCCTTTAGCTGAGGGAAAAATCTGAGAAATTTGAATACCAGTTGCATGCTAAGACATTTAACCACCATGCACTTGCAAGCGTGGACGGACTACCAAAACTCACGTACAACATGTGCAACTGCTCCCAAAGAAGGTAGTCAGCAACACTACATTGTTTCCACCACTGTAAGCCCACCGGTTAGCACACCACCAGCAGCAAATGTTGAGTTGTTGTTGCAAGGGCAAATCAGTCAGGGAATCACACTGTTATTGCAATGAAAGACTGAATCTAGGCCATCAGAAAGAACATCAACTCGATCACCATCATCAACCCTCTCTCAGTCCGCCTTGTCCACCGCTAGTTCGACCATATGCAGCTCTCAAGTCCAGCTCACCCTAACAGAGACTATGAGTAGGACAAGAAAGTACTCATCCTCTCATCCGCATACACTGGGTTTGAACGCCCACATTGCCAAACTAATCTCGTTAGAGATGATGCCCTATCGGTTGGTTGAAAGCGCAGCTTTCCGTGAACTCATGGCCTACGCAGTACCACGCTATGACCTACCCAGTCGCCACTTCTTTTCTCGCAAAGCCATCCCAGCCCTCCACCTTCATGTGAATGACCGCATTGTACATGCACTCAAGCAATCAGTGAGTGGAAAGGTGCACCTCACAACTGATGCATGGTCCAGTAGGCATGGCCAGGGCCGTTACGTGTCCATCACTGCGCACTGGGTTAATGTGGTGGATGCAGGGTCCACAGGGGACAGCGGTGGTGGGACAGTGCTGCCTAGCCCACGGTATAGGAAACAGTTGGCTGTAGGCATTCGACCCTCCTCCTCCTCCAGAAGCGAAAGCTCGTCCACAGAACACAGTCGCATGAGCACTCAATCCACAGCTGCCAGTGTTGCACACGAGGTGTCCCCCTATCGATTAGCTAGAGGGAAGTGTCAGCAGGCTGTGTTGAAGATGTTGTGTTTGGGCGACAGACACACCGCGGAGGTACTGGCCGACTACTTTCAGCGACAAACTGAGTCATGGCTGGCCAGTCTACATCTTGAGGCAGGCAAGGTAGTTAGTGATAACGGCCGGAATTTTGTGGCAGCCATAGCTCTTTCAAAACTCAGACACATACCTTGCTTGGCTCAGACCTTGAACCTGGTGGTGCAGTGCTTTCTCAATAATTATCCAGAGTTAACAGGCTTGCTCCAGAAGGTCCGAAGACTGTGCTTGCACATCCGTTGGTCGCCAGTACACTCCAGTCGTATGCAGAAGCTGCAGCGATTGCTCCACCTTCCCAAGCACCGCCTAATTATCGACGTTGCAACAAGGTGGAACTCCACCCTGCACATGGTTGAGTAGCTGTGCGAACAGAGGCAGGCCGTAATGCATTTGTGGGAGGATACACGGGCCGGCACTTTGAGGGCAGACATGGAGTTGACAGGTGTGCAGTGGTCGAAGCTGAAAGACCTCTGTAAAGTCCTTCAGTGTTTTGAGGAATGCACATGGCTGGTAAGCGCAGACGACGCCATCATAAGCATGAGCATCCCACTTATGCGTCTGCTTATGCAAACTTTGACGCACATTAAGGAGCAGGCATCTGCAGCCGAGGATGATGAGGAAGAGGAGGAGGGAAGCCTTGATGACAGTCAGCCATTTTCTGCTCCGGGAACACTCCTGGATGATGTGGTGGAGGAAGAAGAGGAAGAGGAGGAGGAGGAGGATGATGATGGGGATGATTATTTAGGGGAGGAGGATGCTTCTCGTGGGGCAAGAGAAAATGTTGGCGTGGCAAGGTCTGGTACAGGGTTTGTGCGTGACTGGAGGGATGTGGATTTGCCAGAAAGTGCTCCTCCACCCAGCACTCACAGTGCATCATTGACACCGGGAACATTGGCCCACATGTCAGATTATGCCTTGCAGATCCTAAAAAGGGACCCCCGCATTGCCAAAATGATGAACGATGACGACTACTGGTTGGCCAGCATCCTGGATCCACGCTATAAAGGCAAATTCCAAAACATCATGCCACAGGAGAACCTTGACCTAATATTGGCTAACAAACAAGCAACTCTGGTAAACCGGTTGGTTGAGGCATTCCCAGCACACAGCAGCGGTGATGGTTCTCACACGAGCCGTAGGGGCCAGGGGCAACTTGGAAGAGGTGTTGGTGGTGCACACATCAGGTGTTGGAGACAGGGGTTTCATGACCATGTTGTGGACTGATTTTTCAAGTCCTGCTCACACGACTGGTAATACTGCATCGATTGAAAGTGACAGGAGGCAGCACTTGTCAACTATGGTTACTAACTACTTCTCGTCCCATATCGATGCTCTCCCTCACAGGTCATTCTCATTTGACTATTGGGCCGCTAAACTGGACACCTGGCCTGAATTGGCACAATATGCCTTACAGGAGCTCGCTTGCCCAGCTGCAAGTGTGCTATCGGAAAGAGTCTTCAGTGCTGCTGGATCAATCCTGACAGAAAAAGGACCCGTCTCTCGACCCAAAATGTGGATGATGTAACCTTCATTAAAATGAACCATGCATGATTTTCCAAGGATTTTGTCACACCTTACCCTGATGACACATAGGTTGCCAGAAAAATGGCTTTCTTTGGTCCTCCTCTTCCTGGGACTTGACCATTTTCACCTTTAGCAGCAGGTGAATGTCCCACATCAACATATGCCATTTTGTAAACCTCCCTAACTGGGCTGCCTCCTCCCCCCATGGCCTGGGTCACCAGATAGCGCACGCAACCGTGCGAGTGCCGTTGCCCTGGACAGGTGGGTGGGCCGACTCTTGGGCGCGGGCACTGGCACAGGGTCCCTCAAAGTGCAGTCAAGTGTCTCTGACGGTGGGGGTGCACACCCGCCGTCAGACACACCGCCGTACTATGAGGGTCCCAGTGCCAGTACCGACGCACACGAGTGGGCCCCCCTTGCTTGGCAGGGCCCCAGCATTTGCAATGTTTACCTCTCCCTGCTCCTCCGCTGTGTAGTCTGGGCTGTCAAATCCTTCACTGGGACTGCCACTACAAATTTGGTGAACTGATAGAAGATGATGGTTAAGACGTAGCTATGCCCTGTCCCGCTGGCCTGGCTCTAGCTTCAGATGATCAATGGCTTCCATTTCTTATGGACGTCGACTCACAATGAGATGCAGTGGTGGTTTCTCATCAGCTTTCACAGTTTTCCTACCCACAGACATGTGACATTCCAGGGCACATTTTTAAATGTGCCCTCTCTTGCCAATCCAATTGAATCGCCTACGGCCTGTGGCTTCTGTGTTTTGCACTCCAAAGTTATGTGACAGATCATGATAGGCAGTGAGCACCATGTTTACATCTCTCCCTGTGATCCAAATTGGATGGATATGAGTAACGGCGATGGGATCAATGGTACTGCGATAGAAAAGAAAGGTTTTTGCTGTCTCCACACACTAATTAATTGAGGGTCAGCATCGCCTCTGAGAATTGTGACGGAAGTTTTTCCCGTGAATAGTAATTCCTAGATTTCTGTAATCCCTAGACTTTATGTCAGTAATTGTATGCATCTCATTTCCTATTGCGGAGAGTCTGGACTGTCTTACTGAGACAGAAATATATATGAAGATTAAAAAATACCACCAAAAATATATACTGGTGTACGCTTCAAATACATTTCCTTTTTTCGACTTTTTAGATTGTTGTCTAATCCATACTGAGAACATGGAGATTTTAAATGTTTAAACTATGCTATATATACCTGCTATCCAGTGATAATGTACCCTTTCTCAACTTTGTACAATCTGGTCAAATCCATACTGGACCTGAGAACGTCTGAGTCTGCCTCCTGATCTATAGACATATATTTTTAATGTGTAAACTATGCTATACATACCTGTTATCCAGTGATACGGTAACCTTTGTCACCTTTGTCCAATCACACCTAATCCATACTGGGCCTGAGACCGTCTGAGCCTGCCTCCTGATATATAGACATAGGTAAACTATGCTACATATATACGTGTTATGCGATGAAACTGTACCCTTTATCAACTTTCTAGAATCTTGTCGAATCCATACTGGGCCTGAGAACAGCTGCTGAGCTGTTAAGCAAGCTACAGCACCTGTGGTTTGGACACATAATTTTTTGCATTTTTTTCAGCAATGCCGGTTAGGCCGGGGGTCACACTAGAGAGGAATACGGACGAGTGAGAGGCGTTAAAAGCACGCATTACACACGGACAAATGATTCTCTATGGGTTTGCTCCCAACAGCCGTATATTTCTCGGCCGTATTCTACGGACCGTGCCAATCGCAGCATGCTGCGATTGTCAGGCCCGTAATACGCCAATACAAGTCTATGGGAGCGCAAAAAATGTGGATTACACACGGACCACACGTGTGACTTGCGAGAAATACGCAGGTCTTTGCCAGATGACAGGAAATGGTCCAATCCATCATCAGGAAGCTAGGACATGCATATTAATAAACCACCATGACAGGCAAGGCTACCTTACGCGTTTCTGACACATATTGCATGTCTGTAAAAAACACATTATTTCACTGCGCTATACTGGGAAAGTCAAAGGATCAAAATAGACTACTCACTTGATAATGCATAGAAAAGGCGTGCTGTCCTTATTCAATTAGTCACTTTTTTGGCAGCTAACTATATTCCCAAATCAAGGCGAACAGCCTCAATAACATCACACTCTCTCTATGTATTATCAAGTGAGTAGTCTACTTTGATCCTTTGACTTTCCCAGTATAGCGCGGTGAAATATAGTCTTTTTTACAGACATGTAATATGTGTCAGAAGCGCGTAAGGTAGCCTTGCCTGTCAGGGTGGCTTATTAATATGATATGAAAACCTTCCTAATAAATGTGAGTTTTATCTTTTTTATATAATTTTGATGATGGAGAACACCTCTTTTTTCCTTTGGATTCTAAATGTCTAATGTAGCAATTTTGTTATTGCATTCTGTTAATTTTTGATATGTGTGAAAATTGTATTTATCTAAAATGTTAACATCTGCAAAAAGGCCAATTTGGCCCATTGCCCCAGTTTGTCATAGGGCAATAATATGTTTGCCTTTAAAAAAAAAAAAAAGGCAAGTGTAAAAATTTGTCTAACACACTTTACGTCTCTGTCTCAATTCTCAAAAACCATGTCAGCTTACTAACATACGCTTACCAATGCAATTAAACAGTCATAGAATCAGAAGGGGTAGAAATATATCTATTTAGACACACATAAAACCTAAAATTATAACATAGATACAGCATGCTCTTGCCAAGAAGTTTCCCCCTCAGGTGACATAAAGTAATTAGTGAAAATATCACGCACTTTGAGCCCAGAGAGCGGTCTACATTGAGGGTTGATAGGTGGTCTCACCCTACGCACATTGTCCGGCCTACGCACAACACCAGCAGAGGAGGAACAATCATGTATCCAGGTGAAGTTATGAAGAACCACACAGGCTTTAACTACTTCATTAACATTTTGTTCACTCAGCAGAATGGCAGACTGGAGTACCCGCCATTTGGCACAAAGAATGCCAAAAGAACACTCCACCAGTCACCGAGCATGTGATAGGCGCAAGTTAAAAATTCTGCGCCTGTGGTCAAGGTTGTGCCGGGGATATGGCCTCATGACATTGCGTGTTAACTGAAATGCCTCATCTGCCACAAGGACATAAGGGACTGATTCTTGAGTGGACCCTGGTAGTTGGCGTGGTGGTGGTAGATCCAACTGGTTGGTGCGTAGCCGCCGAGCCATAATGGAAGTAATGAAGACTCTAGAGTCTCCCGTCCTTCCATAGGCCCCAATGTCAACAATTATAAACTTGTATTGAGGGTCAGTCAGAGCCAACAATAGAAACAACAGAAAAGTATTGTTTATAATTGAAGAATTGAGAGCCAGAGTTCGGCGACTTACCCACCCGGATATGTTTGCCATCAAGTTCCCCAATACAATTAGGAAACTGGCATTCCTCCTTAAAGTCCCTTGATATCCTCAACCAGTCTTCCATCCTGGGCTCGGGCATAGCGACTTGATGTAGTCTTGTCCAGATTTCAATACATGTTGACCTGACTATGCCATAAATGGTAGATCTTCCAATGAGAAACTCATGGTGGAGGGCGGCATAAGACAGGCCAGTGAACAGGAAGCTGAAGAACAACAGAAAAGGAAGATTTTAGAATGCACAAATTACAAAAAAAACAGGTACATACATACCAAACTTGTTAGGAATTCAGATCGACTAACATACACATATTTGGTTGCACAATTACTAAGTGATATTCAGTACATATTACACATAACATTCTGGTCTGTAAGTTGAAACATATGTGGACTAAGATGAGGGCATTAAACTTAGTCCAAGAAGCCAAAAATACATACCTTGGTCAACACATTATGAACATAGAGAATGTGGTTGGGTAGTACATACCGTATTATGAGTAGAAGTCGCTCCTCTGCAGATATAGCTTTGCGCATCCTTGTGTCCTGAAAGGTTATCTCAGGGCGCACTGTCTCCAAGAGTCGATCAAATGTTTCAAGGCTCATGCGACAGTATTGGTAGAATTTTACAGGATGCTCCTGCAAAGAAGAATAGATGCGGTGAAAATGACCTCTTGTGAGTCGTTGCCTCAAAAGTGGATGTACCCACATGTGTCTCCTCCTCTGCGGATCCACTATCACTGGGTATGGTTGGCTAAAGCGGCGTGACAAAAGCCAGTTGAAGAGAACCTGCTCAGTTGTGTTGAAACTCAGACTGTTTGCCATGTTGCACATACAACAGCAACACACCTAGTGAAGGCAAGGTCACAAATGGCCAGAATGGAGGCAGCCACCTGTTCCTGAGGCAATAAATAGGGTGCAGGCTAATGATTTAAATAGTTAGCAGGCCTCAAAACCGTTAAATGTCCATTTTGCAAGGCTGCGAGAAAATCTCGCAATACGGACTCCATACGGATTACCTACAGATTACATACGGATGCTGACATGCGCAAAATACGCGACCACACCTTGCTTACGGATGACATACAGAGCACTATTTACGGGTCATTCATCCGTATTACGCCTGTAAACTACGGACCGTATTTTGCGTCGGTTAGTGTGACCCCGGCCTTAGACCTAATTCAGGAATTGCGGTTGACCTGCACTTACTGGGAAATCATCGTTCGTGGGGAATAATTGGAATCCCAGATCCCCATCACTAACTGTGTTCAGCTGGGTTATCTGCACCTGTAAGTGACAAAAGCTGGTCCTTTCAGTGTAGCACGCATTCAGCCCCATACATGTAAGGCCATGATAGACCTGTTATTGCTCGATCTCGCGTGCCAGAGCATCGCGTATCCCTCTAGTAAGCCTGACACGTACTGCGGGGGCATACCGGAGTCTTGTTCGTTAACGGAATAAAGCTGACAAATCGCTAGCACAACTACAAATGGACATACCGCACCACACACAGAATCGACAAAACTTTCAATGTGTGCATCTTTTCTTGAGGTGGCATGGTTGTGGTTTCCCGGGTGGAGTCCAATTATGCCGCAGGCTCCACTCCTGGTGGTGCCCTTTTGGATATTCCTTTAAAGTTCAGCTTTGCAATCATACTGCCCTCGGAAAGCAAACACTTTGCCTTCATGGACGCTGTTTGGAGGTTCGTGGGAATAACGCCGCCTGATCGCCAGTTGGCATAATTTATTGGTGGGAAGTCCGATGGTATATGATCGTGTGCGATTTCAGAATTTTTTTATTTTAGTTTGTATTTTACAATTTTATTCCAGCCTTTCTTGACTTCATAAGGGCATGACAAGCCTATATCTGTGTCTCCTCCACCTCCTCCACCTCTTTTCTAAATGTAGTTGCCCTTTTCCATATGTTAATTTTTGTCTTCTGAGCATTTTTTCGGCTTTGGGACACCTTTTAAGGTGTTTTGCAATTGTTTTCTATGTGTTTGTGTGTGTTTGTGTTTGCCTGCCATTGTTTTCAATGTGGTTCGACGAACATTCGACGAACTTCCTTCCTGTGCGACGAACCGAACCACTAGCGGGGTGGCTCAACACTTCTCCTGATATATAGACGTACATTGTTAATGTTTAAACTATGCAATATATACTGTACCTGCTATATAATGATACTGTATACTTTGTCTACTTTTTATATTCTTGTCTAATCCATACTGAGCCTGTGAGCGTCTCTCTGTGACTGATGGAATATATATGGAGATTGACAATTATCCTTTGACTGAATAGAGCTGTACGCTTCTGATACAGTGCCATATATCTGATGTTATTTTGTGTCTATTTTGAGCTACATTTTGAAGTTTGGTGGAAGAGGCCGCGGACGTGGGCGTGGGGGGGCCAGCTGGTGCTGATGGTGGTGGTGCATCTGCTGGTAGTGGCAAAAGCACAATAGCAGCTAAGGCAGGAGATGTTGAGCCTGCGTCATGGTCTGGCTCCGGAACGCCTGGAAGGCTACCTTTTCTGGGAGTAGGTTAACCGCTTTTAAAGCCGGAGCATGAGGAACTGGTTTTGGCTTACATTGCCGAAACAGACTCCAGCAAATATGCCCTCCTCTTCTAAAGTTTCAAAAAATGCAAGCACTGAGTCGTCAAGTGCTGGCTCCTGGCCAGGAAGAACCCCTTTCCTTGTGTCCTGCACCCCCACCCAAAGTGAATGATGCAGCAGGCCACACTTCACATTAGTCCATGTGGCTCTTTCTATCATACCATGCCTGGGTTATCAAGTCAAATCGCAAATTCCCCAGTCCAAGATGAATCTGACATGGAGTGTGGGTGGCCAGCCATGGCAGTGGGGTTAATCGGTACCGGGTCGGTGTCTCACAGGGATGTGTCATGGTGGTGGTGACCCGTTCCGTGGACCTGGGCGTCCATGCAAAGGGGTGAATTATGTTTATAGGTGAATGATACGTGACGCCACCTGTGGTTTCTGACTAGATTGACCAGTGCTGCAGTGTCGCTTCTCTGGGACAGATGTTGTGGTGCAGCTAAGATGTACAGTAGAAGCCCTGCACAGGTAGGGCCGTAGTCGCAGGGCAGATGAAAGAGTTGGTAGATGGTGTGCAGTGCAGGATGTAGCAGAGCCGTGTGTCAGGCGCAGGAGAAAGATGACAGACACAGTCGTGCAGTTCCTTTACCTGTACTTGTAGTATGGGATTCAATGGCTAGCACACGATAGGTACGGGGGTATGGTGCTAGTGAAGGAGGCTCATGAGTCCCACATAAATGTCTATTAGAATCACTGCACACATACAATTAAGGAGTATTTGCTTATTAGTGAAATTTATTGAAAGCAAGTGCTCTTATAGTGATTGCGACAGAATGACGTTTCGGTCATTCAAGACCTTGATCACATAAGTCGCTGAAAAAAAACGGAGATATATACAATCAGGTGCTGTTGTTACATATATTACATATTTACATTATATTTGCAACATAATATATATGTCTAGTATATCCATGTCTGACATCTGGTGATGCTCATAGGAGGAATGCCAAGACTATGGTAAATGTGAAAGTATTAACATATAAGTACTGAGAGAGAGATCGGAGGGCACAGATAATTGCATCATTATACAAAGTCAATAGACATGTGTGGAAAAAATATGGAAGCATAAAATAACAAGAGGACATGCATACCCTTGAACAATGTAGTGGTTCATGAAGGATGTGGTCCTTATGATCAAAAATAGGGACAGCGAGTATGCCTGGATAGAGGGATTTGTATGTTTAAATTAGAATGAATGGTTACTTATAATGCCTGGTGATAAAAATTTTTTGCTAAATATAACTCACTAATAGCATGGTTGTATTTAAAACCCTGTGGTGTCATAGAACCGTCTAGAGAAATCTAGTATCATCCCCATTGGTGAAAATGGTATAGTGATAAGGTTATAAATATTTACCCATAGTAGTTCTGAACTAAGGGCTGTCCTGAATTAGGTAATTATTATTATTATTTATTGTTATAGCGCCATTTATTCCATGGCGCTTTACATGTAAGGAGGAGTATACATAAAAGCAAGTACAATAATCTTAAACAATACAAGTCATAACTGGTACAGGAGGAGAGAGGACCCTGCCCGCGAGGGCTCACAATCTTCAAGGGATGGGTGATAATACCAGGGTAGAGCTGGTCATGCAGCGGTTTGGTCGATCGGTGGTTACTGCAGGTTGTAGGCTTGTCGGAAGAGGTGGGTCTTCAGGCTTTTTTTGAAGGTTTCGATGGTAGGTGAGAGTCTGATATGTTGTGGTAGAGAGTTCCAGAGTAGGGGTGATGCGTGAGAGAAATCTTGTATGCGATTGTGGGAAGAGGAGATAAGAGGCGAGTAGAGAAGGAGATCTTGTGAGGATCGGAGGTTGCGTGCCGGAAAGTACCGGGAGATGAGGTCACAGATGTATGGAGGAGACAGGTCGTGGATGTCTTTGTATGTCATGGTTAGGGTTATGTAATGGAGTCTCTGGGCAATTGGGAGCCAGTGAAGGGATTGACAGAGGGGAGAAGCTGGGGAATAGCGGGGGGACAGGTGGATTAGTCGGGCAGCAGAGTTTAGAATAGATTGGAGGGGTGCGAGAGTGTTTGAGGGGAGGCCACAGAGCATGAGGTTGCAGTAGTCAAGGCGAGAGATGATGAGGGCATGGACTAAGGTTTTTGCAGATTCTTGGGTGAGGAATGAACGGATTCGTGAAATATTTTTGAGTTGAAGTCGGCAGGAAGTGGAAAGGGCTTGGATATGTGGTTTGAAGGAGAGATCAGCATCAAGGATTACTCCGAGGCAGCGAGCTTGTGGGACTGGAGAAAGTGGGTAGTCATTTACTGTAATTGATAGGTTCGTAGGGGGGGTCACGTGAGATGAGGGAAAGATGATGAATTCTGTTTTGTCCATGTTGAGTTTCAGAAATCTAGCGGAGAAGAAGGATGAAATAGTGGACAGGCATTGAGGGATTCTGTTTAGTAGGGAGGTGATATCTGGTCCAGAGATGTAGATCTGTGTGTCATCAGCGTAAAGATGATACTGAAAGCCACGAGATTCTATGAGCTGTCCCAGGCCAAAGGTGTAAATAGAGAACAGCAGGGGCCCAAGGACTGAACCTTGTGGGACTCCGACAGATAGGGGGCGAGGTGAGGAGGTGGTGTGTGAGTGGGAGACGCTGAATGTCCTGTCTGTTAGGTATGATGAGATCCAGGATAGGGCCAAGTCTGTGATGCCGAGGGATGAGAGGGTCTGTAATAATAGGGAATGGTCCACTGTGTCAAAGGCAGCCGACAGGTCCAGGAGGAGGAGGACAGAGTAGTGTCGCTTGCTCTTGGTGGTTATGAGGTCATTGGTGACCTTAGTAAGGGCAGTTTCAGTGGAGTGGTGTGACCGGAAGCCAGATTGTAAGTGGTCGAAGAGGGAGCAAGAAGAGAGATGGGAGGACAGTTCAAGGTAGACGAGTTGTTCCAGTAGCTTGGAGGCGTAGGGGAGAAGTGATATAGGGTGATAGCTAGATACAGAGGATGGGTCAAGAGAGGGCTTTTTGAGGATAGGTGTGATGGAGGCATGTTTAAAGCTTGAGGGGAAAACACCAGTTGTTGGTGATAGGTTGAAGAGATGGGTTAGGGTTGGGATGAAGACTGTGGTGAGGTTTGGTATGAAGTGGGATGGGATCGGGTCGAGTGCACAGGTGGTGAGATGTGATCTTGAGAGTAGAGTGGAGAGTCGATCTTCTGTAATGGTGGAGAAGTTGGTTTTGAAGGTGGAGGGCTGGGAAGTCGGGAGGAAGGGCTCTGGGGGTTGTTGACCAAAACTGTCCCTGATGTTATCAATTTTCTGCTTGAAAAATGAGGCAAAGTCTTCAGCTGAGATGAGTGGGGAGGGAGGAGGTGCTGGGGGGCGGAGGAGAGAATTGAAGGTGTTGAATAACTGTTTAGGGTTGTGAGACAGGGAGGATATGAGAGATGAGAAGTAGGTTTGTTTAGCTGTGGCGAGTGTGGTCTTGAAAGTAGTGAGGGACTGTTTGAAAGCGATGAAGTGCTCGCTGGAGTTGGATCTTTTCCATCTGCGCTCAGCAGCCCTGGAAGCTCGCCTCAGCTCTTTGGTCAGGCTGGTGTGCCAGGGCTGTCTGTTGATTTTGCGAGTTTTGGTATGTGTAAGTGGGGCAGCGGATTCCAAAGCTACAGCTATTGTGGTGTTATATAGAGCATCAGCGTCATCTGCATTGTGTAAGGAACTTATATCTGTGAGAGGGAGGAGGGATTCAGAGAATGAGTGTAGGTCAAGGTGTTTAAGATTCCTGCGAGGGTGTGAAAGTTTGTGGGGTGGGGATTGTAGACATGGAGTGAAGAGGGAAGAGAATGTGAGCAGGTTGTGGTCAGAGAGAGGAAGAGGTGAGTTAGAGAGGTTAGATAGGGAGCAGAGGCGGGTGAAGATGAGGTCCAGTGTGTGGCCAGGTAATGGTCACTTATGCCTTTAGGCTAGCCAGGGTCAGAGCGGTCGCTCTATGTGGCTGTGGAGGTAAGTTGCATAAACATTAGCCTGTGTAAATAGGTGGAAAAAAATGTACTTAACTTAATTGACTGGGTCATCATGGTTCACTCACGGTGGTGGCGAGACGGTGGAGTGTGTTAACACTCAGTTGTAGCAAAGAGGAGTGACTAGGAGCGATGTTCATAGCTCCTTTTAAACATGTTTTGTCCATGTGACAGGAAATGACAATTGCTGGTCTCAGGACAGGATGTGACATCACCGCACATGCTCAGATGAAGTGTGAGGCTCATGGTGGCGGCCATGTTTTTGGTTGAAAAAGTCATGTGATTGCAACGGGTCACATGACTATGTGATGATAAAAAACTTATTTTATCATAGTAAATAGTGTGGGACAATGGTTCAACAACATTGAACCAGTGTTATGGTCAATATAAGCTAAAATACATTATGTATCGGCCATAAAGATGCTACTGGGTATGGATGCTAGTATGCTGAAGGTCTGATGATATATATGATATATGTTGAGTACAGTGTATATGATGATAGACATTATGATCATAATACATCAGAAAACAAGTAGGAGTCCAAACTTAAGGTTAAAGGAAAGCAATCAAAGAAAGGGAAAGGAAACTTATGGCCAAAATACTAATGGTATGCTTAATCTTACCAGAGGGTTATGTCGTGCCCTGTTATTTGTATACATTAGGTGACCTAGGAAAGAATGTCAATTGTTAGTTATGCCACTCTATTTCACGATTAAGACCCCTAGGAGCAAGGGTGTAGAGTGTGTATATCCAATAAGTTTCACACTCTTTCAAGAGTTTGATGTGGTTACCCCCTCTTCTGGGTCTGTGTACTTTTTCTAACACTTGGAAGCGTAATTGTGAGATGTTATGTCTGGCTTCTTTGAAATGGGCCGGTAGGGGTAGCCAGGTGTATTCACATCTCATTGCAGATTTATGGCTAGAAATCCTCCTCCTAATTGCCTGGGTTGTTTCCCCTACATATAACAGTCCACAAGGACACTTAATCACGTAAACAATAAAGTTGGAATCACAAGTGTAGAAGTCCTTTATGGGGTAGGATTTGCCTGTCCGGGGATGTGTGACTACATTGCCTCTGGTGACATTTGAACATGACATACAGCTAAGACAGGGATAAGTACCTGTCCTCCTTTGACCAGTGAGGGTAAGCGAATGGATGGTTTCCTTAGTCCCTATGTCCGCTCGTACCAGTCTGTCCCATATGTTTGGGGGTCTCCGCAGACACATCAAGGGGGGGTTTTTGAATGACTCAACCCTGGGGTATGATCTTGTCAATAGTGGCCAGTGTTTGCGGATCAAATTATGTACCCTTAGTATGGAGGGATGGTGGTAATGGACAAAGGGAAGCCTCACAGGTTTTGTCATGTCACTGGGCGATGTAATGTCAGTGCGGGCTCTATGTAGTTCATCAGTGAGTAATTTTTTCGGGTAATTTCGGCTGGAAAATTTATTGGACATTGGACTGGGAGAGAGAAAGGAAGAAACTGATAGGCTACGACCTCCATTGTGCTACTCTTGGCGAGTATTTCAGACAAAATAAAATTCCTCGGGGATTACGCTGTAATCTCAGACCCACGGTATTCTCAGATAATGAGAGGTATTGTAAAACTTTTCAGGAAATCCTCAACAAGTGTTCCTTTGATATTATACTTCTGACGATAGAGTATCTACAAGAAGCTGTTAAGGATACCGAGGCTAAAGTGACGGCGATTGAGACACAACTCACTTCCACTCTTAGTTCTACCGAATTAACTTCACTTAAGACCAAGATCGAAACAACTATAGCTATCCATCGCAAAACCATTGAAGAACGTAAAAGAAGTAAATTCCAACGAGATACTGAGGACTACTTAACAAACAGAATATACAGATGGGACGAACCAGCACCAAGACGTCCACCACGACCTAGACCAAACAGACCTCCAAGGGGGAACCCCCCTTCTGGAGGTTCGACTCCTTAGGGCGGTTCTACTCCAGGATCCGGCAGCGACACTGGCGGATATCCTATTCCAAGACCAGCTGTTTTTTTAGACCCACCATCACCACGTCCAGCCGGAGGACCAGGAGGGGGAAGAGATCAAGACCAGATGCTTCTGCGCTCACAGGTAGGAGTCCAAACATAGTCGTCAATATCTCTGACTACTCTCTTTCACCACTAGAACTAGAAGTTTTAAACAAAGGGTTATCTTTCTGCCCCACTCCTAAATGGGATTCCTTCCAACTTGAGAAGGATCTCCAAACGTTCTATCGTAACATCAGACTCAAAGTACACTTCGAAGGGAACCCTTCAACTGGGGACCACAGACTTAACCTTACAGCTAACCAGAGGATTACTAATCAATTGACTATAGACAACTTGGGCTTGAGGAATCCTAGCACCTTCATCCCACCTAAAACTCATCATGCAGCTGAAGCATTCATCAATCTGGTTGATAGAGATATCAAGGAGATTATCCATGACCATCGTATTGGCTTACTCCCTGTCCGCCATAATTTATCACCACTTCATAAACAGGCAATTACCTCACTTCAGAATAACAAAAATATCATTATTAAACCAGCGGATAAGGGTGGAGCAATCGTTGTTATGAATAAAACTCAGTACATCCAGGAGATTAGGACACAGCTGACCGACACCTTGACCTATAAACGAGTCCAGATTGACCCCACATTTTCCATACGTAGGAAAATAGACAACATCACAAACGAATACATAAGAAATGGGACGATTGATACCAAGACCAAAACCTTCCTATCCAACATACATCCAATCACCCCCGTCATATACATACTTCCCAAAATCCACAAGGACCTCCATAATCCACCAGGACGCCCTATTGTGGCCTCCACTGACTCGGTCTTAAGTCCACTGTCTGTATTTTTAGAAAAGCTGTTGACTCCACATGCCCACATGACCAGATCATTCCTTCTAGACACTAGCTCCTTTCTTAAAAAATTGAAGGATCTGGGACTAGAGTTGAGCGATACCGTCCGATACTTCAAAGTATCGGATCGGAATGGATCGGCCGATCTTAAAAAAAAAGTATCGGTATCGCCGATTCCGATACCGGAAGTCCCATTCAAGTCTATGGGACTTCCGGTATCGGAATAAGAAAAACCCTGTTTTTGCCTTGTACAGCCTCTCTGGGGTCTGTACGGGCCTTTCGGGGGGCTGTGCCGGCCTGCCAGGGGGTCTGTGCAGGCTCCGGTGGTCTGTGCCGGCCTGCCGGGGGGCTGTGCCGGCCTGCCGGGGGGGCTGTGCAGGCTCCGGGGGGCTGTGCCGGCCTGCCGGGGGGCTGTGCCGGCCTGCCGGTGGTCTGTGCAGGCTCCGGTGGGCTGTGCCGGCCTGCCGGGGGGCTGTGCCGGCCTGCCGGTGGTCTGTGCAGGCTCCGGTGGGCTGTGCCGGCCTGCCGGGGGGCTGTGCCGGCCTGCCGGGGGTCTGTGCAGGCTTCGGGGGTCTGTGCAGGCATCGTCCGATGGGACTACAAGTCCCATTGGGCAATGCCTGCTACCATGACAGTGATTGACACATTAGCCAATGATGGGACAGTAGTAGTCCCATCATCCGGCTAATGTGTTGAATGTAAAAAAAAACTACATATATACTACATGCAACATACATACTACATATATACTACATGCATGCAACATGCATACTACATATATACTACATGCAACATACATACTACATATATACTACATGCATGCAACATGCATACTACATATATACTACATGCTACATACATACTACATATATGCTACATATATACTACATGCATGCTACATACATACTGCATGCTACATACATACTACATGCTACATACATACTACATATATGCTACATACATACTACATATATACTACATGCATGCTACATACATACTACATGCTACATACATACCACATATATACTACATACATACTACATGCATGCTACATGCTACATACATACCACATACATACCACATACATACTACATACATACTACATGCTACATACATACTACATATATACTACATGCATGCTACATACATACTACATACATACTACATACATACTACATGCATGCTACATACATACTACATGCTACATACATACCACATACATACTACATATATACTACATGCATGATACATACATACTGCATGCTACATGCATGCTACATACATACTACATACATACTACATGCTACATACATACCACATATATACTACATACATACTACATACAATACATTCATACAATACATACATAGACATACAGTACATATAACATAGAGTAACATACTTACCAATACTTGTCACATTGTTCCCCGAAGCCATTGTCTTTTACGGAATAAATATTAACATAACAAACCACAAAAATACTCACCCACGATCCGAAGCAGTCCACGAGTGTGTCCCACGACGATCTTGGGTAGAGAACGGCAGAATCAGCTGATGCTGCCGTTCTCTACGGGCTGCAGGAATCCAATGACGGAAGGTAGGTATCCTTCCGCACTGTATTCCTCCGCCACTTAAAAAAAAAAAGTCCCTAGTCTCACTTTATGCCATTGCTGTGTGGGAAATTTTTTTTTAGTGGCGGAGGAAAACAGTGCGGAAGGATACCTACCTTCCGTCATTGGATTCCTGCAGCCCGTAGAGAACGGCAGCATCAGCTGATGCTGCAGTTCTCTACCCAAGATCGTCGTGGGACACACTCGTGGACTGCTTCGGATCGTGGGTGAGTATTTTTGTGGTTTGTTATGTTAATATTTATTCCGTAAAAGACAATGGCTTCGGGGAACAATGTGACAAGTATTGGTAAGTATGTTACTCTATGTTATATGTACTGTATGTCTATGTATGTATTGTATGAATGTATTGTATGTAGTATGTATGTAGTATATATGTGGTATGTATGTAGCATGTAGTATGTATGTAGTATGTATGTAGCATGCATGTAGCATGCAGTATGTATGTAGCATGCATGTAGTATATATGTAGTATGTATGTAGCATGTAGTATGTAGTATGTATGTGGTATGTATGTAGCATGTAGTATGTATGTAGCATGCATGTAGTATGTATGTAGTATATATGTAGTATGTATGTAGCATGTAGTATGTATGTAGCATGCATGTAGTATATATGTAGTATGTATGTAGCATGTAGTATGTATGTAGCATGCATGTAGTATGTATGTAGTATGTATGTAGTATGTATGTGGTATGTATGTAGCATGTAGTATGTATGTAGCATGCATGTAGTATATATGTGTTATGTATGTAGCATGCATGTAGTATGTATGTAGTATATATGTGGTATGTATGTAGTATGTATGTAGCATGCAGTATTTATGTAGCATGCATGTAGTATATATGTAGTATGTATGTAGCATGCATGTAGTATATATGTAGTATGTATGTAGCATGTAGTATGTTTGTAGCATGCATGTAGTATGTATGTAGTATTTTTTTTTTTTTTTAACATTTAACACATTAGCCGGATGATGGGACTACTACTGTCCCATCATTGGCTAATGTGTCAATCACTGTCATGGTAGCAGGCATCGCCAGATGGGACTTATAGTCCCATCGGACGATGCTTGCACAGACCCCCGGACATCAGCACAGCCCCCCGGCAGGCCGGTACAGACCCCCACAGGGTGCACAGACCACCGGCAGGCCGGCACAGCCCCCCGGCAGGCCGGTACAGACCCCGGGCAGTCCACACAGCCCCCCGGCAGGCCGGCACAGCCCCCCGGCAGGCCGGTACAGACCCCGGGCAGTCCACACAGCCCCCCGGCAGGCCGGCAGAGACCCCCGGAAGGCCTGAAATGACGGCGCATCATGATGCGCACACACCGCGCATCATGATGACGTCAGGCTGTCAATCAACTTTGAACTTCCGATTCCGATGCCGACTTCCGATATTGAAAAAATATCGGAAGTCGGTATCGGAATTCCGATACAGCAAGTATCGGCCGATACCCGATACTTGCGGTATCGGAATGCTCAACACTATCTGGGACCCATTCCACCTAATAGTATCTTGTGTACATTGGATGAAAACAGCTTATACACCTCCATTGAACATGACAAAGGTATAGAGGCAGTTTCCCTTACCCTCCAGGAGGCTAACACCGATACCAAACAAAGAAACCTATGTATTGATCTACTAAACCTGGTACTACGTGAAAATTACTTTCTCTTTGAAGATGACTTTTATGTACAGATACGGGGTACTGCGATGGGCTCGAACGTAGCCCCTGCATACACAAATCTTTATATGGATAGGTTTGAGAGAGACCATATATACCCCAATCCCACCTTTCAGCAACAGGCTCTCGTATGGTTAAGATACATCGTTGATATCTTCTGCATATGGCACGGCCCCCAGGACAGCCTCGTTGACTTCTTTAACTCCATCAATCAGATTAGACCTGAACTCAAATTCACACTATCCCATGACGGCAATAACATCAGCTTTCTGGACACAAGAGTAATAAAAGATGACCAGGGATATTTAACTACAGACTTTTTTTGAAGCCTACAGATGTCAATAGTCTCCTCCTATATGACAGCTGTCACCAACAAGCAACTAGAAAGAGCTTGCCAAGGTCACAATTTAAGAGAGTCAATAGAATTGTCTCCGACCCCACAATTAGAGACACACGTTTAATCAAAATGTCCAATAAATTTTCCAGCCGAAATTACCCGAAAAAATTACTCACTGATGAACTACATAGAGCCCGCACTGACATTACATCGCCCAGTGACATGACAAAACCTGTGAGGCTTCCCTTTGTCCATTACCACCATCCCTCCATACTAAGGGTACATAATTTGATCCGCAAACACTGGCCACTATTGACAAGATCATACCCCAGGGTTGAGTCATTCAAAAACCCCCCCTTGATGTGTCTGCGGAGACCCCCAAACATACGGGACAGACTGGTACGAGCGGACATAGGGACTAAGGAAACCATCCATTCGCTTACCCTCACTGGTCAAAGGAGGACAGGTACTTATCCCTGTCTTAGCTGTATGTCATGTTCAAATGTCACCAGAGGCAATGTAGTCACACATCCCCGGACAGGCAAATCCTACCCCATAAAGGACTTCTACACTTGTGATTCCAACTTTGTTGTTTACGTCATTAAGTGCCCTTGTGGACTGTTATATGTAGGGGAAACAACCCAGGCAATTAGGAGGAGGATTTCTAGCCACAAATCTGCAATCAGATGTGAATACACCTGGCTACCCCTACCGGCCCATTTCAAAGAAGCCAGACATAACATCTCACAATTACGCTTCCAAGTGTTAGAAAAAGTACACAGACCCAGAAGAGGGGGTAACCACATCAAACTCTTGAAAGAGCGTGAAACTTATTGGATATACACACTCTACACCCTTGCTCCTAGGGGTCTTAATCGTGAAATAGAGTGGCATAACTAACAATTGACATTCTTTCCTAGGTCACCTAATGTATACAAATAACAGGGCATGACTTAACCCTCTGGTAAGATTAAGCGTACCATTAGTATTTTGGCCATAAGTTTCCTTTCCCTTTCTTTGATTGTTTTCCTTTAACCTTAAGTTTGGACTCCTACTTGTTTTCTGATGTATTATGATCATAATGTCTATCATCATATACACTGTACTCAACATATATCATATATATCATCAGACCTTTGGCATACTAGCATCCATACCCAGTAACATCTTTATGGCCGATACATAATGTATTTTAGCTTATATTGACCATAACACTGGTTCAATGTTGTTGAACCATTGTCCCACACTATTTACTATGATAAAATAAGTTTTTTATCATCACATAGTCATGTGACCCGTTGCGATCACATGACTTTTTCAACCAAAAACATGGCCGCCACCATGAGCCTCACACTTCAATCTGAGCATGTGCGGTGATGTCACATCCTGTCCTGAGACCAGCAATTGTCATTTCCTGTCACATGGACAAAACATGTTTAAAAGGAGCTATGAACATTGCTCCTAGTCACTCCTCCTTGCTACAACTGAGTGTTAACACACTCCACCATCTCGCCACCACCGTGAGTGAACCATGATGACCCAGTCAATTAAGTTAAGTACATTTTTTTCCACCTATTTACACAGGCTAATGTTTATGCAACTTACCTCCACAGCCACATAGAGCGACCGCTCTGACCCTGGCTAACCTAAAGGCATAAGTGACCATTACCTAATTCAGGACAGCCCTTAGTTCAGAACTACTACGGGTAAATATTTATAACCTTATCACTATACCATTTTCACCAATGGGGATGATACTAGATTTTTCTAGACGGTTCTATGACACCACAGGGTTTTAAATACAACCATGCTATTAGTCACTTATATTTAGCAAAAAATTTTTATCACCAGTAGGGATGGGCGAATCTACTCGTTAGGACTCGTTACTCTGCGAGTAGTAGGGGACTCGCAGGAGTCGGTACTCTGCGAGTTTCCAAGCGATTACTCGCACAGTAACGAGTCCAATGCAAATGAATGGCAATCCTAGTTTTTGCAGAGTTTCTTAGCGATTTTGTGTCAGCAGCTGGACACAAAATCGCTAAGAAACTAGGATTGCTTGTATTAAACTGTGAAAAAACTAGCTAGGAGTTCTCTCTCTGTTTTGCAGCGATTCCTGTGCTGGAGGGGAGAGAGAGAGAGAACTCCTAGCTAGTTTTGTGTGTCCTAGCTGGACACAACATCACTAAGAAACTAGGATTGCTTGTATTAAACTGTGAAAAAACTAGCTAGGAGTTCGTTCTCTCTCTCTCCTCGCATCCCCATTCTCCTCCTCCCCAGCACAGGAATCGCTGCAAAACAGAGAGAGAGAACTCCTCTAGCTAGTTTTTTAACAGTTTAATACAAGCAATCCTAGTTTCTTAGCGATTTTGTGTCCAGCTGCTGACACAAAATCGCTAAGAAACTCTGCAAAAAAAAAATCTGCATCCCCATTCTCCTCCTCCCCAGCACAGGAATCGCTGCAAAACTCGCATCCCCATTCATTAACATTGGACTCGCTAGACTCGCAACGAGTAGCGAGTTTCCAAGTCGGACTCGTTACAGCCTAGCGATTCCGAATATTTCAGGATTCGCCCATCCCTAATCACCAGGCATTATAAGTAACCATTCATTCTAATTTAAACATACAAATGCCTCTATCCAGGCATACTCGCTGTCCCTATTTTTGATCATAAGGACCACATTCTTCATGAACCACTACATTGTTCAAGGGTATGCATGTCCTCTTGTTATTTTATGCTTCAATATTTTTTCCACACATGTCTATTGACGTTGTATAATGATGCAATTATCTGTGCCCTCTGATCTCTTTCTCAGTACTTATATGTTAATACTTTCACATTTACCATAGTCTTGGCATTCCTCCTATGAGCATCACCAGATGTCAGACATGGATATACTAGACATATATATTATGTTGTAAATATAATGTAAATATGTAATATATGTAACAACAACACCTGATTGTATATATCTCCGTTTTTTTTCAGCGACTTATGTGATCAAGGTCTTGAATGACCGAAACGTCATTCTGTCTCAATCACTATAAGAGCACTTGCTTTCAATAGATTTCACTAATAAGCAAATACTCCTTAAGTTTACCTGTACTTGGTAAGTGCCATCAAGGACCCAAAGTACAGATGGAGAAAGAGTTGGTCAGCCTGGAAGCCAATTTCGAATTCTCTCTCTGCAGATAGGTAGTGTGGCCTCCATTCTAGCGCTTATCTGAGGTACTCGCAGTGCTGAGTTCAATGAAGTTCCCCCTGTTGGCTCTCTTTTGGAACTTTCTCGTATGGCAGGCAGCCGTAGCCTTTTCCTTCTGGCTCCCACACGTCACTGCTGGGGCCTCCGAGCCTTAGTTGGGTACAGAGCATAAACAACTGCTACTTCCTCCAGTTTCGGCTGCAGGAACATCAGCGTCCCTACATACTCAGAGACAGGAATCCGGACCATGCGCTCCAGCTAGGAGTGAGCCTTAACTCTGCTCATCCTCCAGCTCCCCTTCTCACATCCACACACTTTCCCTTCCCTTCACAGACTGCCCTAACTTACCTCCTCCTGACCACAGAGAGCAGCTCCTCAGCTGTCAGGTTCAGAGGCCTCCCTGCTGGCCTGGAGTGGGAAATCTGTTGTGTGTTGGTTTAACTGCTAGAGAGATCCTTCGCTGCTCCCAAGCACGACATCACACTCCCTAGGAGGAAGGTAATGCCACTGTGGCGACCATACTCCTGGGGGCGCCACAATGCACTGATGCCCAGCCACTGCTAGATGATTCTGCTGGTACATTGACCCAGACCACTACATTCCCCTCGCACTCTACACAGCCAGAATCTGACCCTGATGAAACTCAGGCTACCCTTCCCATATACTGTACCACCTTACACGGTGACAAAGAGGAAGATGCAGATGAAAGTGCAGGTTCGGCCCACCCGCCGTCAGACACACCGCCATACTATGAGGGGCCCTGTGCCAGTGCAGTCGCCAACGAGTGGGCCCCCCCTGCTTGCTCAGGATCACAGCACTTGCAAAGTTGAAATACTTACCTCTCCCTGCTCCACCGCCATGATGTCTTCCGCGTTTCCTGACAGTGATATTCTGATCAGAGAGCACAATATCATCACGTCTGTACGCCCAGACTAGTACAGGAATTCCCTAGCGAGAAGACTTATTTGAGGAGACTTATTTAATTGTTTTCACTGTTAGGACAGCAATTATTGGGGAGCACTATACTCTGGAGAATGATATATGGGGCCCACCATACACTGGAGCATTCCAAAGGTGGACATCAGACACTGGAGCAGCATTTACAGGGCCCATTATGCACTAGAGCATTAGAAATGGGGCCCATTATATATGGAGCATTATTTGGGCCCATAAGACAGCTTCATCCATGGGGACCAACATATACTGTAGCATTATGTGGAGCTCATCATATACTGTTTCAAACATTATATGGGACCAATGATTCTGTATGGATAAATATATGGGCCTCATTACTCTGTATAGCACACTATGCGGTGGCCATAATACTGTATGGAATAATATACTGTCTGTTTTCTGAGCTATTGGAGAATTTAAAATGGATATCAGTCATGGGATGTAAAAAGTGAAGTATTTTTCATTGTACTATACCGCTATTTCTCTGCCGTATCGGAGCATCATGAGTTGTGCTATGTGTTAAAGGTGCGCTCTTTGGCCCAGGGCACACGATCACCTGGAGCCAGCCCTACCCCCCCACAATTTTAGCCAAATAACCCCCATTTTTCAGTGCGTAACTACTATTATGAAATAAATTAAGGTTGAAATGCTTCAGTAATAAGAATTGATGCTTTTGGCATTCAAAAGGGCACTGTAGATGTGTTTCCTGTCCTCCACTCCCTGCTGACTTTGCTTCCCCATTGACTTGCATTGGGTTTCGTGTTTCAGTCGGCATTCGACTTTTTACAAAAATCGGCCGATTTCGTTCGACCCGTCTTTTGCGAAAGTCGGGTTTCATGAAACCCGACTCGACCCAAAAAAAGGCAAAGTCGCTCATCTCTAGGTACCATATAGAACATTAACTTTGAACTGAACAGCAGCATGACATTGTAAAAATAAGTCTAGACTCTGTTAGTATCATATTGGATAGGCAAAAGTTTTTACTTAAATTTATTGGGCATCTCCTGACTGGCATATGACATGATTTTGAGGGAAAAATTTGGGTATATTAAATGTATTATTGTTAGTGATGAGTGAGCATTAAAATGCTTGCATGCTCGTTACCGGAACCGAGCATTTCTTAATGCTTGAATACTAATATTGAGTAATGAGTATAATGAGAGTCAATGGAAAATCTGAGCATTTTTCCAGCAGTCTCTACAAGGAGGTCTGAGGGGCAGTGAAAATGTTTAAATGAATGGAAAAAGTGCTAACTGGAAGCAGAACAGCATCGGGAAGACACCTGGATGCATCTCTGACACACATATCACTGATGAGAACAATGATGTCACACTTTTACTCTACTTTAAAGGACCGACAATAAAACACTCAAAATTAAAGAGAAATTGAGATTATACAGTAAAAAACACGTTAAGAATCATTCTTTTCTGTATAATGACTTGTATATAATTCACAATTTAAAGAGGATTTAAAAGAATTATAATTTAAGTAAACCAAAATTTATATTTGTATTAAAAAATGAATGAAGCAAGAACTGACAAAATTAGATGGAGGAGGGACTCAGATACACCCTGTCGCATACATATTCTGTTCGAATTGTCATTTTTTACTCCTAGACTCATAAAGACTATGCACTAAGTGCAAAGCCTGACAAAAATTATAAGCAGGGTCATCCATGCACAAATAAAGGCACCAACTGTAGTGGCTCATTCAAATATTGCATACAAAGTGCAGTTGCGGTACTCTTACATTCATTAGGAAAGTGTAGTTTCTCATAGTAGTAGCAGTACTCATAATAGTTCTCAAAGTATTACTCATAAAAGATCTGCATACAGTGCAAAGCCAGAAGAAGATTATAAGCATGGTCATCCATACAACCTTGAAGGCAAAAATTGGAGGGCTTCATTCAAATATTAAGAAATTGTAGTTGTATTTCTACACTCATAAAGGCTCTGCACACAGTGCAAGACAATAACAACTGTAATGAGGGTCGTCGATAGACCCTTGAAAGCAACAGTTGGAGAGCATCATGGAAATATTAAGAAAGTGTTGATATGGTATTTCTAACTCATAAAGGGTCTACACACAATGCAAAGAAAGAAAAAAAAATATAAGGAGGGTCATCTATAGTCACTTAAATTCAAAAACTTGAGGGTCTCATTCCATTTTTAAAGTGTGGTTGTGGTACTACACTCATAAAGTCTCTATTCACAGTGCAAAGCAAGAAACAAATATAAGGAGGGTCATCCATAGATTCTTGAAGGGAACAGCTGGAGAGACTCATTCTAATATTGAAGATTAAAAACACTTTATGTGCTGCTTTCATTTGGTAGTGTGAAAAAGTGGGGGATAATCTAGGTTTTGTTCCTTTTGTATAAGAGTGAGCTTGTCAGCATTTTCTGCTGAAAAGTGTCTGTCTGTTATGACCCTCCCAACGACAGTAAGAACACTCATATTAATGCCAGGTGTCCAGCTTTGAGACCCAATAGTTGAAGGTTGCAGAGAAATTAAGGATTATGCTGGTTTTGTCTGCCAGGCATTGCTTGACCATCTTTAAAAGCTTTTCCCTCCTTATCAAAAATTCCCGGTCATCTGGACCTGGATACTGAATAGGTATCATGAAATTTGCCCAGGCCATTGATAGTGCACCCCTACCTCTGCTGTACCATACCTGGTTTGTGTCTCCCTCACCTTTCCTCCTTAGTTGGGCAAAGAAAGTTGTTCTCTGCTGCTAGCTTGTCTGATTGGTACTTTTTCAACATATTTTCCACAATGGCCTTCTGATGTAGCACCATTCAGACCTCTACGCCTCAGGAAGCAGAGATGCCTGGTTCCCCTTGTAGTGTGAGTCTACCAAGGTGAACAACCAGTACTCTTTTTTGGCCAAGATGAATATGATATAGAAGGGTTAATGGTTTGTCTTTAATTGCCTTTTTTTGCCTCTCATTGCTAGAATTTATTCTCATCATGCCGCAGTCTGTCAGTCTCCTCTTCAAGGAGACTATACTATAACATAAAGGTCATGGGAAAGACAGTGATACATTAAGTCTGCCACATGTGCCAAGATCCCCTACAGCCAATACTTTCCTTTCTCCACCATGATCAAAACTCTCCATCTCCTCCTCCTCTTTTTCTTCCTCATCATTCCCCTCCTCAGTCCCCTCCTCAGCCCATCCACATTTGAAAGATGAGAAAAAGCCTCTGTTACTATAGCAACCAGTTGCTGTTCCTCCTTGACCTCCATATCCTCACTGTTACCCAATCCATGCTGAGCGGATGAGATGAGGCTGGGCTGGGTAGTATTTTCCTGTCTAATATCTTCCTCCATCTCCACCTCGTGCACATGCAAAGCCTCATGTTTATGAGAAGTGGCTGTTTAACCCCTTAGTGACAGAGCCAATTTAGTACTTAATGACCAAGCCAATTTTTACAATTCTGACCACTGTCACTTTATGAGGTTATAGCTCTGGAACGCTTCAACAGATCCCATTGATTCTGAGAATGTTTTCTCGTGCAATATTGTACTTCATGTTAGTGGTAAAATTTCCTTGATATAACTTGCATTTATTTATGAAAAAAATGGAAATTTGGCAAATATTTTGAAAATTTTGGAACTTTGAAACTTTTAATTTTTGTACACTTAAATCAGAGAGCGGTGTCAAACAAAATAGTTTATAAATAACATTTCCCACAGGTTCAATTTACATCAGTACATTTTTGGAAATATTTTTTTTGCTAGGACGTTATAACAGTTAAAAGTTGACCAGCAGTTTCTCATTTTTCCAACAAAATTTACAAAACCATCTTTTTAGGGACCACCTCAAATTTGAAGTGATTTTGGGTTGTCAATATAACAGAAAATACCCCAAAATGATACCATTCTAAAAACTAAACCCCTCAAGGTGCGCAAAACCACATTCAAGAATTTTATTAAACCTTCTGGTGCTTCACGAGAACTAAAGCAATGTGGAAGGAAAAATGAATATTTTACTTTTTTCACAAAAAATTGCTTTTCTTTATTTTCACAAGAGTATCAGGAGAAAATGGACCACAAAATTTGTTGTGCAATTTCTCCTTAGTATGCCGATACCCCATACATGGGGAAAAGCCACTGGGTACATGGCAGGGCTCAGAATGGAGGGAGCACCATTTAACTTTTTTAATGCAAAATTGGCTGGAACCAATGGTGGTACCATGTCACATTTTGAGATCCCTTGATACAGTGGAACCCCCCAATTCTAACTCCAACACTAACTAAACACACCACTAACCATAACCCTAACCATAACCCCAACACAACCCTAACCCTACTCCCAACCATAACCCTAATGAAAAACCTAACCCTAACACACCCCTAACCCTAATCCCAGCCCTAACTGTAAACCCGACGATAACCACAACCCTAACTCTTACCCAACCCTAACTTTAGCCCAACCCTAACTTTAGCAAAAACTATAGCCCCAACACTAACTCTAGCTCATCCCTAACCCTAGCTCCAACCCTAACCCTAACTTAGCCCAACCCTAACCCTAACTTTATCCCAACCCTAACCCTAACTTTATCCCAACCCGAACCCTAACTTTAGCCCAACCCTAACTCTAACCTTAGTCCAACTCTAACGTTAACTTCAGCTCAACTCACTTTAGACCAACTCTAATCGTAAAGGAAAAATGGAAATAAATACATTTTTTTAATTTTATTATTTTTACATAAGGGGGTAATAAAGGGGGTTTACTATTTTTTAGTTTGATCACTGTGATAGGGTCTGTCACAGTGATCAAAATGAACCAAAATGAAAAATTTCCTACTGTTGCTGGTTGCCGGCCAGCAGATCTCGGCAGGCGCACTGCGCATGCACCCTCCATTTTCTCCTAGAAGAAGATGCCGGCAGCTTGAGGGAGCTCATGGGGGGAATGCAGGGACACCAGAGCTACAGCGGGAGGATCGGGGGACCCCATTAATTTGGAAATCAGAGGGATTTTTTCAATCGCCATTATACCATTAATAACGGCGATCGCAACACTGGGATCAGTAAAAACTGACCCGAATCATGTTCTCTGGTGTCTCAGCTACCCCAGAGAGAAATTCTGACTCTGGGGGTGCTATACACTTATTTCCCAGCACCATTAAAAAGTGGCGCTGAGGCATAAGTACCATAACCTGCCACTGTTAAAAGGCGTATCAGTGGTCGTTAAGGAGTTAAGTAACACACAATTTGCCTAAGGCAACTAGAGATCCCTATTAAAGATCCCAAAGTAAAACATAACTTTTAATTATTTTGCAAAGAAACACACTTTCAAAATTACAGAACAAATGTGTGTGTGAGTGTACCACAAAAGTGATATAGTGACAAAAGTGTGAATGCATATGAGTCCAATTTTTATTATTTGTTGCACTACTCTTTTTGGCTCTAGCTGTAGAGAGAATTTCAGTATTACCATTCAATGTGAAATTCACCCAAAGGCATCCCTTCACTCCGAGTTATAATGTCACTATCCTATACTAATATAGAACATGTCAATAGATCACTCTATCAATTGCTTTGTTTTAATAGAGCTTAGGGTCCACCTTTGGGTCCACTGTTTTAATATGTCCTGAAAAATAGCAGATAACTATGTTAGTGAACTCGGATCTATATTAAATTGCATTAAAGCACACTGGCATTAGTGATATATACTGTAAATGATTTTATCACTAAGGAATCACAATCTATTCCTCAATGCAATCTCACAATCAAATCACTGCTGAAGAATCACACACTCAGATTTTCCACTAATATAAACTTATAGGTATATATAATCAAATCTGCAGTGGTCTCAAAGTTATAAATTCATTTGACCACTAGTGCTATGTTATTTTCACACAGCTCAATTCACAGCCAGGAGACAATACACAGGCGACTACCTTGTTGCCAGATCATGTCAGATCCGCACCTATTATGTAATTTATGTAATTTAAAATCTATAGAGCATATGCGATTCCACATGTCTCTGATGCAGCCATTTTGCAAAATCACCAACTGGTAGTGATCCACTCTCATAAGTATCATATGTTCTGATCCATTAGGTCTGATATCACTTACCTACTATATTCCAATTAAAGAATATTGATCATGTTTTAATTCCACTCATCACACATTGTAATGCTGGTTTAAAATTATAAAATAAAGAGAATCTCATGCGAAAACTATTAAGCATAACAAGAGATCAAAATAGAGTTTTTCAAAGCTCAAATATAATTTATTGAAATAATGATAAACAGAGCATGAGTGCTAGTATAGGTTGCAGCAGACATAAACACAAAATGATTATGCAGCACCTTGAAAGAATTATAGAAGAATATATAAATATTTTTGTACAGCGTAAGCAGTTATTTCACAGATGTAGAACACAATAGAAAGCAACCCACCAATTGAAGTAATATATATTCCCTGAAAAGGGTGTTACATACACTCAGTACCCAGGGTAGGAAACTATCTATAAAGTGCAAGAGTGCTTTGTGCTAATAAGCCCAAAGGGCGTTGAATGTAAACTAGATGAAGTAAAAAATGCCTGTGCACAAAAACTGAATATAAGGGCTGCATTAAAGAGTAACACTTACATGTGATGTGAATGCTGCTGTCAGACCTGCCGCCCCTACGCGCGTTACGCCGCAGCTTCCTCAGGAGGCGTGGTTTCAATGTGCCCCGGATCTAGTATTTATATATTTTGAAAATTTTTGCAGTTGATCAGGTATCCTTGGGCATGAGGGGTGGTGATCTGTTTCGAGTCTTATCACAAGTGGAGAGTCGATGGATTTATAGACTCAACACCATGGTCCCTATGGGATTAAATGAGAGTAATGGTTTCGGGTCCTTTTTGTAAAAGTCATATAGGTATCTTTTAAGCCTGGATTTTATCTGTTTTTAATTTCAATTTTTGTTTATATTCCAGTTCTCTATCTGAATCGCAGTATATGATTTGATACGGAGTTCTATTTCGATGACTGTTGGTTACTACATGAAGAAACAAGTCATATACAAGAAATTTATGTCCTGTTTATGTGTTTTTGTGTATGGTCTCGTTTATACTGTTTGTCTCCTTATTTTCAACAATATAATGTTTTTTGTGTAAATTTTTTTTCATGTATTTTTACACAAGTATTTTGATACACTACATATGGTAGTTGTAGTGTGCCACATATTTGCACATTTAGTTTAATATGACACTTGGTATTTAATAGCGGTGTCTATGTATTTATAGGATATTTATATTTATAAGGATAAAAAAACTTTTCCTTACTTTTTTATGCGCCTTAATTTATGTGCGCACACCTGTGTTCATAATATACACAGTATGTGACTCATGTGTCCTGTGTTTATTGTGTACACATTCATTTATTGTATACACTGTATGTTATGTACACTTATTATTATTGATCATTACACCGTATAATCACTTCTGTGTTATATTCTGCCTAATTTTGGTAAATTCTTATCCATTTTTCATTGTTATTCAACCTTTACCTTGTGCAATATTTTGCTATATGTCTAGATCACTTTACATTTCCCACAAGGGTCGATGTCTAAACAGGATTAGTATTCCATATTCAATTGGTCCTCTTCTGTGCGCATGCCCAGTTTTGTCCTCACTAGGAGTCTTCGGACGTGCTCAGTAGGTGTTTGGCTGTTTCTGGCTGCTTAGCAGCTCGAGCTGTCCTCATGCCGTTGAGCGCTGATGACAGACTCCCTGTTTGCTAGGGGGACTCTACAGCGCATGCGCCGCCTATTCTGTGGACTTTAGGAACTGGATGAGTCACTATTGACGTCACTATGGGCGCTAGTGCGCATGTCTTGAAATCTACATCCCTTATTAGGGAAAGCGGCTCATTGGTTGACCGCACTATAAATACTAGATCCGGGGCATATTGAAACCACGCCTCCTGAGGAAGCTGCGGCGTAACGCGCGTAGGGGCGGCAGGTTTGACAGCAGCATTCACATCATATGTAAGTGTTACTCTTTAATGCAGCCCTTACATTCAGTTTTTGTGCACAGGCATTTTTTACTTCATCTAGTTTACATTCAACGCCCTTTGGGCTTATTAGCACAAAGCACTCTTGCACTTTATAGATAGTTTCCTACCCTGGGTACTGAGTGTATGTAACACCCTTTTCAGGGAATATATATTACTTCAATTGGTGGGTTGCTTTCTATTGTGTTCTACATCTGTGAAATAACTGCTTATGCTGTACAAAAATATTTATATATTCTTCTATAATTCTTTCAAGGTGCTGCATAATCATTTTGTGTTTATGTCTGCTGCAACCTATACTAGCACTCATGCTCTGTTTATCATTATTTCAATAAATTATATTTGAGCTTTGAAAAACTCTATTTTGATCTCTTGTTATGCTTAATAGTTTTCGCATGAGATTCTCTTTATTTTGTATTGTTCAGTGAGTTGAGCCCTTTATTATTTCCAGTGTTTGGGGTATTTGTATTTAATTGGTTTAAAATTATGCAGCCATTAGTCTCCCCAACATGTTTCCCCTTACAGCTTGCGGCTAGTGTTGAGCATTCCGATACCGCAAGTATTGGTTATCGGCCGATATTCACTGTATCGGAATTCCGATACTGAGTTCTGATACTTTTAGCATATCGAATACCGGAATCAGAAGTTCCCATAATGCTATGAGCCAGTTTGATTTGATTCAGCCAATGACAATCCTCAGAAGTGTGGGCACATCCTGTTAGGCATGTAGGCATGTTAACTAATGGCATGGCTGTGATTGGCTGCTGAAATGATGTCATGATGCACTATAAAAGCCGCCGCCACCATTTCTGGTTCACTCTGCTGTGAATTCAGTTAGGGACAGGCTGCTGTTCAAGACTCTGAGGGACAGTTAGTGATAGCGATTTTCAAAATCATATTGTGCTTTATCCAGGCTACATTCTCAATAAGTGTAGCTTTCTTTTGCCTTGCAGCAGTGTTCACAGCTGTCTGCAAGGTCTGTGTGAGTGCAGCTCACGCTGTAGTGTGTCCTGCAGGCTCGTCTGCTTGTAGGCTTCTCAGTGTGCGTCACCGCCTCACACATATTTTTCTTTTATTGCAGCTAATTTTTAATTCTCCTATTAGTGTGCATCCATCCGTATCCATATACGGTGGTTGCAAACACTATAGGAGTAGACAGTGGAGCCTCTCTGCAGCCTTTCAGAGCTAGTGCCCAGTTCTCTGCACTGTTCACGGCTGTCTGAGAGGTCTCTGTGTGTGAGTGCAGCTCACGCTGTAGTGTGTCCTACAGCTATGTCTGGTTGTAGGCCGCTCAGCGTGCGTCACTGCCTCACACATATTTTTCTTTTATTGCAGCTCATTTTGTATTCTCCTATTAGTGTGCATCCATCCGTATCCATCTACATTGGTTGGTTGCAAACACTATATAGGAGTAGATAGAGGAGCCTTTTTTCTGGCTTGTGCCCTTCAGCTGCAGCCAGATTAGTATTACCCTATTTTTGGAGCCTCATCTTCTGCATTGTAGGTTACCTTACTGCATTGTAATAGCTCCAAAAAGTTTGTGATACTATCGCTTTCAAATCTTTGGTGACATCCTTTTAGTTTTTAAAAAAAAAAAAAACAAAACAAAATAAAGTTCACCAAACACTACATTTGACAGTTGTGTAGGCCACATCAGCTCCTATTAAAGTGTAGTCCACACACACTTCATAAAATTAGTGTTTCTTATATCTGTTACCAGCTGCTCAGGAGTAAGCACACTAAGCCCTCCCTTTGTACTTTTCTGCCTATCTTTATCAGTCTACCAAGATGAAGACGGCAGGGAGTAAGGCACGTGGGCGTGGGCGTGGAGTTTCTGCAGGGAGAGGACATGGGGATTCTGCAGGGAGAGGACGTGGGGATTCTGTGCCTGCTGCGGGCACCAGTGAGTCAGCATCGCCCAGTTTTAGCAGGCAACAGTGCTTTATGTGCAGCTTTGTAGGACCTCGCCGTACCCCACTGCTGTGGGAGGAACAAATTGAAGCCGTTGTCGGATGGATGGCAGCTAACGCATCGACTTCAATGACTTCCACGTCCTCTCCGGGCCATAGCACTGAAGAGCAACCATCTGTCTCTTCACCACCTGCCAAAGTGCCCAGGCAGTCAGAGAGCCCTGGACAGGAGCCATCACAGTCTCTACTTCTGTTCTCTGAATCTGTTGACTTGGAAAGAGGGGGCCAGCCAAGCAGCATTCAAGAATGTGAAGAGGGAGTATGCAGTGATGCGCAACTTCTTTGTCCCTCTGAATCTGAAGAGGCGGGTGGGCCAGTGCCTATGGTCAGCACACCTCAGTACGCATCAGATGATGACGAGACTCAGGTGCCACTTTCTGGTGTGTACGGTGCTGGCGAGACAACCAAGGAGAAGCAGGTGTTTGAAGAGGGGAGTGTAGATGATGAGGTCCTTTACCCATCATGGTGTGAGGAACAAGAAGGTGGTGGGAGCAGCTCTGAGGAAGAGATTCCCCGAACGGCCAAAACAGGAGGGAGAGGGAGGGGGCAGACTTGGTTGCCTGTAGCCTCCACTTCGGCACCCATTAGGAGCATTCCTCTTCCAAAAGCAAAAATGGGCACTCCCAAGACTTGCAGTGCGTGGTCCTTTTTTGACACAGTTGCAGATGACATTTGCTTTGTCAAATGCAAGCTGTGTCATCAGAAAGTCAAAAGAGGGAAAAATGTCAGCAACCTCAATACCACAAATATGTGGAAACATGTGCGGACCAAGCACGAGGTGGAGTTACACAGACACACTGAAGACATAGGCCAACGTACAGCACCACCTACCACCTCTTCAGCTCGCGTTGGGGCCTCTTCCTCCAGCTCACACACAGCTGATTCGGCTTCCTCACAGGATCACCAAGGAAGAGCCTCTGGCACTGTTGTTGGCCTACTTGGAGCAAGTAGAAAATAAGAAGTAGTGTGATTTTGGAGGCAGCAGGAGACTTTGTCGTCCACACAGCAGGGGAGCAGCTAGCGTTACTGAACCCCACTAGCACTGGAGCATGTGTTTTTTTCTGTGCAGACGGCACTTCCAAGCAACAACTGGCTGTGTTGAAGCCCAGGATCAATCATGGCGCAAGCTGAGGCCTACTTGAAGCAAGTTTTATATTGGTTGTACGCTACTACTGATTGTAACCGTGCTCCACTTAGGCCTCTGGCTCCACTGTCTCTAGTATTTCCCCTGGCCACCAACCCCGCCAGTTGCTGCTCAGAAGTGGCGTCTGCACAATACACACTTGTTCCTGTGTTACTGGGGCCCATTCACGTCAGTTGATCCCCTGATGTGTGTCCGGCAATGTCTACTGCTCTGTCCACATTCCCACTAATATTAATGGGAATGTGGACAGAACAGGAGACATTGCCGGATACACATCAGGGGATCAAATGACATGAATGGGCCCCAGTAACACAGGAACAAGTGTGGATTGTGCAGAAGCCACTTCTGAGCAGCAACTGGAGGGGTTGGAAGCCAGGGGAAATACTAGAGACAGTGGAGCCAGGGGCCTAAGTGGAGCACGGTTACAATCAGTAGTAGCATACAACCGATATAAAACTTGCTTCAAGTAGGCCTCGGCCTGCTCCATGATTGATCCTGGGCTTCAACACAGCCAGTTGTTACTCGGAAGTGCCATCTGCACAGAGAAAAACACATGCTCCAGTGTTAGTGGGGTTCAGTAATGCCAGCTGCTCCCCTGCTGTGTGGACGACAAAGTCTCCAGCTGCCTCCAAAATCACACTACATCTTGTTTACTACTTGCTCCAAGTATGCCTCAGCCTGCTGCATGATTGACCCTGGGCTCCAACATCGCCAGTTGCTGCTCAGAAGTGTCTTTGGCACGGGTACTTCCTCCTGCCCAGCTTGTTTCCAGCACGCCTGCTGTTTCCAGGGAGTGTCAACGTCACTTTGCCACCAATACATTGTCCTGTCATGTTGCGGTGGGGTTAGCCGAGTCTATGGTGTCTGCAGTTTAGGTGCTTCCTATGTGGACTGCGGGTACTGGTAATAAAGGCTGGTTCCGTAGTGCCAATAGGACTAGCACCCCCTGTTGGACTGTGGGTTTCGGTAACTGCGGCCTGCTCGCGGCCTTGCAACTTTGTTTATTATGGGTACCTTCTGCTACCCATCCGGGTTCCAGCACCGTCAGCTGGTTCTCAGCAGTGCCTTTTTCTGAGGTGCCTCCTTCTCGGTATCCGAGTTCCAGCAGCATCTGCTGGTCCTTGGTAGTGCTTTGTAGCACAGGTACCTCCTGCTTAGTAACCATGTTCCAGCACCGTCAGCTGGTCCACGGTTGTGCCATTGGCTCTTGTTCCTTCTGCTGCCCCTCCGGGTTCCAGCACCGTCAGCTGGTTCTCGGTAGTTCCATTGACTATTGTAGTTTCTTCTACCCATCCGGGTTCCAGCACCATCAGCTGGTTCTCGGCAGTGCCTTTGGCCGAGGTGCCTCCTTCTCGGTATCTGAATTCCAGCAACGTCTGCTGGTCCTTGGTAGTGCTTTTTAGCACAGGTACCTCCTGCTTAGAAACCGTGTTCCAGCACCGTCAGCTGGTCCACGATTGTGCCATTGGCTCTTGTTCCTTCTGCTGCCCCTCCGGGTTCCAGCACCGTCAGCTGGTTCTCAAGTAGTTCCATTGACTATTGTAGCTTCTGCTACCCATCCGGGTTCCAGCACCATCAGCTGGTTCTCGGCAGTGCCTTTGGCCGAGGTGCCTCCTTCTTGGTATCCGAGTTCCAGCAACGTCTGCTGGTTCTTGGTAGTGCTTTTTAGCACAGGTACCTCCTGCTTAGTAACCGTGTTCCAGCACCGCCAGCTGGTCCACGGTTGTGCCATTGGCTCTTGTTCCTTCTGCTGCCCCTCCGGGTTCCAGCACCGTCAGCTGGTTCTCAAGTAGTTCCATTGACTATTGTAGCTTCTGCTACCCATCCGGGTTCCAGCACTATCAGCTGGTTTTCGGCAGTGCCTTTGGCCGAGGTGCCTCCTTCTTGGTATCCGAATTCCAGCAACGTCTGCTGGTTCTTGGTAGTGCTTTTAGCACAGGTATCTCCTGCTTAGAATCTGTGTTCCAGCACCGTCAGCTGGTTCTCGGTAGTTCCATTGACTCTTGTAGCTTCTGCTACCCATCCGGGTTCCAGCACCGTCAGCTGGTTCTCGGCAGTGTCTTTGGCACGGGTACTCCCTCCTGCCCAGCCTGGTTCCAGCATGCCTGCTGTTTCCAGGGGAGTGTCAACGTCACTTTGCCACCAATACATTGTCCTGTCGTGTTGCGGTGGGGTTAGCCGAGTCTATGGTGCCTGCAGTTTAGGTGCTTCCTATGTGGGCTGCGGGTTCTGGTAATAAAGGCTGGTTCCGTAGTGCCAATAGGACTAGCACCCCCTGTTGGACTGTGGGTTTCGGTAACTGCGGCCTGCTCGCGTCCTTGCAACTTTGTTTATTATGGGTACCTTCTGCTACCCATCCGGGTTCCAGCACCGTCAGCTGGTTCTCAGCAGTGCCTTTGGCCGAGGTACCTCCTTCTCGGTATCCGAGTTCCAGCAATGTCTGCTGGTCCTTGGTAGTGCTTTGTAGCACAGGTACCTCCTGCTTAGTAACCGTGTTCAAGCACCGTCAGCTGGTACACAGTTTTTCCATTGGCTCTTGCTCCTTATGCTGCCCCTCCGGGTTCCAGCACCGTCAACTGGTCCTCGCTAGTTCCATTTGCTCTTGTTCCTTCTGCTAACTATCCGGGTTCCAGTACTGTCAGCTGGTACTCAGCAGTTCCTCAGCCTTCTTGTACCTTCTGCTACTTTTCCAAGTTCGAGCTTGTGGAAATGGTATTTGGTTCTCACTTTGGATCTCCCTGACGATCTGACGACGACCCTGAAGACGACGACCCTGAAGACCACACCGAAGAAGACCAAAAAGGTGACCCTGAAGAAGATGACCAAGAGGACAAAGAACATGAAGACAACCACCAAGATGCAGAACAACAAGAGACAGAAGACCAAGAAGCTGAAAAACCAAAAGCAGAAGAACATTAAGCATAAGAGTAAAAATCAGAGCAAATGATATTATCTAAATTATAAGCAGAAGAAGACTAAGCAGTGTATGGGGGTGAGTCCGTTCCTCCTCGTGGTGCCCCTGGAAAATGCCTGCTGCTGCAGGCCAAACTGAACGCGGACAAATCCTGTTGTAAATCTTTTGTGACAGGCAGAACGGAAGTTGTAATCTTAAAACTTTTATAGATAACAACTACAGGAATGCCTGTCACAAATAAGAATATGATGAAGAAGAAGAATAGGAAGAAGATGAAGAAGTAGAATATGAAGAAGAAGAATAGTTGAATAAGAAGAATATGAAGAATGTAAAAAAAAAAGAATAATAGGAAGAAGGTGAAGAAGAAGATGAATAAGGTGAAGAAGTTGATGAAAAAGATGCTGCTGCTGAGGATGATGAAGGAGAAAGTGTGGGAGAAGTAAAAAAGGTGAAGAGCATGGAAGTAGTGAAACATACATATCTGACAAAATATAAAAGAGGTTAACATAGTCAATATCTTTGTAACTCCGAACGTCTTTAAAAAAAAAATTAAATTCCTGCTATTCCTTTTGATTGGGCTAAACCTCTATGGCTTTAATGTCTCCTACACCTCCCACAATACATTCTACATTATTATTAGTTGCTTTTCTTCATGTAGAATTAACCTACAAGGAAAGAAAGTGTTTTTTTTAATTCTGATATTTCTGTTCCATTGACTTGAATGGGACTTCCGGGATCAGAATCGGCGATACCCGATACTTTTTGGATATCAGCCGATCCAATCCGATATTTTTCAATATCGGGTGGTATCGCTCAACACTACTTGCGGCGTCATTGGGGGCAAGCAGCAGCACTGGAAAAGCGGCATCAGCTGTAGCTGACTTGCAGAAATTGGTGCTGATGCATCTTACCTTTACCCTAAGGCTAGTTTCACACTAGCGTATTTTACATGCAGCCCACAGTGCCGCTAAACCCCGCCCCCTGCCCGCCCCATCCGGTCATCGCCTCCTACTATCGCACACGATCGCATGCGATCTGCGCACCCTATCTTTAGCATAGGGTGCGCAGACGCTGGCCGTGCGCTAGTAGGATTTTTGCATGCGCTGCGCACTTTTGAAGGTGCGCTGGTGTGCGCCGAACGCACCATGTTGCATTTTGGCGCGCTCGGCTAAAGATAGGGTGCGCAGATCGCATGCAGCTGTGTGCGATAGTAGGATGCGATGACCGGATGGGGCGGGCAGGGAGTGGGCAGGGGGCAGGGCTTAGCGGCGCCGTGCGCTGCATGTAAAATACGCTTGTGTGAAACTAGCCTAAGCTCTGGTAAATCTGAGTAGGTTTTCATAAAGCACTGAGCTACCAAGTTGAGTATATGGGCCAAGCATGGTATGTGTGTGAGCTTGCCAAGCTTCACAGGAGACACCAGGTTATGGCCATTATCACATGCAATCATGTCGGTAATAGGTTTAGTAGTGAGAGCCACAGATCTGTCTGGTCTGCTAGTGTTGTCAATAAGTCTGCTGTAGTGGGTGGTTTATTTCTAGACAAATTAGCTTCTGTGAAGCCTGTTGCTGCTTTGCTGATGATATGCTGCAGAGCTTCCAGCTTCTAGGTGATGTGGACGACAAGCTCTAACAAACTGGTAGTTGGAGAATGAGGAGGAGCAGGTGTAAGCCTATGTGGTGTTGGCAAGAATGCTGGAAGCATTACCTGCTATCCAACAAGCCACCTGTTGGCACTGATGTGGCTTCAGAATAGGAGTCCCATGCCTCCCTTCAAAGTGGGACAATAAGCTATGTATTGAGGTTGGGCATGTTGCTTGAGCTTCAGCAACAGGAACAGTTGCACTTGCCTCAGGTCCTCACCATCTGCGTTCATCATCATCAGCACTTCCACTTCTCTGTCCCTTACTGCAGGTCTTATGTGATTGCTAGGTATCTGTAAATCAAGTTTCCCTGATTCGTTGAAACAAAAACATTTTTAATTAAAAATTATTTTTTTTACATGTAGCAGGCTAAGCGTTTTGCTTTTTTTTTTAATTTCAAATGACCGTAATTTCACGCAAAGCAGGTTAAATGGTGTGGATGACATTAGTCAATTTTTAAAAAAATATAATTGGTCACCTGTAACAGGCCAAGCATTTTTTTTTATTTTAAACCACTATAATTTTACACAAAGCAGGTTAAATTGTATGGATAATAATAGTCAATTTTTGGAACTAAATTTTGATCACCAACAGCAAGCCAAGTGCTTTTTAAAAATTTCAAACCACCGTACTTTTACACACAGCAGGTTAAACTGTATGGATGACAATAGTCAATTTTTTGAAAAAAAAATTAGGTTACCTGTAGCAGGCCAAACAGATTTAAAATATTTCAAGCCTTGATTAATTGAAACTATTTTTTTTAATAAAAAATAAAAGTGTTCACCTGTAGCAGCCTAAGTGTATTTTAAAATTTCAAGCCACCGAAATTTCACAAAGAGCAGATTAAGTGATATGGATGACAATATGCATGTATTGATTTCTAACTGTACTTTAAAATGAGACATTTAGTAAACAATTGATCAATTCTTTGAGCCACCCCACCATGCCAAGGCATTCTCATATGGGGCAGTCCTACTCTACATTTTTTATATTCGCTGTGCCATTACTGCCTCCTAAATGCATTAAAAGCAAGACTATATTAAATGCAAAATGTACCTGAAGTGTTTCTGAATCACTCCCATGGCACCAGAAGGGGCGAACGCAGATAAAGGCTGACCAGGTCCAGTCATGGACATTTCAGATCTAACCTCCACACTGCCAAACCAGCAACTACAGATGAAGGGTGAAACAGGCCCAGACACAGGTGCACAATCAAATAAAGACTGGTGCAGGGTAGAGCTGCTGCATTTGTGTAAAATAAAATAAAAAAAAGTGCAACAAAAGATGCTGAGGCCCTATGATGCAGACAAAGAAACCCACAGTGCATATGTCAGTCATAGGTAGTGTAAGGTAGTGCTGTCATTCAGGTAGGGGATACTCGCTTGGCAGACAAATAATCAGATCCGGCACGGATTTTCCATAAAACCATAACAGTCCATGCGGTTTATTCAGGCATCATAAACCCACAGCAGCAACATAAAGTTCATATCCATAGCATAATGTTCATGACAGAGCTTCCCTCTGTTATCCCTGTAGTCACACAGGTTACGCCATGTCCAGTACTCAGGCTCTTCAGCCTCACAGATATCTCACCCCGTCAGGGTTACCTCATGGTTGCTTCAGACTCCAGACGTTCATTCCCTCCCCTGGGAACTCTCAGATACTGGCAGCCATTACACACAGCCACTTCACGTGCTGTCAGGCAGGAAGCCCCATCTCCCAGCGGGACCTTCCACAAAGGACCAACCGGGTCCAAGCATTCACTCCATGTGACCTACCCTGGCCACTTTATATGGTCCATAGCCATGCCCACCGGGTCATATGGCTATGACCTCATCACAGGTCCTTCACACTCACATAGTCTTTTACTACCAGCATTTTCAGACACACCCCTGGGGGATTTGTAGGTAGCTGGTCACGCCCATCTCTCCAGCTACCTGAAGACTTCCTTAAGACATTGACACGGAACCTCAGCAGTATCACTGCTGATCAACACATACACAAGTCTTCATCTCAAGGCCACCCACCTTGAGATACATTACGATCATTCAGCATCCTACTCCTATCAGGACACTGGAAATGCTTATACGCCTGTCCTGGACCACCCACACAGCGCCCCCTAGCGGACACAGTAATCACTACACCACAGTAGATTATGCCAATAGATACACTATCAAGGAGACCAATTGTCTTCCCAATCCTGATATTAAATGACCCAAAGAGCCACAAACATGGATAACAAGGGTGAGTGGTGAACAAGATGAAAAATTCTCCAAACATTTTTTTATTATTTATTATTATTTTAGGTGTAAGAGTCAGTTATACTGCAAGTATCAGAGCCAGATGGCATGTAGCACAAGATAGCTGATAAAGAAAACAAAGTATGTAGTAGATTGCCTATGTCAAGATAGGTAACTTTTCTAAATAGCAAAAGTCAATGAAACAGACCTGTCCCTAATGAACATCAAAATGCATCCAGGCAGGCCAAGCTGGCAGTAATTGAAAAATGTGCAAAAAGAAAAAAGATACAGAAGACCAATATACAAAAACATAAAAGGAGCAAGTTATATGATCCATTAATAGTTGATTCAAATTTTCCAAAGAATCATAGGGTGCCTTCAAAGCGTAGCAGTCCGAGCATATGTGCCTAAAAGATATGGAAAAAAAGACCTTAATAATTGACAAGGCACAATGTTATTAGTGTGGTTATTTATGTCTGTTTGTAGAAGCCTGTATATAAGAGCTCCTCATTAATGCCCATAGGGGCCAAGCTGTTGAGATTGTAAATCCATATAAATTCCCTTCTCAGTAAATCCAAAGTAATATTATCACCCCTAATATCAGGCTTAACCCCTTCAAGACCCATATCTCTAAGACACATTGTCAAACCATAATGATTTTGTAGAAAATGCCTAATCCAGACCCTTTTTTGCCATTCCTATGCTGGAGAGATGCTGTTGCACCCGACATCTTAGCTCCTGCGTGGTGTATCCAATATAAAGTTTCGGGCAACTGCAAATCAAAGCATAAACAAGATTCCTAGTATGACAATTAAAATAAGAACATGACTGAACCTTTCTGAGATATGAGGGAGGGAAACTCCATGATCAGCAATCATACAGCAACAAATGTTGCACTTACCACAAGAGTTGGTTTTTGTGGTAGCCCGTCTAAAGTGCCTGAAAACTAAATCATCCTTAAGATTGCGTGATCTTCTAGCCACCATCCTTGGAGTTGGTGACAACCACGGTAAAAGTTTGGATTCAGTCAGTAGAATGTCCGAATTCTTCTTCAAGATTACATAAACATCACTCCACGGGTTATGATATGTTGTTATCAAGTCAATAGTGCGAGTAAAATTTCTTTGTCTCGGCCTAAATATTTCCTCTCGTACAGATTGTTGACAATGCTGAAAAGCCTGCGATATGATTCTATGTGGGTAGCCTCTGGCCGAAATCTATTTGTTAATCTCAAGGATTCATCATGAAAATCGGCAAGGGTAGAACAATTTCTCCTCAATCTCAAGAACTGACCTTTAGGTATACTGTTGCATAGGTGAGCCAGATGAGCACTGTCATAGTGGAGCAAGCTATTAGTTGCCATTTCTTTTCGATGTAGACTGGTGACTATACGATTATCCCTAATAGCAATTTTCAAATCCAAAAAATCCACCATAGTAGAGGATACACTCGAGGTCAGTCTAATATTCCAAGGGTTGTCATTAAGGCCATTAATGAAGAGGTTGCACTCCTTAAGAGTATCAGTCCAAAAAAGCAAGATGTCATCTAAAAATCTGTACCACTTGAGTACATTGCTCTGAAAGATGCCAAGGTGACGCACATGGCTTTCCTCCCATCACCCCATGAAAAGATTTGCGTACGAAGGTGCGCATCTTGCACCCATGGCTGCACCAGAGGATTGCCTGTAATAGGCATGATCAAAAGTAAAGTAGTTCTTTTCAAGAACTATTTTTAAGAGATCCAAAAGAAAGGAAACATGATCCCTATCCCTACTTGAGTTTTGGTCCAGAAAAACGCAAATGCTTGGATCCCCAGATTATGCTCAATATTAGTGTAGAGGGACTCTACATCAAGTGTCAAAATAAGAGTGTCCACTGGTACAATGAGTTTACCAAGTTGTTCAATGAGATGCACCTAATCCCTGATGTATGAACCTAGGGAGTAAATAAGAGGCTGTAGGAAATAGTCAAGATAAATACACAGCCTTTCGAATAAACCATCGATCCCTGATATTATGGGCCCACCTGGGGGATTGTCCAGGCATTTGTGCACTTTAGGCAACATATAAAATGTTGGCACCCTTGGTATGTCAATTGTGACACCTCTGCCTCACAGATGGTAACTATTTCTTATTATTATATTGATATAAATAAGGCATGGTTTGACTGTGCTCTCCAGATTATCCCTGATGAAGACACTCTTTAAGTGTTGATACATGTCTCAGCCTCCCCATGGACTGCACTTAGCACTTTACTGCTTCATTTCCTCATGACCACCTGGATATTATGGGCTTCATTTTTCCAGATTATTTTCTATGGGTAATAGGTCTAGATCCCTCTGATATTTAGTGGCTTTATATATATTGTAGGGATTCTACTCGCTTAGGTGCGATGGGAGACAGTCAGGAGGCAGGTTCCCTTAAAGTTCATGCGGTTTATTACGTCATAAACCAAACAGCACGTCACCAAAATAAACAGCCTTCAGTTCAGGAGACAAAGTAACATCGAATGTCCTTTCCTTCAGGCTCAGTCCGCGAGCCTCAGAGCACACAGGAGGTGTATACCCCCTCACATACAGCTGCCTGGTTCAAGAGCAGGCCACATTATAAGAGTGTAGCCACACCCACGAACCCAGCAGCTGACTGGTCACATAATCATAATAATAAATTTTATTTTTATAGCGCCGACATATTCCGCAGCACTTTACTTTACATGACTGTGACCTCACCACAGGTCCTTCAAAACAATAATAATACAGCAATATTTGCTATGCCTTACATTATGGAGACAAGGCATTTATGAGACACATATCTCCCATCGATTACACGACTCTTAGCCCTGCCACATACCTCCCCCTCTGCCTAAAGCCGTGGGGCTTGGCATTTTCACCTACCAGGCAAGGGATTCTGGAGAGGGCATCGGCATTCCCATGTAGCTTCACGGCCCTATGCTCTACATGGAAGCTAAAGTCTTGTAGGGCTAAGAACCAGCGGGTGACCCTAGCATTCTTACCCTTTGTTTCCCGCATCCACCTGAGTGGGGCATGGTTGGATATTAATCTAAACTTCCGTCCCACCAGGTAGTACCATAATGTATCCACTGCCCATTTTATGGCCAAACACTCCTTCTCTACAACTGAGTAATTTATCTCACAAGAAGTCAACTTCCTACTCAAGTAGAGAACAGGATGCTCCTCCCCATGTATCTCTTGGGAAAGGACTGCTCCTTCCCTGACATCTGAGGCATCTGTCTGGAGGACAAATTCACCTTTAAAGTCTGGGGCCACCAAAACGGGTTGCTTACAAATAGCTTCCTTCATTTCTTGGAAGGCTGACTCTGCTTCTTCGGACCAGCTGACCATCACTGACTTTGTCCCCTTAAGCATATCAGTTAGAGTTGCAGCCATTGTGGCGAAGTTTGGGATGAACCTCCTGTAATATCCCACAATCCCCAGAAAGGCTTTAACTTGCTTCTTTGACAGAGGTCTCGGCCATGTTTGAATTGCCTCCACTTTATTGATTTGGGGTTTAATCTCGCCACGCCCCACTACATATCCGAGGTACTTGGCTTCCTCCTTACCCAAGGCACACTTTTTCGGGTTTATTGTAAACCTCGCCTCCCTTAGAGCGTCAAACACTGCTTGGACCTTTTCCAGGCGTGACTCCCAGTCCGGGGTAAAGATGACGATATTATCCAGGTACGCGGCAGCGTATAGCTTATGAGGTGCAAGGATTCTATTCATAGCCCTCTGGAAGGTTGCCGGAGCTCCCTGCAGGCCAAATGGCATCCAGACATACTGGAAGCACCCGTCTGGTGTGGAGAATGCCATCTTCTCCTTGGCTTCCTGTGCCATGGGGACCTGCCATTATCCCTTTGTCAGATCCAAAGTGGTTATGTACCTGGCACATCCAAGTCTCTCGATGAGCTCATCAACGCGTGGCATGGGATAAGCATCGAATTTGGAGACCTCATTCAGCTTCCAGTAATCGTTGCAGAACCTCCATTCACCATCAGGTTTTGGGACCAGGACAATCGGGCTCGACCAGCCGCTCTTGCATTCCTCAATGACCCCGAGTTTCAACATACGCTGCACCTCCTTGGAGATTACCTCTTGCCGGGCCTCAGGAATATGATACGGTTTCACATTCACCCGCACATGTGGCTTGGTCAGAACTCCATGCTCCACCACCTTCGTGCACCCCGGAAACTCTGAGAACAGGTCCCTGTTTTTCTGGAGTAACTCCCGACACTGCTGTTTCTGGGCCTTTGATAGCGTCTCCGCTATGGTAACTGCTCCAACCTTCCCTTCTAGGTTGCCCAGCAAGCAAGGAGTTACCGCTGGCTCTCTATCTTGCCATGGCTTGATGAGGTTGACATGGTAAACCTGGTATGGCTTCCGTCTTCCGGGTTGGTGGATCTTGTAGTTTACGTCTCCCAGCTTCTCCACCACCTCATATGGCCCTTGCCACTTGGCCAAGAACTTACTCTCCACCGTCGGGATTAGCACGAGAACTCGGTCTCCCGGATTGAACTGCCTCACTATGGCTGACCGGTTGTAGACCCTGGCCTGAGCCTTTTGTGCCTGGCGGAGATGTTCTTTAACAATGGGCATCACCTTCGCAACCCTCTGCTGCATCAGTGCCACATGCTCAATGACGCTTCTGTGGGGCGTGACTTCGGCTTCCCTGGTTTCCTTGGCTATATCAAGGAGACTTGCGGATGCCGGCCGAACAGAAGATCAAAGGGTGAGAACCCCATGGAGCCCTGGGGAACTTCACAGATAGAAAACAGTAAATATGGTAAGAGACAATCCCAGTCTCTACCATCTTTCTCTATGTTTTCTCAGCATGCTCTTCAGTGTCTTGTTAAACCTCTCAACAAGGCCATCTGACTGCGGATGGTACACTGAAGTCCTCAACTGGGAGATTTGCAAGACTCTGCACATTTCCCTCATCACTTTGCTCATAAAAGGTGTCCCCTGGTCGGTCAGGATCTCCTTCGGCAAACCCGTCCGGGAAAACACATGGACCAGTTCGCGGGCTATACTCTTCGCGGAGGAGATTCTCAGGGGAATGGCCTCAGGATAGCATGTGGCATAGTCCAGGATAACTAATATATACTGATGGCCCCAAACTGATTTAACCAAGGGACCGACCAATTCCATGGCAATTCTCTCAAATGGCACCTCAATAATGGGCAGTGGCACAAGAGGGTTCAGAAAATGAGATGTGGGGGCAGTTAACTGACATGTCGGGCAGGACCTGCAATAGTTTGCTATTTCCCGGTGACACCCAGGCCAATAGAACCTCTGTACAATCCGTTCCTGCGTTTTTTCCACCCCCAGGTGTCCCCCAAGATGTGTGAATGGGCCATGTCCAACACTTTCCGTCTATAGGGGCCTGGTACTATTAACTGCTCTACCACCTCTTTCCTTATTTTCGTGACCCGGTACAACAATTCCCCACTCAACATAAAATGGGGAAACCTTGTGTCTGCTCCCGGCTCTTGTGCAACCCCATTAATGATGGTGACATTGTTAAAGGCTTCCCTCAGCGTGGGGTCCCTATGTTGGGCAGTCCCAAAATTCTCCCCGGCCACCCCTAACTCCGGGATGTCAGGTACAGGGGACCCTTCCTCTTCATCCCCAACAAGGACACATAAAGGAAACCCATCTGCCTCTGGTGGTGGCGATACCTCATTGGGGTGGATTGGTTCCCTGCTTTTGCTAGCACACTCAGAACCCTTCCCCCACCGATCCCAAAACAGACAGAAATCCCGGCCAATAATTATAGGATGCAACAAATCTCAAACAATGCCAACTTCATGCGATTCGGTGCCATGCGCCGTTTCAATGTTCACCCTGGCCATAGGTAGTCCTTTGCATCGCCATGTATGCACCGAACGCCAATCTTTTTACCCGGGAGTATGTTGAGAGGAAAACTGGCCCTCACAAGGGTCACCAAGCTCCCGGAGTCTAGAAGCGCCATTGCTGCTCACCCGTTCACCTTCATGGGACACGCTTGTGGCCCCTCGTTAGGTGGCGAATTCACACTGCAAACTGGATATGCGTAGTATGAACTACGGCGTCCCATGCTGCAGTCCATCTGCTCGGTGGTCTGGGAACAACGGGCAGCTATATGTCCAGGCCCGTGGCACTTCCAGCAAATAATATCACCCGTGGGGATCTTGGGCACCGCCTCCCCCACCCCTTTTGACCTTGGACGCACCACCCCTTTTTGGGACTCCGCCCCCTGCTGGGATCCCCAATACGGAATGGGCTGCTGTTATGAATGGGTCACCGAGGAGGAAAAAACCTAAACATGCTAAGCCCAGAAAAACCATAGAGGTTGGTAACTATGCAGATTGCAGATCCCTGATCCTAACCACACAACTAGCAGCAGTCGTGGAGCGTACCTATGATGAACCTAGACGCCTCATCATGGCCGGAGGACTAAATAAGCCTAAAGCAAGAAAAGGGGAAAACTAACTGCCCCAGAGCAGACCCCAAAGGAATAGACAGCCCCCACACATGTATTGACGGTGAAACAAGATGAAAACACAAACACAGGCAGGAAAATAGGCTGAGCAAACGATGGGGCCCAAACTAACTAGAAAGGAGAGGAAAGGAAAGACACTGTCTGCAATCTGCCCAAAACCCTACAAAATAATGTCCAACACTTCTGATGATAAAATTAACCCTGAAGTCACTAGACTTCTCCCACTATATCAGCACACTGAAATATTCTGAGACAGAGCAAAAAGAGGCCAATCTAATAAGGGACAAAAAGCAAATTGGCAAGTACAGATAAATAAGAGTGGAAATTCAGCACAGCCCCAGCCGGGGCTGGCTGACCACACAAAAAACTGAATAGAACAACAAAATCAAGTGTGAACATTAGCAGAGAAACTTAGCTTGAGCTGACTGGAACAGAGATGAGAACCAAGACCTGACAAGCAGAAGGAATCACCAGCACCAGAGTAGAGCGTCGGCTGTCTCAAATCCAATCTGAGATTCCTGAGGTCCAATCGTCATCCTCATTATCAGGTGGCAGATCTCTACTGATTAAATCAGCCTCACTACCTCCTGTTACCACCAGAGGGAGCTTGGAAGGAGAACTCACAACTGGTAGACCAAAAAATGAACTCACAACAGTACCCCCCTTGAGGAGGGGTCACTGAACCCTCATCCACGCCACCAGGCCAATCAGGATGGGCCCGGTGAAAAGCACAAACCAATCTATTGGCATGAATTTCAGAGGCAGAGACCCAAGAATTATCCTCCTGGCCATAACCCTTCCATTTGACCAAATACTGGAGTCTCCGGCTACCCCAAAGGAATAGACAGCCCCCACACATGTATTGACGGTGAAACAAGATGAAAACACAAACATAGGCAGGAAAATAAGCTGAGCAAATGATGGGGCCCAAACTAACTAGAAAGGAGAGGAAAGGAAAGACACTGTCTGCAATCTGCCCAAAACCCTACAAAATAATGTCCAACACTTCAGATAACAAAATTAACCCTGAAGTCACTAGACTTTTCCCACTATATCAGCACTCTGAAATATTCTGAGACAGAGCAAAAAGAGGCCAATCTAATAAGGGACAAAAAGCAAATTGGCAAGTACAGATAAATAAGAGTGGAAATTCAGCACAGTCCCAGCCGGGGCTGGCTGACCACACAAAAAACTGAATAGAACAACATTAGCAGAGAAACTTAGCTTGAGCTGACTGGAACAGAGCTGAGAACCAAGACCTGACAAGCAGAAGGCATCACCAGCACCAGAGTAGGGCGTTGGCTGTCTTAAATCCAATCTGAGATTCCTGAGGTCCAATCGTCATCCTCATTATCAGGTGGCAGATCTCTACTGATTAAATCAGCCTCACTACCTCCTGTTACCACCAGAGGGAGCCTGGAAGGAGAACTCACTGGTAGACCAGAAAATGAACTCACAACAGGCTGCTTCCCTAAGGAACTTTCCATCCCCTGGTATCTCTCGACGAGCCCAACCAGTTCATCGGCATTTTGGGGATCACCCTGGGCAACCCAAGTCTGTAGGGGTCTCGGAAGAGAATGCACAAACCGATCCATGACCACTCGCTCTACCATCTGTGCCGGGAAAGACGACTCTGGTTGCAGCCATTTCTGGACCAGGTGCAACAGGTCAAACATTTGGGAGTGTGGCGATTTGTCCCGGTGATAGGCCCATCCATGAACTCGCTGTGCCCTGGTAGACATTGTTACCCCCAAGCGTGTGAGAATTTCCGCTTTTAATTTGGGATACTCTCTGGCGTCTTGTACAGTCAGGTCAAAGTACGCCTTCTGGGGCTACCCCGTTAGGTATGGGGCCAGTACCTCAGCCCACCGCTCTGGCTGAAGTTTTTCCCTCTCAGCCACCCTCTCAAACACCGTCAGGAAGGCCTCTACATCATCCTCAGGGGTCATTTTTTGCAATGCACGTCTTACTGCCTTCTTGACGTGGGTGGCATCAGCCGGACCTGGGGTTGGGGCGCTCGTCCTGCCCTCCTGGATGGCGGTTGCCAGAAGCTGCATCAGCTGCCATTGCTCCTGCTGGCTCTGCTGCCATTGCTCCTGCTGGCTCTGCTGGAGCTGCTGTAAGAACAGCCTGTTAGCCTCCTGTTGCTGTGTCTGGGCCTGGACCAGGTGTTTCAGCAGGTCCTCCATTATTCCGGATAGCGCTTGCTGCCTCACTGAAAACTTTACCCAGGACATGCAGCAACAGTCTCAAGTCTCTGCTGGGAACTCTGCCTGCATTCTCCAACAATTGTAGGGATTCTACTCACTTAGGTGCGATAGGAGATAGTCAGGAGGCAGGTTCCCTTAAAGTTCATGCGGTTTATTATGTCATAAACCAAACAGCACGTCACCAAAATAAACAGCCTTCAGTTCAGGAGACAAAGTAACATCGAATGTCCTTTCCTTCAGGCTCAGTCCGCGAGCCTTAGAGCACACAGGAGGTGTAACCCTCCTCACACACAGCTGCCTGGTTCAAGAGCAGGCCACATTATAAGAGTGTAGCCACACCCACGAACCCAGCAGCTGACTGGTCACATGACTGTGACCTCACCACAGGTATTTCAAAACAATAATAATACAGCAATATTTGCTATGCCTTACATTATGGAGACAAGCCATTTATGAGACACATATCTCCCATCGATTACATGACCCTTAGCCCTGCCACAATATATATATATATATATATATATATAAAGAGAGGGAGAGCATTATATATATATATTCTTTTTGTTATTTTCCTGTCTATGAGCATTCTCTCTTTGCTTATGCCATATTGAATAGAAAATGTGATGGATACATATGTACCTTTTCTAGGTTTTGTAGATATTGTTCTCTAACATTCTCAGGCATAGCTGGCAGTATATTAGTAGGCACAGTCTCATAGCCGGAAATACTTGAGCAAAAAACGTCAATACACTGAATATATCTACACACAACCTCCAAAAGTCAATCTAGAGGTACAACGAAAAAATGCCAAAAAGGCATAAGATTAAAAATAATCTTTATTCATTAGAGTATGATTAAAATAATGAAAAGGTTAAAAAATAGATGCACATCAAGCTAGCGGAACATGAAGGAGAAAACAGCATTAGGAAAGTATAAGGTAAGTACCGAAAAAACACACATTAACTGCTGCTTGAGAATCAAAACTACATGGAAGCATAGGGAAAATCAAATATCTATTTGAAAAAAATGAAGTCACCAAAATGCTTTATATGAAAGTACCTCTAGATTAACTTTTGGAGGTAGGTTGTGTGTAGATATAGCTGGCAGTATATTGTATTTGTATTTTTATTCATTATAAAGCCATTTGTGTTTCTCAGTGTAGTATTGCACTTTATTATTGAGATCAAGATATCTTATACCTGTACCCATTATTTTGGTCATGTTTGGGCTTTAAAGTGTTGGACATACTCTTCACCAATTTATTACCTGGGGAGGAACATTTTTGGTCTGTTCTTTTTTCGCCATGTGTGCTTTTAGATGTTTTTCATTGTGATGTCTTTCTATGCCTTTTTGTATTTGCGTATCTAATAAAGATTATTGGTCAAGGTTGATCCTGTTGTTATGCATACTTTTCTTTCTTGTTACACAATAAAGGAGACTATGTATGTGTGTGTGGATATATATATAATATATATTTATATATTATATTTATATTTGTATATACATAGCTTTGCTGCCATAAAAGGAGGGGGCTCAGACACATTCCATGTACAGGGGCCCCAAACTGTAAGTGTCCGCCCCTGGGCTGTGCTGTGCCATGTGCCTTTAATTAAATATACAGTCACTCTGTACCTGTCTCCTCCTAACTCCTCCTTTCTTGTCCTGCTCTGCTCATGGCTGAAGTCTCTGGCTGGACTTGCATAAGGACGCCACGCCTCCTGCCTGACATAGCTTTCCAGCCAGAGAGAGCAGTGAATGCTGGGCCTGACTGGAAGTAGTTGAACATATGAGGGTGGCTACCGGCTGCTCGAAGTGGAGCATGAGAAGCTGAGGCTGTGTGGAGATGCAAGATGGTGAGCTGGGCCTGGCAGTGAATTTTTCTACGGGGCCAAAATATTTCTATGTACGCCCCTGATGTGATGGTCAATTTCCAGGACATTACTTGTCCGAGTAATGGACAACCTTTTAACTGTTTGGTTAAAAATTCTTACTGTAAGATATTTATGTTTTTAGTTCTTTAATTAGTCTTAATAACTTGATCAAATATGTGTAGCCTTTCGATATATTTAAACTAGCTGAAGAGCCCGGCGCTGCCCAGGCAAGTAACTAACTACGGTTAGTTATAACAAATTATAATGATTATATCTATCTATCTATCTATCTATCTATCTATCTATCTATAAAGCTGAGTGTATAGCCCCACCCTCTCCGCATAGCCACGTTTACTATAATATCCCACATCATGCCGTCTTCCTGAGCTACTGGACTTCTACCCCTAATATTCCACATCATCCAGTCAGCCAGAGCCACTGGACTACTAATATCCCACATCATCCTGTCAGCCAGAGCCACTGGACTACTACTACCACCGGACTACTACCCCTAATATCCCACATCATCCCATCAGCCAGAGCCACCGGACTATTACCCCTAATATCCCACATCATCCCGTCAGCCTTGGGTCAGAACCAGAGCGCTGAGTGGAATTGCCCTAACTTCCATACCAATGATCCCTTTAATAGAAGCCTGGGGTCAGAACCAGAGCACTGAGTGGATTTGCCCTGACTTCCATACCAATGATCCCTTTAATAGAAGCCTGGGGTGAGAATCAGAGCGCTGAGGGATTTACCCTAACTTCCATACCGGAGAACCCTTTAAGAGAGGCCTGGGGTCAGTACCAAAGAGCAGAGTGGATTTTCCCTCACTTCCATACTGGGGATCCCTTTATGAGAGGCCTGGGATCAGAACCAGAGTGCTGACTGGAATTGCCCTAACTTCCATACCGGGGATCCCTTAAGAGACGTGTGGGATCAGAACCAGAGCGCTGAGTGGATTTGCCCTGACTTGCATAACAATGATCCCTTCAATAGAATCCTGGGATCAGATTTAGAGCACTGAGGGATTTGCCCTAACTTCCATACAGGAGATCCCTTTAAGAGAGCCTGGGGTCACTACCAGAGCATTTGAAGGCAATTGCCCTGACTTCCATACTGGGGATCCCTTTAAGAGAGCTTAGGGTCAGAACCAGAACTCTGAGTGAAATTGCCCTAACTTCCATACCAATGATCCCTATAATAGAAGCCTGGGGTCAGAATCAGAGCGCTAAGGGATTTGCCCTAACTTCCATACCGGAAATCCCTTTAAGAGAGGCCTGGAGTCAGTACCAAAGCGCTGGATGGATTTGCCCTGACATCCATACCAATGATCCCTTTAAGAGAGGCCTGGGGTCAGTATCAGAGCGCTGGATGGATTTGCCCTGACTTCCATACCAATGATCCCTTTAAGAGGGAAAATGTGCCTATAGGATGGAGGATGTGTGATGTGTATATGGGCATGGAAGGGGTGATTCATTTCTGTCATGTGCTCTCTGCTCCTTTTTGGGGGACAGACAATGGCTGGGAGCTTATATTTCCGGGAATGCTAGATTTCTCCCACCATGTCAGTGTCTGCTGAGGTGTTTTCTGGAGAGGGAAAACTGTTGCTCATAGCAACCAAAACAGCTCTGGTGAAATGAAAGATGCTTAGTGATTAGTTGCAAGGAAAACTGTTGATCATAGCAACCAATCACAGCTCATCTTCTTTTACACAGCTCTGGTGAAATTAAAGATGCTTCGTGATTGGTTGCAAGGAAAACTGTTGATCATAGCAACCAATCACAGCTCATTTTCTTTTACACAGCTCTGGTGAAATGAAAGATGCTTCGTGATTAGTTGGTGATACACACACATTCAGAACTATATATAGAGATGAATGAATACATTTTGTCTAACCAGTTCATCAAATGTGTGAAACACCATATTGTTAAAAAGGTAAATTTTTAATTGAAAAATGTAAAGAAATTTGAAGGAACATATAAAGCATAAAATTGGTGATTCACTTTAAGTGGACTGTTGGCATATTTGCCTGTATGTGGAAGGTATAACATTTGGATGCAAAAATTCTGAATATTGCATTCTGAGTGGCTTATACAGCTTATTATCCTCTTAGCAAATTATCTGCTAAGTAGTTAAATTGTATTTGTGAGCTAGATATTTACAATCTCTTATTGGCTGTGTGTCAGGCACAATATCTTTCATTTCAAAGTTTGTCTACTTCAGAATAATGGATTTAAGTCTTAAATATCTGTTTCACTGCTTATACAGTTGCTTGAACTTTTCCTTAAACAATATTGAATTGCTCAGCAAACATTGCTAAATTAGGTTTAATGCACTGACTGCAATTTAAAAGTTCCCATAAACTTTGTTTTTTGCATAGTTTGCATCCATTATTTTGTCTGAAAGCCTTTACAGTCTTTATTATGTGTCAAGTCTTAGTAGAGAATAATCGCAGAAGAAGCAGAAGTAATATTTGTAATGTTGTAAACATTATGATATTATTTTATTAAAAAAATGGAAATATAAATAAAATAATAATATTTAAAAAATATTTCCTAAAAACATATATATTTTTTATGACTTTAACATACCTATGGACAAAATATTGGTCTACAAAACACATTGTCAAAAAAAAGAGGTTATGGATTCTTGACAATGCCTGGAGACAGCTGGGTCAATGAAAAAGAAATGAAAAAGGCTCAAAAATATCAAGACCTGAAAAAATGAAACTTGAAATTATAAGTCTATAGAACAAACCAGCATCTGTGTTGCCAGTTATCAGTGGTACAATGTTTGCCATCCTCAAAAACCTCTGTAAGCACTTGCAACAGCAGAATGTTAGCAAAATAACCATCAAACAGAAATTAGCTTTGCTGGAACTGTGCACATCCCACATTGCAAAATTACAACAGCTTGGTATACATTTTTTTGCAAAAAAACGTATCGAGTAAATACCCTGTGTTTGTTATTACCTTTTATCAGCACTTGCTGACTACTGTTTTATGTCTTATTGCAAGGTATTTTTGCACATTTGTCATTCTGTGCTTTTTGTTTGTGTTTCAGTCAGGGTGGTGTGAACATTGTCCAACAGACTTGTTCGCATTGTGCATGTCACGTGTGTGTTTTTAATCCAGTTTTTTTCGTGCTTATGCATGATTTGAGAGACTCCACCCCTCTCTTGTGTGACATGCACATAAGGAGCTGTCTTGCATCACGTGCCCATTCCAGAAAGCGCCTGTCTTAATTCTGCTCATTTAGACACTGTTCATATGTTCAGGTTTTAACCTCTTCACCCCCAAGGGTGGTTTGCACGTTCATGACCGGGCCAATTTTTACAATTCTAACCACTGTACCTTTATGAGGTCATAACTCTGGAATGCTTCCATGGATCCTGGTGATTCTGACACTGTTTTCTCGTGACATATTGTACTTCATGTTAGTGGTAAAATTTCATTCAAATAACTTGCGTTTAGTTGTGAGAAAAACGGAAATTTGACAAAAATTTTGAAAATTTTGCAATTTTCCAACTTTGAATTTTTATGCCCTTAAATCACAGAGATACGGCACACAAAAAACTTGATAACTAACATTTTCCACATGTTTACTTTACATCAGCACAATTTTGGAACCAAAATTTTTTTTTGTTAGGAAGTTATAAGGGTTAAAAGTTGACCAGCGATTTCTCATTTTTACAACACCATTTTATTTTCAGGACTACATCACATTTGAAGCCACTTTGAGGGGTCTATATGATAGAAAATACCCAAAAGTGACACCATTCTAAAAACTGCACCCCTTAAGGTGCTCAAAACCACATTCAAGAAGTTTATTAACCCTTTAGGTGCGTCACAGGAATTTTTTGAATATTTAAAAAAAAATGAACATCTAACTTTTTTTCACCAAAAAAATACTTCAAGTTAATTTTTTTTTATTTTACCAAGGGTAACAGGAGAAATTGGACTGCAAAAGTTATTGTGCAATTTGTCCTGAGTACGCTGATACCTGATTTGTGGGGAGAAATGACTGTTTCGGCGCATGGCAGAGCTCAGAATGGAAGGAGCGCCGTTTGACTTTTTCAATGCAAAATTGGCGGGAATTCAGATCGGACGCCATGTCACGTTTGGTGAGTCCCTGATGTACCAAAAGAGTGGAAACCCCCTACAAATGACACCATTTTGGAAACTAGACCCCCTAAGGAACTTATCTAGATGTGTGGTGAGAACTTTGAACCCCCAAGGGCTTCACAGAAGTTTATAACATACAGCCGTACAATTAAAAAATCATATTTTTTCCACAAAAATGATCTTTTCACCCTCAATTCTTATTTTTCCAAGGGTAACAGGACCCTAAAAGTTATTGTGCAATTTGTCCTGAGTACGCTGATACCCCACATGTGGGGGTAAACCACTATTTGGGCGCATGGCAGAGGTCGGAAGGGAAGCAGCGCCATTTGACGTTTTTGGCTGGAATTGAGATCGGACACCATGTCGCGATTGGAAAACCCCTGATGTACCTAAACAGTGGAAACCCCCCACAAATGACACCATTTTGTAAACTAGACCCCCCAAGGAACTTATCTAGATGTGTGGTGAGCACTTTGAACCCCCCAGTGCTTCACAGAAGTTTATAACGCCCGGGCATGAAAATAAAAAATTCGTATTTTTTCCACAAACATGATCTTTTAGTCACCATTTTTTTATTTTCCCAAGAGTAACAGGAGAAATTGGACCCCAAAAGTTGTTGTCCAATTTGCCCTGAGTATGCTGATACCCCATATGTGGGAGAAAACTACTGTATGGGCACACGTCGGGGCTCGGAAAGGAAGCAGTGACGTTTTGGAATGCAGACTTTGAGGGAATGTTCTGCGGGTGTCATGTTGCCTTTGGAGAGCCCCTAATGTACCTAAACTGTGGAAACCCCCCACAAATGACCCCATTTTGGAAATGAGACCCCCTAAGGAACTTATCTAGATGTGTGGTGAGCACTTTGAACCCCCAAGGGCTTCACAGAAGTTTATAATGCCCGGGAATGAACATAAAAAAATTGTATTTTTTCCACAAACATGATCAATTAGTCCCCAATTTTTTCATTTTCCCAAGGGTAACAGGAGAAATTGAACCCCAAAAGTTGTTGTCCAATTTGTCCTGAGTACGCTGATGCCCCATATATGGGAGAAAACTACTGTATGGACACACATCGGGGCTCGGAAGTGAAGCAGTGACGTTTTGGAATGCAGACTTTGATGGAATGGTCTGCGGGTGTCATGTGCGTTTGGAGAGCCCCTGATGTACCTAAACTATTGAAACTCCCCACAATTGACCCCATTTTGGACACTAGACCCCCCACAGAACTTATCTAGATGTGTGGTGAGCACTTTGAACCCCCAAGTGCTTCACAGAAGTTTATAACGCTCGGACGTGAAAATAAAAAAATCATTTTTTTCCACAAAAATGATATTTTTGCCCCCAATTTTTTATTTTCCTAAGGGTAACAGGAGAAATAGGACCTCAAAAATTGTTTTGCAATTTGTCCTGAGTAGGCTGATACCCTACATGTGGGGGTAAAACACTGTTTGGGTGCATGGCAGAACTTGGAAGGGAAGGAGCACTATTTGACTTTTTCAACTCAGAATTGGCTGGAATTGAGATCAGACGCCATGTTGCATTTGGAGAGCCCCTGATGTGCCCAAACAGTGGAAACTCCCAATTCTAACTCCAACCCGAACCCCAACACACCCCTAACCCTAGCCCTAGCCCTAACCCTAACCCTAGCCCTAGCCCTAACCCTAGCCCTAACCCTAACCCTAACCCTAGCCCTAACCCTACCCTAACCCTGACCCTAACCCTAGCCCTAACCCTAGCCCTAACCCTAACCCTAATGGAACAATGGAAATAAATACATTTTTTTTATTTTATTTTTTTCCCTAACTAAGGGGGTGATAACGGGGGGTTTGACTTACTAGTTATGGCGGTTTTTATGTTTGGCAGCTGTCGCACGCTAAAAGACGCTTTTTATTGTAAAAATAGTTTTTGCATCACCACATATTGAGAGCTATAATTTTTCCGTATTTTGACCCACCGAGTCATGTGAGGTCTTATTTTTTGCGGGACGAGTTGTCGTTTTTATTGGTACCATTTTCGGGCACGTGACATTTTTTGATCGCTTTGTATTCTGATTTTTGGGACGCAGAATGAACAAAAACCAGCGTTTCATGAATTTCTTTTGGGGGAGTGCGTTTACACCGTTCTGCGTGCGGTAAAATTGATAAAGCGGTTTTATTCTTCGGTTCAGTACGGTTACAGCGATACCTCATTTAGGTCATTTTTTTTATGTTTTGTCGGTTTTATGCAATGAAAACTATTTTATATAAAAAATAATTATTTTTGCATTGCTTTATTCTGCGAGCTATAACTTTTTTATTTTTTCGCTGCTGATGCTGTATGGTGGCTCGTTTTTTGCGGGACATGATGACATTTTCAGCGGTACCATGGATATTTATATGCGTCTTTTTGATCGCGCGTTATTACACTTTTTGTTTGGCGGTATGATAATAAATCATTATTTTTTGCTTCGTTTTTTATTTTTATTTTTTATGGGGTTCACTAAAGGGGTTAACTAATGGAACAGTTTTATAGGGCGGGTTGTTACAGACGCAGCGATACCTAATATGTGTACTTTTATTGTTTTTTTTTTATTTCCAAAAAATGGATTTATTTGGGGGAATATTTTTTTTTTTTTTTCTAATTTATTTGGCGATTTTTTAAAAATTATTTTAACACTTTTTTTATTTTTTTTTAACTTTATTAAATAGTCCCAGGTGGGACATCACTGTCCTGTGACAGATCGCTGATCTGTCACATCACAGATCACTGTGACAGATCAGCGATCTGTCACAGGCAGTGCCGAAGGCTTCCTCATGCCTGCGCTTTGCAGGCACTGAGGAAGCCAGCTTCCTGCAGGCCCCTGAAGGCCCCCGTCGCCATCTTGGATTCGGGGACCTGCAGGAAAGGAGCCCCCCGCAGCAGCGCTGCACATTGCGCTGCTGTGGGGGGCTCAGGGAAGCACGGAGGGAGCCCCCTCCCTGCCGATGATTCCCTTTAACCCCCGGTACACCGTGATCGTGTTTGATCGCGGTGTGCAAGGGGTTAACTTGTCGGGGGCGGTCCGTGACTGCACCTGACACATTGTGCCGGGTGTCAGCTGTGATAATCAGCTGACACCCGGCCGCGATCAGCGGCGCTCACCACGTGGGCGCCGCTGATCGCGGTAGATGTACTATCCCGTCCATGGGCATAGGGGCCCGGGTCCCATGGACGGGATAGTATGTCTGATGTCAGGAAGGGGTTAAATACATTAGATAGGGACCGCTTCAATACGGTTACCTTGACGTTGGTGAGGCAGCTTGGTATACATTTTTTTGCAAAAAAAGTATCGACTAAATACCCTGTGTTTGTTATTACCTTTTATCAGCAATTGCTGACTACTGTTTTATGTCTTATTGCAAGGTATTTTTGCACATTTGTCATTCTCTGCTTTTTGTTTGTGTTTCAGTCAGGGTGGTGTGAACATGGTCCAACAGACTTGTTCACATTGTGCATGTCACATGTGTGTTTTTAATCCAGTTTTTTTTTGTGCTTATGCAGACCCCACCCCTCTCTTGTGTGACATGCACATAAGGAGCTGTCTTGCATCACGTGCCCATACCAGAAAGCGCCTGTCTTAATCCTGCTCATTTAGACACTGTTCATATGTTCAGGTTTTAAATACATTAGATAGGGACTGCTTCAATACGGGTTACCTTGACGTTGGTGAGGCAGCTTGGTATACATTTTTTTGCAAAAAAACGTATCGACTAAATACCCTGTGTTTGTTATTACCTTTTATCAGCACTTGCTGACTACTGTTTTATGTCTTATTGCAAGGTATTTTTGCACATTTGTCATTCTGTGCTTTTTGTTTGTGTTTCAGTCAGGGTAGTGTGAACATGGTCCAACAGACTTGTTCACATTGTGCATGTCACATGTGTGTTTTTAACATACACTGTGTGCAGAATTATTAGGCAAATGAGTATTTTGATCAAATCATCCTTTTTATACATGTTGTCCTACTGCAAGCTGTATAAGCTTGAAAGCCAACTGCCAATTATGTAAATCAGGTGATTTGCATCTCTGTAATGATGAGGGGTATGGTCTAATGACATCAACACCCCATATAAGGTGTGCTTAATTATTAGGCAACTTCCTTTGGCAAAATGGGTCAGAAGAAAGATTTGATGGACTCTGAAAAGTCAAAAATAGTGAGATGTCTTGCAGAGGGATGCAGCAGTCTTGAAATTGCCAAGCTATTGAAACGTGATCACCAAACAATTAAGCGTTTCATGGCAAATAGCCAACAGGGTCGCAAGAAGCGTGTTGATAAAAAAAGGCCCAAATTAACTGCCCATGAATTGAGGAAAATCAAGCACCAAGATGCCATTTGACACCAGTTTTGCCATATTTCAGAGCTGCAATGTTACTGGAGTATCAAAAAGCACAAGGTTTGCCATACTCAGGGACATGGCCAAGGTAAGGAAGGCTGAAAATTGACCACCTTTGAACAAGAAACATAAGATAAAATGTCAAGACTGGGCCAAGAAATATCTTAAGACTGATTTTTCTAAGGTTTTATGTAGTGATGAAATGAGAGTGACTCTTGATGGGCCAGATGGATGGGCCCAAGGCTGGATCCATAAGGCTGTGTGCCCACGATACGTTTTTGTAAGCATTTCTGCAGCGTTTGAGCCGGATCAGACGCTGCAGAAATGCTTAAAAGATGCATCAAATTAATTAGCATGCATTTTTGGCTTTTTGTGCCAATGCATGCGTTTTTAACCGCTCAGGAATCGCTTAGCGGCTAAAAACGCAGCATGCTCATTAATTCCCGCATTGCTCAGCGTTTTTAGCCATCCCCAATGATCCCAGAAAACGCATCAAAAACGCATCAAAAATCGCGCAAAAAATGTGAGGAAATAGACGCACGTTTTCTGGGAAGGGGATCCTTTTCCTGAGCGTTTAAAAACGCTAGCGTGGTCACATAGCCTAAAGGGCAGAGAGCTCCACTCCGACGCCAGCAAGGTGGAGGTGGGGTACTGGTATGGGCTGGTATCATCAAAGATGAACTTGTGGGACCTTTTCAGGTTGAGGATGGAGTGAAGCTCAACTCCCAGACCTGCTGCAGTTTTCAAGCAGTGGTACAGAAAGAAGTCAGTATCGTTCAAGAAAAACATGATTTTCATACAGGACAATGCTCTATCACATGGATCCAAATACTCCACAGCGTGGCTGGCCAGTAAAGGTCTAAAAGAATAAAAAATAATGACATGGCCCCCTTGTTCACCTGATCTGAACCCCATAGAGAACCTGTTGTCCCTCATAAAATGTGAGATCTACAGGGAAGGAAAACAGTAGACCTCTCGGAACAGTGTCTGGGAGGCTGTGGTGGCTGCTGCACGCAATGTTGATCGTAAACAGATCAAGCAACTGACAGAATCTATGGATGGAAGGCTTTTGAGTATCATCGTAAAAAAAGGTGGCTATATTGGTCACTGATTTTTTTTTGTTTTGAAAGTCAGAAATGTTTATTTCTAAATTTTGTGTTGTTATATTGGTTTATCTGGTGAAAATAAACAAGTGAGATGGGTATATAAATCTACACAGTAATATTTACCTGCACAAACAGATATCCTCCTAAGATAGCCAAATCTATAAAAACCCACTCCAACTTCCAAAAATATTAAGCTTTCATATTTATGAGTCTTTTGGGTTGATTGAGAACAAAGTTGTTGTTCAATAATAAAAACAATCCTCTCAAATACAACTTGCCTAATAATTCTGCACGCAGTGTACTATGTTCTTGGGAAGAATCTGATGTGTAATTAAGGCCTACACCAACTAGTGATCTGGCGGTTATTATGTACAGTTAGGTCCAGAAATATTTGGACAGTGACTGAATCTTATTGATTTGGGCTCTGTATGCCACTATTTTTGATTTAACATGAAATAACTGAGATGCAATTGAAGTGTAGACTTTCAGGTTTAATTAGAGGGGTTTAACAAAAATTTCCTATGAAATGTTTACAAATTGCAACCATTTTTTTACCAAATATCCTCATTTAAGGGTTTAAAAGTAATTGGACAAATTAAATTCAATAGAAGTAAAAATGTTCCTATTTACTTTTTTGTAGAGATCATTTGCAGACAATGACGCCTGAAGTCTGAAAGCCATGGATGTCACCTAATGCTTAATCTTCTCCGTTGTGATGGCTTGCCAGGCCTTTACTGCAGTTGAATTCACCTGTTGCTTGTTTATGGGTCTTTCTGCCTTATGGTTTGATTGACTATACCATTGCGCAATATTCCACTTCTATGTCTTAAAAAAAACTACTGAGCTGTTTTAGCAGTTTGTTTTGGGTCATTGTCCATTTGTACTGTGAAGTGTTGTCCGATCAACCTTGCTGCATTTGATTGAATCTGAGCAGAAAATATAGCCCTGTACACATCAGTATTTATCCGGCTCCTTTCTTCAATCACATTATACTGTAAAAAAAACACTAGTGACTAATGATAAGTGAGTACTAAAATGCTCAGATGCTCGTTACTTAAGTGCCCACGTACGCAGAAAATTTCTGCTTCAAAACCGGATTCCTTCCCAGAAAACCCGCGTTTTATTTCCGCGCATTTTTTGTGCGTTTTCTGCTCAAAAACTGCGCGTTTTTGATGTGTTTTTTACCGCGCGTTTTCTGACTCATAGAATATAGCAAAAACGCAAACGTTTCCGCAAAATTATTGAGCATGCTTCGGTTTTTTTTACCACAAAGCGTTTTTTTCGTGGAAAAAAATGTATCAATGTGCACATAAAATGCGGGATTAATTTAAAATGAATGGGATGAAGCATTTTTGAAGCGTTTTTACTGGGACAAATGCTTCAAAAACGCGCAAAAAACGCTTACATGGGCACACAGCCTAAAGGTATTGCTTAATTATATTATATATGTTTTAGCGTTTGCTGAGTGGAATTTGTATTAAGTGTGGGGGAGGGGGCTTTTTTGGACTCTCATATTGATTTCTTTCTGTATAATTGTGTTCTTTTTGTAAACTAACTGTGTTGTGTCTGTGACACTACTATATTTTTGGTATTCAGACTGCTTGGTCTTAGTTATAGCCCAAACAAAAGATATTCAAAGCATTGACGATAAATGAATTATTTTATTAAAAATACCACTAAAGGATACTAGCTTAAAATATTAATAACAAAGACAGGATGCTGCAAAAAGATATTTTATTCTTATTCTCACAAAAAAATCATATATAATGATATTAGATAAAAAAGATAAAAATATATAAAGACACCAATGTATCCAGGGGCATGGAAAAGACCTCAATGGCTGACAAGAAAAATATACACAACCACAAAATATAAATAGAATTGATTAAAAATACGTATCTTTATATAAACATCAATTGATAAATGTGGCCAAAATATATATACATAATTATCAAGTGATTAAATCTACTATATATGAGCGATTTCCTACTCATCAAATTAACTGCAGTGCATAATTATTGCAAGTGTCAAAGTAGCTGAAATATGCACTAGCGTAGTTAATCTCTGAGCAATTGTGCATAAGAAAAAGTAAAGTGCATGTGCCAGAGGTATCATTCACCTCTCAATGTGAACAGCCATAGACAATAATAATAAGGTGCAATAGTGATAGTATACAAATATATAATACTGACCAAAAGGCTCTTCCCTGTCCCCTGCACACACCACTCCAACATGTGTTTCACTCCTGCTTTGTCAGGGAGTCAGCTTGGTCTTAAGGGCTTGTCTCATTAAGCAATATCGCTAGCAATATCGCTATAACGTCACTGTTTTTTGTGACGTTATAGCGATATTGCTAGCGATATCGCTATGTCTGATACTTACCTCCGCCCGCTCCCCCGCTGGTTATCGCTGATCGCGCAAGAACGTCCTGGACCGTTTCTCGTCATCAGCATCCTGCTGGGGCTTCCTGCTGTGGAGACGAGCGACGTGTGGACATGGGCGGGAGGACGTCAGGATCGCCTCGTCTGACAGGTAAGTAGCGACCCCCGACCCCAGCTATGTCGCTGGTGAGATCTGCCTGTGTGGAAGCTCACTAGCGACCACTTAACGATGCACCAGCGATCCTGACCACGTCATATCACTGGTCGGGATTGCTGGTGCATCGCTAAGTGTGACAGTACCTTAAGTTACCTCTCTTAGCCCTTATCTATGCCCCACCCTACACATATTCAACATGCACTGATAGTCTTTTAGGTCCTATTTGTATGTCTTCTGGTACTGTGGCACCACCTTGTGGTAAAAACTTTGTACATATTGCAAAGTCTGTCAAAAATTACAACCAGGGTCATCCGTACACCCTTCAAGTCACCAACTATAGTGCCTCATTCAAATATTGCGAAGAAAATGTAATTGTGGTACTTCTACACTCATAAAAGCTCTGTACACAGTGCAAAGTCAGAAAAAATTACAAGCAGAGTCATCCATAGATTTTTGAAGGCAATAACTAGACAGCCTTATTACATTATTGAAGATTAAAAACACTTTATATGGTTCTGTCATCTGGTGGTGAGGAAAAGTTGGGCTAATCCTGGCTCTGCTTAATTTAACCCCTTAACAACAACCCATACGCCTTTTAACGGCATCAGTTAAGGGTACTTTTTCAACAGCTCTGTGTTTTAGCGGCGCTGAGAAATAAGTGTATAGCTGAGATCCCGGATTACATGATTCAGGTCAGTTTTTACCGACCCCAGTGTTGTGATCACTAGAGATGAGCGACTTTGCCTTTTTTCACAATTTTCCAGAAGCAGGAACAAGTCTAATGCTCTCAGGCTCTATTGATGATGTGCCATGGAAACCAGGAGGACTTTTTCAACTGACTGATCACACAGGAGAAAAGCTGGATCCATCACTATGATCCTGAGACTAAAGTCCAGTCGATGCAATGGAAGCATCATGACTAGAGTTGAGCGATACCGTCCGATACTTCAAAGTATCGTATCGGATGGTATCGGCCGATCTTTAAAAAAAGTATCGGTATCGCCGATTCCGATACCGGAAGTCCCATTCAAGTCTATGGGACTTCCGGTATCGGAATAAGAAAAACCCTTTCCTGCCCTTGTACAGCCTCTCTGGGGTCTGTACGGGCCTTTCGGGGGGCTGTGCCGGCCTGCCAGGGGGTCTGTGCAGGCTCCGGTGGTCTGTGCCGGCCTGCCGGTGGTCTGTGCAGGCTCCGGGGGGCTGTGCCGGCCTGCCGGGGGGCTGTGCCGGCCTGCCGGGGGGCTGTGCCGGCCTGCCGGGGGACTGTGCAGGCTCCGGGGGGCTGTGCCGGCCTGCCGGGGGGCTGTGCCGGCCTGCCGGGGGGCTGTGCCGGCTCCGGGGGTCTGTGCAGGCATCGTCCGATGGGACTACAAGTCCCATCGGGCGATGCCTGCTACCATGACAGTGATTGACACATTAGCCAATGATGGGACAGTAGTAGTCCCATCATCCGGCTAATGTGTTAAATGTAAAAAAAAAAAAAAAAAAAAAAAAATTACATGCTACATACATACAACATGCATACTACATACATGCTACATTCATACTACATACTACATACATGCTACATTCATACTACATGCAACATACATACTACATATATACTACATGCATGCTACATACATACTACATGCTACATACATACCACATACATGCTACATATATACTACATGCATGCTACATACATACTACATATATACTACATGCATGCTACATACATACTGCATGCTACATACATACTACATGCTACATACATACCACATACATGCTACATATATACTACATGCATGCTACATACATACTACATGCTACATACATACCACATACATGCTACATATATACTACATGCATGCTACATACATACTACATGCTACATACATACCACATACATGCTACATATATACTACATGCATGCTACATACATACTACATATATACTACATGCATGCTACATACATACTGCATGCTACATACATACTACATGCTACATACATACCACATACATGCTACATATATACTACATGCATGCTACATACATACTACATGCTACATACATACCACATACATGCTACATATATACTACATGCATGCTACATACATACTACATGCTACATACATACCACATACATGCTACATATATACTACATGCATGCTACATACATACTACATATATACTACATGCATGCTACATACATACTACATATATACTACATGCATGCTACATACATACTGCATGCTACATGCATGCTACATACATACTACATACATACTACATGCTACATACATACCACATATATACTACATACATACAATACATTCATACAATACATACATAGACATACAGTACATATAACATAGAGTAACATACTTACCAATACTTGTCACATTGTTCCCCGAAGCCATTGTCGTCTACGGAATAAATATTAACATAACAAACCACAAAAATACTCACCCACGATCCGAAGCAGTCCACGAGTGTGTCCCACGACGATCTTGGGTAGAGAACGGCAGCATCAGCTGTTGCTGCCGTTCTCTACGGGCTGCAGGAATCCAATGACGGAAGGTAGGTATCCTTCCGCACTGTATTCCTCCGCCACTTAAAAAAAAAAAAGTCCCTAGTCTCACTTTATGCCATTGCTGTGTGGGAAATTCCCACGCAGCAATGGCATAAAGTGAGACTAGGGACTTTTTTTTTTTTAAGTGGCGGAGGAATACAGTGCGGAAGGATACCTACCTTCCGTCATTGGATTCCTGCAGCCCGTAGAGAACGGCAGCATCATCTGATGCTGCAGTTCTCTACCCAAGATCGTCGTGGGACACACTCGTGGACTGCTTCGGATCGTGGGTGAGTATTTTTGTGGTTTGTTATGTTAATATTTATTCCGGAAAGACAATGGCTTCGGGGAACAATGTGACAAGTATTGGTAAGTATGTTACTCTATGTTATATGTACTGTATGTCTATGTATGTATTGTATGAATGTATTGTATGTATGTAGTATATATGTGGTATGTATGTAGCATGTAGTATGTATGTAGCATGTATGTAGTATGTATGTAGCATGCAGTATGTATGTAGTATGTATGTAGTATATATGTAGTATGTATGTAGCATGCATGTAGTATGTATGTAGCATGTATGTAGTATGTATGTAGTATATATGTAGTATGTATGTAGCATGTATGTGGTATGTATGTAGCATGTAGTATGTATGTAGCATGCATGTAGTATGTATGTGGTATGTATGTAGCATGTAGTATATATGTAGCATGCATGTAGTATGTATGTAGTATGTATGTAGTATGTATGTAGCATGCAGTATGTATGTAGTATATATGTAGTATGTATGTAGCATGCATGTAGTATGTATGTAGTATGTATGTAGTATGTATGTAGCATGCAGTATGTATGTAGTATGTATGTAGTATATATGTAGTATGTATGTAGCATGCATGTAGTATGTATGTAGCATGTATGTAGTATGTATGTAGTATATATGTAGTATGTATGTAGCATGTAGTATGTATGTAGTATTTTTTTTTTTTTTTTTTTTTTTAACATTTAACACATTAGCCGGATGATGGGACTACTACTGTCCCATCATTGGCTAATGTGTCAATCACTGTCATGGTAGCAGGCATCGCCCGATGGGACTTGTAGTCCCATCGGACGATGCTTGCACAGACCCCCGGACATCAGCACAGCCCCCCGGCAGGCCGGCACAGCCCCCCGGCAGGCCGGTACAGACCCCCACAGGGTGCACAGACCACCGGCAGGCCGGCACAGCCCCCCGGCAGGCCGGTACAGACCCCGGGCAGTCCACACAGCCCCCCGGCAGGCCGGCACAGCCCCCCGGCAGGCCGGCACAGCCCCCGGAAGGCCCGAAATGACGGCGCATCATGATGCGCACACACCGCGCATCATGATGACGTCAGGCCGTCAATCAACTGAACTTCCGATTCCGATGCCGAATTCCGATATTGAAAAAATATCGGAAGTCGGTATCGGAATTCCGATACAGCAAGTATCGGCCGATACCCGATACTTGCGGTATCGGAATGCTCAACACTAATCATGACTCACCGCCTCCAAAGAAGGCACATGCCCAACCCTCGGCAGGCAAGGTCATGCTCACAGTACTTTGAGACCAGCACGGAGCAGTATTGACGTATTTCCTTGCAAAGTGTACCATGATCAATGGGGGCATACTATGCTTGACTGCTGTGGGAATTGCGGGAGTCCATCAAAACCAAGAGATGTGGCATGCTCACCAAAGATGTCCACCTTCTACAAGACAATGCACCAGTTCACAGCTCATATGTTGTCCAAATGGAAGCATGCTCCTGTGGCTTTGAAATTCTACCGCATCCTCCTTATTCACCCGACCTCACACCATTGGACTTCCAGCTGTTTCCAACAATGAAGTTATTTTTAACAGCAAGCATTTTCCAGATGATGAGACTCTGATTTCCAAAGACACAATGTGGCTTTGTAGCAACTTGCCGACTTCTACAAGCAAGGTATTTATAGTTGCTAAAGAGGTGGGAGAAGTGTGTGTCCCTAGGTGGCATCTATGTAGAGAAGGACTAATGACTTCCAAGTTTTATTGCTTTCAATCAACAGGAAGTGAGTCAGGGGAAATCTTTAATGAACTCTCCTCGCATATACCGTATATACTCGAGTATAAGTCGATCCGAGTATAAGCCGACCCCCCTAATTTTGCCTCAAAAACCTGGGAAAACTTATTGACTCGAGTATAAGTCTAGGGTGGGAATTGCCGAAGATACTGGTAAATTTCAAAAATAAAAATAGATAAGAATAAAAGTAAAATTAAGTGAGACATCAGTAGGTTAAATGTTTTTGAATATTTATTTAAAAGAAAAACATTAAACAAGCCCTGTAAGTTGAAAAGAGGGTCAACAAAACCAATAGGGCAACAACAATGACTTTAAAAGTACAAAAACCTCAGCTCAATGTAAAACACAAGAGTTAAAATCCTTCAAAGTCACTGGATTCCTCATCATCTCTATGTCCAAACAGAGCTTCAGCTTCAGCTGGTAAGAGGTTATCAGCATAGACATTGTCGTCATCATCACTGAGTTGGTCATCACCGTCACTGCTGTCGTCTTCATACAAAGCGCTGTCTTCACTGCCATCCATAGCATTACTAATGCCACATTTCTTGAAGGCGCGTTGCACCATGTCCTCTGGAATCTCTTCCCATCCATCACAAACCCACTTTGCTATTAATTCTATGTCCGGCTTCATCAGATTTCCAAGTTTTGTTAGTCGGGCTTGACCAGATGACATCCATTCATGCCACATCCTCCGCACACGGTCTTTGAAAGGTTTATTTAAACACACATCTAGGGGCTGCAATACAGATGTAAGTCCACCTGGAATAACCGCCAAAGTAACTTGAGAAGACTTTGCCAATTTTTTGATGTCATCACATGTGTGGGCTCTGAACATATCCCAAACTAGCAATGATGGTTTTTTCTTTAAGGCTGTTCCTGGTCGTCCATTCCAAATTTCTTCCAGCCATTTTTTTGTTCCATCTTCATCCATCCAGCCTTTGATATGAGCGCGCACTGTAATTCGTGGTGGGAATTGGACCTTTTTAGGCAGGGTCTTTCTTTTAAAAATAATGACAGGCCGCAGCTTAGTTCCATTAGCCAAACATGAAAGAACGACTGTGAAATGATTTTTTTCATTTCCTGTGGTTCTGAGTGGAATAGTTTTTTTCTCCCATATTTGCCACAGTTCTGTTGCTGGGAAGATCAAAAGTCATAGGTGTTTCATCCATATTTCCAATATCTCCCAGGTCATAGTTATGGATCCTTCTTTGTTTTATGATGAATGAATGGAATGACATCACTTTTTCATCAAGGTCTTTTGGCAACTTCTGTGAAATCTTTGTTCTTTGTCGCAAACATAGGCCAAATCTATTCATGAAACGGGTACACCATCCTGCTGGTGCAACAAATTTTTCAATTCCTGGTGCTTTCATTTGATCTTCTTTAGCCATTTGAAGGTCACGTGAGCAAATTCCCATGCCTGTTACGCAGTAGCCATTTTGACGACGCTCCATAACCCATTTATGCAATTCAGTCTCTAGAGCCTCATACGACACCTTCAAACCAAGTTGAGCTTTTTTTGCCTTTGGAGTCTTTTCCAAGTCCGCTTTCATTTTCCGCCAATCCCTCACTTGTTTTTCATTAACACAAAATTCCCTACTTGCAATACTGTTATTGCTTTCTTCTGCTCTTGACACAACCTTAAGTTGGAAACCAGCTTCGTACAACCTGCGTTTTTGCTTTGGTCCAGGATTTGAAGTACTGGGATCCATTTCTAACAGGATAAAAAAAAACGCTCCGTCCAAATACCATAATGCTGCACAACATATGCCCCCATAAATGCTGCACAGTGAATAATGGTGGCCCAAATACCGTAATGCTGCACAACATATGCAACCATAAATGCTGCACAGTGAATAATGGTGGCTCAAATACCGTAATGCTGCACAACATATGCCCCCATAAATGCTGCACAGCAAATAATGGTGGCCCAAATACCGTAATGCTGCACAACATATGCCCCCATAAATGCTGCACATTGAATAATGGTGGCCCAAATACCGTAATACTGCACAACATATGCCCCCATAAATGCTGCACAGTGAGTACCATAATAGTGGCCCCAATGCATGATTTATTGGCCAAGTGATAGGATTACCGGTAATCCTATCATGTTGCTGCTGCCCCTGCTGGAATAAAAAAAAACAAAAAACAAACACTATATACTCACCTCCGTTGCTGACAGCTGCTCCTGAGCGTTACCGGCTAATCAGTTACTCAGGCAGAGGGCACGTGCTATCCACGTCATCGCGCCCCCTGTACGTCACTGCCAGAAGACGGGAGAGAGCGGCGCGCAGCGACTTGTAACGCCGCTGCCGCGGCCCAATCATCACCCGCCGCCGCCGGGACACTGACAGGCTGCAGGGGACCGCAGACACATACCGGGGAATGCGGAGACGACGGGGACCAGGTAAGTTTGAACCGTGACCCGAATATAAGTCGAGGGGGGTCTTTTTCAGCCCAAAAAGGGGGCTGAAAAACTCGACTTATATTCGAGTATATACGATATATGTATATATATACACTCACTGGCCACTTTATTAGGTACACCATGCTAGTAAGGGGTTGGACCCCCTTTTGCCTTCAGAACTGCCTCAATTCTTCGTGGCAGAGATTCAACAAGGTGCTGGAAGCATTCCTCAGAGATTTTGGACCATATTGACATGATGGCATCACACAGTTGGCGCAGATTTGTCGGCTGCACATCCCTGATGCGAATCTCCCGTTCCACCACATCCCAAAGATGCTCTATTGGATTGAGATCTGGTGACTGAGGAGGCCATTTGAGTACAGTAAACTCATTGTCATGTTCAAGAAACCAATCTGAGATGATTCGAGCTTTATGACATGGCGCATTATCCTGCTGAAAGTAGCCATCAGATGTTGGGTACATTGTGGTCATAAAGGGATGGACATGGTCAGCAACAATACTCAGGTAGGCTGTGGTGTTGCAACGATGCTCAATTGGTACCAAGGGGCCCAAAGAGTGCCCAGAAAAAATTCCCCACACCATGACACCACCACCACCAGCCTGAACCGTTGATACAAGGCAGGATGGATCCATGCTTTCATGTTGTTTACGCCAAATTCTGACCCTACCATCCGAATGTCGCAGCAGAAATCGAGACTCATCAGACCAGGCAACGTTTTTCCAATCTTCTACTGTCCAATTTCGATGAGCTTGTGCAAATTGTAGCCTCAGTTTCCTGTTCTTAGCTGAGAGGAGTGGTACCCAGTGTGGTCTTCTGCTGCTGTAGCCCATCTGCCTCAAAGTTCGACGCACTGTGCGTTCAGAGATGCTCTTCTGCCTACCTTGGTTGTAACGGGTGGCAATTTGAGTCACTGTTGCCTTTCTATCAGCTCGAACCAGTCTGCCCATTCTCCTCTGACCTCTGGCATCAACATGGCATTTCCGGCCACAGAACTGCCGCTCACTGGATTTTTTTTCTTTTTCGGACCATTCTCTGTAAACCCTAGAGATGGTTGTGCGTGAAAATCCCAGTAGATCAGCAGTTTCTGAAATTCTCAGACCAGCCCTTCTGGCACCAACAATCATGCCACGTTCAAAGGCACTCAAATCACCTTTCTTCCCCATACTGATGCTCGGTTTGAACTGCAGGAGATTGTCTTGACCATGTCTACATGCCTAAATGCACTGAGTTGCCGCCATGTGATTGGCTGATTAGAAATTAAGTCTTAACACACAGTTGGACAGGTGTACCTAATAAAGTGGCCAGTGAGTGTATATATGTATCTGTGTCACTGAGATTTACATATCTATCTATTCTATGCTTATATACTGTATGTAATCCATCTTTTCTATCCTGCCAGGTCCTGCTGTGAATTTACTGTATGTGGCTGCTGAATATCTATCTATCTATCTATCTATCTATCTACTTTAAAATATTTTAATGGCAACGCAATTATTTTCCCGCACTATTACCAAATTTTACCAACGTTTTCCGTTTTAAAGAAAGATGCTTGTGTTTCCGATCACAAATCTGGGCGGCACGGTGGCTCAGTGGTTAGCGCTGCAGCCTTGCAGCGCTGGAGTCCTGGGTTCGAATCCCACCAAGGACAACATCTGCAAGGAGTTTGTATGTTCTCCCCGTGTTTGCGTGGGTTTCCTCCGGGTACTCCAGTTTCCTCCCACACTCCAAAGACATACTGATAGGGAATTTAGATTGTGAGCCTCATCAGGGACAGTGATGATAATGTGTGCAAAATGTAAAGCGCTGCGGAATATGTTAGCGCTATATAAAGATTATTATTATTATCTGAATGTGCCATATTCATGGCAAATTTATGCCATTTTTCGAACATATTCGCTCATCTCTATTTACCTCATGGGCCAAAAAGAACACTGTGGGCAAGATTTGGCCTGTTGGCCTGAGTTGGACATGTTTGTCTTACGACTTTGCTCATCAATACTTTCAACTTTAATCATACATTTTACTCAGTTAACCTTATATTTGATATTTCCTTAATACCTGAATTTGCACATTACTCCATCACATAAAACTTTGCAATTACAACATATGCTACTCAGGACCTATAAAGAACAGATGGTTTAAAAATTAAGGAAAACGTGGAACACTGTGCATCTTTCTGTTTAATAAGAATAAAGAAAAAATCTATTACAGATTGAATTTTATTTGTATAATCCATCAAGAATGAATTTGAGATCGGTATACTATTCTTCAAAACATTGGTCATTTCTCATATTGCATTGTGCTAGTTAAAAAAAAAAAGTTGTCTCTCTTCTTCTATATGATTCATATTTTGTATGGATCAGAGTGCAATTAGTTATCCTCATTGACTACACTTTGAAAGATTTCCAATTCTTGAGAAAACCATCAGAGGCAACGAAACAGAGTAATTTCAAAATGCCCTTTGAAAAGTAATTGCTAGACACAAAGATTGTAAGCTGCTGTTTCCATGCTGGAATTTTTACATTATATTTTCCAAAGGCAATTATACTGGAGATCTGGTCTAAACTGAAGGATTTGATCATGCAGTTGTATATAATCGTGAGATGTCAACCAGCAAAAAAAAAATAATTTCATAAGAACCAAGAGAAACTCATATTGTTACATCTCACCAAATGACAGATCAAAAGCAAAACTGAATATATGCCATTCAAAGTGAAAAGAATATTTACTGCAAAAATGTAATAAAAACAAATCATGCACCAAATATACATCCACTGTTACTTTCATTAGCAAAACTTAAGCCAAAATGTGTTCTTTTCATAAAAATTTGGCTGGGATACAAATTTAAAGAATTTTTTTATGGTGTCCTGTATTTTCTGTAAACTACTGTATTTTCTGAACATGACAACATTTTTAAATACAATAGAATGCCACAGAAAGCACGTTTTTCTTACAACTAGAGATGGGCAAACTCGAACAGTAAAGTTCTGTGACTGTATCAAACACCTACTGTTTGGGCAAAGACACCGAAAACGGACTTCACCAGGAAGTCCGTGTTACTGTTTGGGCTCGGCTGCCCGAACACCGGGTGTTTGTCGCACTATTATGTGCATGGCAGCGCGAACAACAATGCTTCTGATCAGCGGGGAAATCATCCCCGCCAGTCAGAGAGCTGGGGTTCCCACACTGTCAGAAAACAGTGGGGGCACTCAGCTATGATCGGAGGTATAAGGAGCGGCGGATGAGAGTTTTCATTAGCAGCTCCTGTGCTGTAAATAAATAATTAAAAAAAAGTCGTAGGTTGCCCTGTGTGTTTGCTAACCAGCCAGACAAAACTCACAGCTGGGGGGCTGCAGCCCTCATCTGTCAGCTTCAGCAAGGTTAGTTATCAAGAATCGAGGTGTCCCCACGCTGATTTTTTAATTATTTAAATAAATAGTTTTAAAAAACGGTGTTGGGTCCCCTCATTTTTGATAACCAACCTTGCTAAAGCAGACAGCTAGGGGTTGGTATTCTCAGGGTGGTAAGGGGCCATGGATATAGGCCCCCCATCTAATAGATGCACCTTTTCTGGGCAGCTGGGGGCTGCTGTTTTTAGTCTGGGGGGCCTATATCCATGGCCCCTTACCAGCTTGAGAATACCATAAGGAACGGTGAACCTAATACTACCCTCTCCTTACCCTCTGCCTCTGGGAAATAGGCAGTCATAAATTTCCATTTCAGATGTAGAGCGTGACATCAGAAGCAACTCCTTTGTTATTTTAACTGTGTGCTTAGAGTCGTTGTCTTGTTGGAAGGTGAACCTTCTGCCAAGCCTGAGGTCAAGAGCACTCTGGAAGAGGTTTTCATCCAGGATATCCCTGTACTTGGCCACATTCATGTTTTCTTCAATTGCAACCAATCATCCTGTCCCTGTGGCCGGAAAACAGTCCCATAGCATGATGCTGCCACCACTATGTTTCACTGTTGGGATTGTATTGGCCAGGTGATGAGCAGTGCCTGGTTTTCTCCACACATACTGTTTAGAATTATCACCAAAATGTTCTAACTTCATCTCATCAGACCAGAGAATCTTATTTCTCATAGACTGGGAATCCTTCATTTGTTTTTTTAGCAAATTCAATGCAAATTTTTATATGTCTGGCACTGAGGAGAGGCTGCAGTTGGTCCACTCTGCCATAATGGCCCGACTAGTGGAGGGCTGTAGTGATAGTTTACTTTGTGGAACTTTCTCCCATCTCACTACTGCATCTGTGGAGCTCAGCTACAGTGATCTTGGGGTTCCTCTTTACCTCTCTCACCAAGGCTCTTCTCCCATGATTGTTCAACTTGGCTGGATGGCCAGGTCTAGGAAGACTTCTGGTGGTCCCAAGCTTTTTCTATTAAAGGATTATGGAGGCCACTGTGCTCTTAGGAACCTTGAGTACTGCAGAAATTCTTTTGTAATCTTGGCCAGATCTGTGCCTTGCCCCAATTCTGTCTCTGAGCTCCTTGGCCAGTTCCTTTGACCTCAAGATTAGAGTTGAGCGATACCAGCCGATACTTGAAAATATCGGATCGGAATGGATCGGCCAATCTTAAAAAAAAGTATCGGTATCGCCGATTCCGATACCGGGAACCAACGCAAGTGAATGGGGCCAAAATATCGGAATGAAAAAAAACCCTTTCTTTCCTTGTAGGTTAATTCTACATGAAGAAAAACAACTAAGAATAATGTAGAATGTATTGTGGGAGGTGGAGGAGACATTAAAGCCATAGAGGTTTAGCCCAATCAAATGGAATAGCAGGAATTAAACTTTTTTTAAAGACGTTAGGAGTTACAAAGATATTGACTATGTTAGCCTCATTTATATTTTGCCAGACATGTATGTCTTCTTCTTCTTTCTTCTTTCTTCTTCTTTCTTATTCTTCTTCCTTTTTTAACCTTCTTCTTCTTATTCCTTTTTTTACATTCTTCTTCTTCTTCTTCCTTTTTTTACATTCTTCTACTTCCTTTTTTTACATTCTTCTTATTCCTTTTTTTACATTCTTCTTCTTCTTCCTTTTTTTAAATTCTTCTACTTCCTTTTTTTACATTCTTCTTCTTCTTCCTTTTCTTACATTCTACATATTCTTCTTATTCAACAATTATTATTCTACATATTCAACTTCTTCATCTTCTTCCTATTCTTCTTCATCATATTCTTGTTTGTGTCAGGCATTCCTGTAGTTGTTATCTAGAAAAGTTAGAAGTTTACACCTTCCGTTCTGCCTGTCACAAAAGATTTACAACAGGATTTGTCCGCTATCAGTTTGGCCTGCAGCAGCAGGCCTTTTCCAGGGGCACCACGAGGAGGAACGGACTCACCCCCATACACTGCTTAGTCTTCTTCTGCTTATAAATAAGATAATATCATTTGCTCAGAGTATTAGTCTTATGCTTAATGTTCTTCTGCTTTGTTTTTTTATGCTTCTTTGTCTTCTCTCTCTTGTTGTTCTGCATCTTGGTGGTTGTCTTCCTGTTCTTTGTCCTCTTGAACCAGCTGACGGTACTGGCACCCGGAGTGGCAGCAGAAGGAACAAGAGCCAATGGCACTACCGAGGACCAGCTGACGGTGCTGGAACCCGGTTACTAAGCAGGAGGTACCTGTGCTACAAAGCAACTACCAAGGACCAGCAGACGTTGCCGGAACTCGGATACCGAGATGGAGGCACCTAGGCCAAAGGCTCTGACGAGAACCAGCTGACGGTGCTGGAACCCGGAGGGGTAGCAGAAGCTGCAAGAGCAAATGGAAATAGCGAGGACCAGCTGACAGTGCTGGCACCCGGAGGGGCAGCAGAAGGAATAAGAGCCAATGGCACAACCGAGGACCAGCTGACGGTGCTGGAACCCGGTTACTAAGCAGGAGGTACCTGTGCTACAAAGCACTACCAAGGACCAGCAGACGTTGCCGGAACTCGGATACCGAGATGGAGGCACCTAGGCCAAAGGCTCTGACGAGAACCAGCTGACGGTGCTGGAACCCGGAGGGGTAGCAGAAGCTGCAAGAGCAAATGGAAATAGCGAGGACCAGCTGACAGTGCAGGCTGAGGCTGCATTGAAGAAATTTTAAGATCGGTTGTAGACTTCTACTAATTTTAACCAAGCTCCACTTAGGCCTGTGGCTTCACTGATTTTCGTATTTACCCTGTCCTCCAACCCCGCCAGTTACAGCTCCGAAGTGGCGTCTGCACAATCCACATGTGTTCCTGTGTTACAGGTGTTCAGTCCGGTCAGTTAATCCCCTGATGTGTGTCTGGCAACTAGTTATGGGAATGTGGACAGAGCAGGCGACATTGCCGGACACACATCAGGGGATTAACTGACCGGACTGAACACCTGTAACACAGGAACAAGTGTGGATTGTGCAGACGCCACTTCGGAGCTGTAACTGGCAGGGTTGGAGGACAAGGGAAATACGAGAGACAGTGGAGCCACAGGCCTAATTGGAGCACGGTTAAAAATCAGTAGTGGTACGACTGTGTAGGCAGCAGGAGACTTTGCCATCCACACAGCAGGGGATCAGCTGACGTTACTGAACCCCACTGAGACACGGGAGCAAGTGTCTCTTTCCGTGTTGACGGCACTTCCGAGCTACAACTGGCTGTGTTGAAGCCCAGGAAATAGGAGGGTGTAGGCAGAGGCCTACTGTCTTTGGAATGTGGTGACAGCAGGAGAGACTGCCATCCACACAGCAGGGGATCAGCTGACGTTACTGAACCCCACTGAGACACGGGAGCAAGTGTCTCTTTCCGTGTGGATGGCACTTCCGAGCTACAACTGGCTGTGTTGAAGCCCAGGAAATAGGAGGGTGTAGGCAGAGGCCTACTGTCTTTGGAATGTGGAGACAGCAGGAGAGACTGCTATCCACACAGCAGGGGATCAGCTGACGTTACTGAACCCCACTGAGACACGGGAGCAAGTGTCTCTTTCCGTGTGGACGGCACTTCCGAGCTACAACTGGCTGTGTTGAAGCCCAGGAAATAGGAGGGTGTAGGCAGAGGCCTACTGTATTTGGAATGTGGAGACAGCAGGAGAGACTGCCATCCACACAGCAGGGGATCAGCTGACGTTACTGAACCCCACTGAGACACGGGAGCAAGTGTCTCTTTCCGTGTGGACGGCACTTCCGAGCTACAACTGGCTGTGTTGAAGCCCAGGAAATAGGAGGGTGTAGGCAGAGGCCTACTGTCTTTGGAATGTGGAGACAGCAGGAGAGACTGCCATCCACACAGCAGGGGATCAGCTGACGTTACTGAACCCCACTGAGACACGGGAGCAAGTGTCTCTTTCCGTGTGGACGGCACTTCCGAGCTACAACTGGCTGTGTTGAAGCCCAGGAAATAGGAGGGTGTAGGCAGAGGCCTACTGTCTTTGGAATGTAGAGACAGCAGGAGAGACTGCCATCTCCACAGCAGGGGAACAGCTGGCAGTGCTGAACCCCACTAACACTCGAACGAATGTGTTTGGCTCTGTGGAGACGACACTTCTGAACACCAACTGACGCTGTTGGAGCCCAGGATTAGGCGAGGAGCAGGCTGGGGCCTGTTGCTTTTGGCAGGTGAAGGCAGCAGGAGACTTGCCATCTCCACAGCAGGGGAACAGCTGGCAGTGCTGAACCCCACTAACACTCGAACGAATGTGTTTGGCTCTGTGGAGACGACACTTCTGAACACCAACTGACGCTGTTGGAGCACAGGATTAGGCGTGGAGCAGGCTGGGGCCTACTGGATTTTGGCAGGTGAAGGCAGCAGGAGACTTGCCATCTCCACAGCAGGGGAACAGCTGGCAGTGCTGAACCCCACTAACACTTGAACGAATGTGTTTGGCTCTGTGGAGACGACACTTCTGAACACCAACTGACACTGTTGGAGCCCAGGATTGCGCATGCCGCATGCAGAGGCCAATGGGCAGCGGTTTTTATGGAGGTTGTTGACTACTACTGATTTTAACCATGCTCCACTTAGTCCTCTGGCTCCACTGTCTTTACTATTTACCCTGGCCTCCAACCCCGCCAGCTACATCTCTGAAGTGGCGTCAGCACAATCGACACTTGTTCCTGTGTTACTGGTGCTCAGTCCCGTCAGTTGATCCCCTGATGTTTGTCCGGCAAGTTCGCCAGCTCTGTCCTCATTCCCACTACTGGTTATGGGAATGTGGACAGAGCAGGAGACCTTGCTGGACACACATCAGGGGATAAACTGATGGGACTGAGCCACAGGAACACAGGAACAAGTGTAGATTGTGCTGACGCCACTTCAGAGATATAGATGGCGGGGTTGGAGGCCAGGGGAAATAGTAGAGACAGTGGAGCCAGAGACCTAAGTTGGGCACGGTTAAAAATCAGTAGTGGTTTGAATGTTGATGGAGCTGGTGACTTTGCCGTCCACACAGCAGGGGATCAGCTGGCGTTACTGAACCCCACTAACACAGGAGCTAGTGTGTTTCTCTGTGCAGACGACACATCTGAGCGACAACTGGCTGTGTTGAAGCACAGGGATTATAGTTCAGGTGGTAGAAAAATGAACACACCAGCAGACCTGGATACAGTTGCCAACCACTAATTTAGTCTGTAAGAGGAATGGCAAAGTCTTTGGAGATCCAGGCCTTGTTCATTCATTTTCAGAAAAGTCAGCCGGTCAACATTATCGGAAGATAGTCGCGTGCGACGGTCTGTTAGTACACCACCTGCGGCACTAAAGACGCGTTCCGATAATACACTGGCAGCAGGGCAAGCCAGCACCTCCAATGCATACTGGCTAAGCTCTGGCCATGTATCCAGCTTAGAGACCCAAAACTTGAAGGGGGAAGAGCCATCTGGGAGTACAGTGACAGGGCAAGACATGTAGTCTGACACCATCTGACGGAAGCGTTGCCTCCTGCTGACTCGAGGCGTCGCTGATGGTGTAGACAATTGTGGTGGACACACAAAACTTTGCCACATTTGGGCCATAGTGGTCTTGCCTTGTGCTGCGGCGCTGCCTCTGCTCCCTCTTTGTGCAGAGTTTCCTCCACTGCCTCGACGCACAGAGCTGCTTTGTAGAGCAGTAGCAACAATGCTGTCGGGTGGAATGGAAAACATTATGGACTGCACCAGTGACTCTTCGTACTCCCGCAGTTTACGCTCCCGGTTCAACGTTGGTATGAGCCTTTGTACGCTGTCCCGGTAGCGAGGATCTAGGAGGGTGTACACCCAATAATCAGCCGAGACGAGAATGTGGGCGATGCGGAGGTCGTTTCTCAGGCACTGCAGCATGAAATCAACCATGTGCTGCTGACTCCCAACTGCCAAAGAACTGCTGTCCCCTGTTTGAGGCGTGACCTCGGCCTGCTCTGCATCACCCCACCCTCGCTGTACATACTGAGTAGAGGTTTGTGTACCTCCCTCCTCTGGAGAGATGTCTTCCTCCTCCATCGACTCCTCCTCATCCTCCTCACAAAGTGTCCCCTGCCTAGGCCTTTGTGAGGAAACACGTAGCGCAGACTGTCCAGAAGCAGATGGCATTTGGGACTCCTCATCCTCCACCTCTTCCGAAACCTCATCCCTTAGTGCTTGCAGTGTTTGTTGAAGCAGGCAGATAAGGGGGACAGTCATGCTGACTAGTGCATCATCTGCACTCGCCATCCGCGTGGATTCATCGAAGGCACGCAAAACGAGGCAGATGTCCTTCATAGAGGCCCACTCAATGGTGCTGAAGTGTGAACGGCGCACAGTGCGACTTGTTTGCGCCTGATGCAGCTGGTACTCCATGACTGCTGCCTGCTGCTCACACAACCGCTCCAACATATGTAACGTTGAATTCCACCGGGTGGGTAGGTCACATATGATGCGATGTTCCGGAAGGCCAAATCGTCGCTGCAGAGCAGCGAGGCGCGATCTTGCCGTGCTGGAACGCCGCAAGTGAGCGCACTCTATGCGGACCTTGTGCAACAGTGCATCAAGATCCGGATAGTCCCTCAGAAAGCTCTGCACGACCAAGTTAAGCACATGTGCCAGACATGGGATGTGTGTGAGGTTGCCTAGGCCAAGAGCTGCCACCAGATTTCGGCCATTGTCACACACTACCAAGCCCGGCTGGAGATTCGCTGGCCCAAACCACACATCGCTCTCCAGCTTGATAGCATTCCAGAGCTCCTGCGCTGTGTGGCTTCGATTCCCCAAAGAAATTAATTTGAGTACAGCCTGTTGACGTTTGGCCACGGCTGTGCTCATATCGGTCGTAACAGGCTCCTGCTCTGCTGTTTCTGAGGAACTTGAGTAGGAGGAGGAGTCTATGTGTACAGACTGGAGTCCTGCAATCCGTGGCGTTGGAAGAACACGTACAGCGCCACTCTCCAGATCTGTACCCGGCTCCACAACATTGACCCAGTGGGCAGTGAGGGAAAGGTATCGTCCCTGTCCATGGTTACTGGTCCACGCATCGGTGGTCAGGTGGACCTTGCTACTAACGGCGTTTAGTAGCGCATGTTTTATTTTGCCCTCAACATGTTTCTGCAGGGCAGGGACGGCTCGCCTGCTGAAATAAAAGCGGCTGGGCACGTTGTATTGGGGGACTGCCAATGCCATTAAGTCCCGGAAGGTGTCAGTGTCCACCAGCCTGAATGACAGCATTTCAACTGCCAGAAGTTTGGCAATGCCAGCATTCAGAGACTGTGCTCGGGGATGGTTTGCCGAGTAAGGGCGCCTTTTATCCCATGCCTGTGCTACCGATGGCTGTGATGGATGGGAACGTGCTGCTATGGGTGGAATCTGACAGGGTCTCCGGACAACAGTGGCAGAGGTTCTTCCTTGGCGATCCTGTGAGGAAGCCGAACCAACAGTGCGTGAGCTGGAGGAAGAGGCCCCAACACGAACTGAAGAGGTGGTAGGTGGTGCTGTACGTTGGCCTACGTCTTCAGGGTGTCTCTGCAACTCCAACTCGTGCTTGGTGCGCATATGTTTCCACATATTTGTGGTATTGAGGTTGCTGACATTTCTCCCTCTTTTGACTATCTGATGACACAGCTTGCATTTGACAAAGCAAATGTCATCTGCAACTGTGTCAAAAAAGGACCACACACTGCAACTCTTGGGAGCGCCCGTTTTGCCTTTGGAATGAGGAATGCTCCTAACAGGTGCCGAAGTGGAGGGTACAGGCAACCAAGTCTTCCCCCTCCCTCTGCCTCCTGTTTTGGCCGGTAGGGGAATCTCTTCCTCCGAGCTGCTCCCACCACCTTCCTGTTCCTCACGCCATGATGGGTCAAGGACCTCATCATCTTCCCTCCCCTCTTCAAACAGCTGCTTCTCCGGGGTTGTCTCGCCAGCACCGTACGCACCAGAAAGTGGCAACTGAGTCTCGTCATCATCTGATGCGTACTGAGGTGTGCTGACCATAGGCACTGGCCCACTCGCCTCTTCAGATTCAGAGGGACAAAGAAGTTGCGCATCACTGCATACTCCCTCTTCTTCACATTCAGGAATGCTGCTTGGCTGGCCCCCTCTTTCCAAGCCAACAGATTCCGAGAACAGAAGTAGAGACTGTGATGGCTCCTGCCCATGTCTCTCTGACGGCCTGGGCACTTTGGCAGGTGGTGAAGAGACAGATGGTTGCTCTTCGGTGCTCTGGCCCTGAGAGGATGTGGAAGTAATTGAAGTCGATGCGTTAGCTGCCATCCATCTGACAACGGCTTCAATTTGTTCCTCCCGCAGCAGTGGGGTACGTTGAGGTCCTACAAAGCTGCACATAAAGGACTGTTGCCTGCTAAAATGGGGGGATGCTGATCCACTGGTGCCCGCAGCAGGCCCAGAATCCCCACGTCCTCTACCTGCAGAATCCCCACGTCCTCTCCCTGCAGAATCCCCACGTCCTCTCCCTGCTGAAACTCCACGCCCACGCCCACGCGCCTTACTCCCTGCCTTCTTCATCTTGCCAGACTGCTTAAGATAGGCAGAAAAGTACAAAGGGGGGCCTTAGTGTGCTTATTCCTGAACAGCTGGTTACAGGTACAAGAAACACTAATTTTATGAAGTGTGTGTGTGTGTGGACTAGACTTTAATAGGAGCTGATGTGGCCTACACAAGTTCCAAATGTAGTGTTTGGTGAACTTTTTTTTGTGGTTTCTTTGTTGGAAACAAACTCAAAGTATGTGAACAAAGAATTGAAACTGATAGTATCACCAACTTTTTGGAGCTATTACAATGCAGGCAGGTAACCTACAATGCAAAAGATGAGGCTCCAAAAAAATTGGGTAATACTAATCTGGCTGCGCTGGCAGGGCACAAGCCAGAAAAAAAGGCTCCTCTATCTACTCCTATATAGTGTTTGCAACCAACCAATGTTGATGGATACGGATGGATGCACACTAATAGGAGAAGAAAAAATGAGCTGCACTCAAAGACAAATATGTGTGAGGCAGTGACGCACGTTGAGCGTCCTACAACCAGACGTAGCTGCAGGACACTCTACTCTGCGTGAGCTGCACTCACACACAGTCAGAGACCTCTCAGACAGCCGTGAACAGTGCAGCTAAGTGGGCACTGGCACTGACAGGCTGCAGAAAGGCTCCGCTGTGTACTCCTATATAGTGTTTGCAACCACCGTAGATGGAGACGGATGGATGCACACTAATAGAAGAAAAAATGAGCTGCAATAAAAGAAAAATGTGTGAGGCAGTGACACGCTGAGCGTCCTACAACCAGACGTAGCTGCAGGACACACTACTCAGCGTGAGCTGCACTCACACACAGTCAGAGACCTCTCAGACAGCCGTGAACAGTGCAGCAAAGTGGACACTAGCACTGAAAGGCTGCAGAAAGGCTCCGCTGTCTACTACTAGTGTTTGCAACCAACGTATATGGATACGGATGGAAGCACACTAGATTGAAATTATGTAAAAAATGCAGCTCAAAAATTAAAAGATGTATGAGGCAGCAGTGATCACACTGGGTGGCCTACAGCCTGACGTGGCTGCAGGACCCACTCCACAGCGTGAGCTGCACTCACACAGCCCTTGCAGACAGCTATTAAAACAGCGCTGCTGGGCTAAAAAAATGCTACTGTGGTGGATTATGTAGCCTGGGTAGAGCAATAGATATGTTTGATGATCGCTATTTCTAACTGTCCCTCACAGTCTTCAACAGCAGCCTGTCCCTAACTGAATTCACAGCAGAGTGAACCAGAAATGGCGGCTGCAGCGCTTTTTATAGTGCATCATGACATCATTTCGGCAGCCAATCACAGCCATGCCAATAGTTAACATGCCTACATGCCTAACAGGATGTGCCTACACTTCGGAGGATTCCCATTGGCTTATTCAAAGCAAGCAGGCTCATAGCATGATGGGAACTTCCGATTCCGATTCCGGAATCCGATATGACAAAAGTATCGGAAGTCAGTATCGGAATTCCGATACCGCTAATATCGGCCGACACCTGGCACAATGTGTCAGGGGCGGTCACGGACCGCCCCCGACACGTTAACCCCTTGTACACCGCGATCAAATGCGATCGCGGTGTACCGGGGGTTAAAGGGAAGCATCGGCAGGGAGGGGGCTCCCTCCGTGCTTCCCTGAGCCCCCCACCGCAGCACAATATGCAGCGCTGCTGCGGGGGGCTCTTTCCCTACAGGCCCCCGGATCCAAGATGGCGACGGGGGCCTGCAGGGAGCTGACTTCCTCACTGCCTGCAAAGCGCAGGCATGAGGAAGTCTGCAGCAGTGCCTGTGACAGATCGCTGATCTGTCACAGTGATCTGTGATGTGACAGATCAGCGATCTGTCACAGGACAGTGATGTCCCACCTGGGACAAGGTAATAAAGTAAAAAAAAAAAAAAAAAAAAGTGTTAAAAATAATTTAAAAAAAATCGCTAAATAAATTAGTAAAAAAAAAAAAAATATTCCCCAATAAATCCATTTTTTCAAAATAAAAAAAACAAAAACAATAAAAGTACACATATTTGGTATTGCCACGTCTGTAATGACCTGCCCTATAAAACTGTCCCATTAGTTAACCCCTTTAGCGAACCCCTTAAAAAATAAAAATAAAAGACGAAGCAAAAAATAATGATTTATTATCATACCACCGAACAAAAAGTGCAATAACGCGCGATCAAAAAGACGCTTATAAATATCCATGGTACCGCTGAAAACGTCATCTTGTCCCGCAAAAAATGAGCCACCATACAGCGTCATCCGCAAAAAAATAAAAAAGTTATAGCTTGCAGAATAAAGCGATACAAAAATAATTATTTTTTATATAAAATTGTTTTCATTGCAAAAAACGACAAAACATAAAAAAAGACCTAAATGAGGTATCGCTGTAACCGTACTGACCCGAAGAATAAAAACGCTTTATCAATTTTACCGCACGCGGAACGGTGTAAACGCACCCCCCAAAAGAAATTCATGAAACGCTGGTTTTTGTTCATTCTGCGTCCCAAAAATTGGAATAAAAAGCGATCAAAAAATGTCACGTGCCCCAAAATGGTACCAATGAAAATGTCAACTCATCCCGCAAAAAATAAGACCTCACATGACTCGGTGGGTCAAAATACGGAAAAATTATAGCTCACAATATGTGGTGATGCAAAAACTATTTTTACAATAAAAAGCGTCTTTTAGAGTGAGACAGCCGCCAAACATAAAAACCGCCATAAATAGTAAATCAAACCCCCCGTTATCACCCCCTTAGTTAGGGAAAAATAATAAAACTAAAAGAAAATGTATTTATTTCCATTTTCCCGCTAGGGTTAGGGTTAGGGTAGGGTTAGGGTTAGGGTTAGGGCTAGGGTTAGGGCTAGGGTTAGGGCTAGGGCTCAGATTAGGGTTAGGGGTGTGTTGAGGTTAGGGTTGGAGTTATAATTGGGGGGTTTCCACTGTTTGGGCACATCAGGTGCTCTCCAAAGGCAACATGGCGTCTGATCTCAATTCCAGCCAATTCTGCGTTGAAAAAGTCAAATGGTGCTCCTTCCCTTCCAAGCTCTGCCATGCGCCCAAACAAATTGCAAAACAACTTTTGGGGTCCAATTTCTCCTGTTACACTTAGGAAAATAAAAAATTGGGGGCAAAAATATAATTTTGCGGAAAAAAATGTTTTTTTTATTTTCACGCCCAGGCGTTATAAACTTCTGTGAAGCACTTGGGGGTTCAAAGTGCTCTCCAGTCTCCACACATCTAGATAAGCTCCGTGGGGGGTCTAGTTTCCAAAATGGGGTCACTTGTGGGGAGTTTCAATAGTTTAGGTACATCAGGGGCTCTCCAAACGCACATGACACCCGCAGACCAATCCATCAAAGTCTGCATTCCAAAACGTCACTACTTCCCTTCCGAGCCCCGACGTGTGCCCATACAGTAGTTTTCTCCCACATATGAGGTATCAGCGTACTCAGGACAAATTGGACAACAACTTTTGGGGTCCAATTTCTCCTGTTACCCTTGGGAAAATAAAAAAATTGGAGACTAATTGATCATGTTTGTGGAAAAAATACAATTTTTTTATTTTCATGCCCTGGCATTATAAACTTCTGTGAAGCCCTTGGGGGTTCAAAGTGCTCACCACACATCTAGATAAGTTCCTCAGGGGGTCTAGTTTCCAAAATGGGATCATTTGTGGGGGGTCTCCACTGTTTAGGTACATTAGGGGCTCTCCAAAGGCAACATGACACCCACAGACCATTCCATCAAAGTCTGCATTCCAAAACGTCACTACTTCCTTTCCGAGCCCCGACGTGTCCCCATACAGTAGTTTTCTCCCACATATGGGGTGTCAGCGTACTCAGGACAAATTGGACAACAACTTTTGGGGTCCAATTTCTCCTGTTACCCTTGGGAAAATAAAAAAATGGGGACTAAAAGATGATGTTTGTGGAAAAAATACGATTTTTTTTATTTTCACGCCCGGACGTTATAAACTTCACTGAAGCACTGGGGGGTTCAAAGTGCTCACCACACATCTAGATAAGTTCCTTGGGGGGTCTAGTTTCCAAAATGGTGTCATTTGTGGGGGGCTTCTACTGTTTTGGTACATCAGGGGCTTTCCTAGCGCGACATGGTGTCCGACCTCAATTCCAGCCAAAAACGTCAAATGGCGCTGCTTCCCTTCCAAGCTCTGCCATGCGCCCAAATAGTGGTTTACACCCACATGTGGGGTATCAGCGTACTCAGGATAAATTGCACAATATCTTTTAGGGTCCTGTTACTTTTGGAAAAGTAAGAATTGAGGGTGAAAAGATCATTTTTGTGGAAAAAATATGATTTTTTAATTGTACTGCTGTACGTTATAAACTTCTGTGAAGCCCTTGGGGGTTCAAAGTTCTCACCACACATCTAGATAAGTTCCTTGGGGGGTCTAGTTTCCAAAATGGTGTCATTTGTGGGGGGTTTCTACTGTTTTGGTACATCAGGGGCTTTCCTAACGCGACATGGTGTCCGATCTCAATTCCAGCCAAAAACGTCAAATGGCGCTGCTTCCCTTCCAAGCTCTGCCATGCGCCCAAATAGTGGTTTACACCCACATGTGGGGTATCAGCGTACTCAGGACAAATTGCACAATATCTTTTAGGGTCCTGTTACTTTTGGAAAAATAAGAATTGAGGGTGAAAAGATCATTTTTGTGGAAAAAATATGATTTTTTAATTGTACTGCTGTACGTTATAAACTTCTGTGAAGCCCTTGGGGGTTCAAAGTTCTCACCACACATCTAGATAAGTTCCTTGGGGGGTCTAGATTCCAAAATGGTGTCATTTGTGGGGGGTTTCCACTGTTTTGGTACATCAGGGGTTTTCCAATCGCGACATGGTATCCGATCTCAATTCTAGCCAAAAACGTCAAGTGGCGCTGCTTCCCTTCCGAGCTCTGCTATGCGCCCAAATAGTCATTTACACCCACAAATGGGGTATCAGCATACTCAGGACAAATTTCACAATAACTTTTAGGGTCCTGTTACCCTTGGAAAAATAAAAATTGGGGGTGAAAAGATCATTTTTGTGGAAAAAATAGGATTTTTTAATTGTACCGCTGTACGTTATAAACTTCTGTGAAGCCCTTGTGGGTTCAAAGTTCTCACCACATATCTAGATAAGTTCCTTGGGGGGTCTAGTTTCCAAAATGGGGTCACTTGGGGGGGTTTCCACTGTTTAGGTACATCAGGGGCTCTCCAAGCGCGACATGGCGTCAGATCTGAATTCCAGCCAATTTTGCATTGAAAAAGTCAAACGGCGCTCCTTCCCTACTGAGGTCTGCCATGCGCCGAAACAGTGGTTTCCCCCCACATATTAGGTATCAGCATACTCAGGACAAATTGCACAATAACTTTTGCAGTCCAATTTCTCCTGTTACCCTTGGTAAAATAAAGAAAATTGAACCTGAAGTATTTTTTTTGTGAAAAAAAGTTAAATGTTCATTTTTTTTAATATTCAAAAAATTCCTGTGACGCACCTAAAGGGTTAATAAACTTCTTGAATGTGGTTTTAAGCACCTTAAGGGGTGCAGTTTTTAGAATGGTGTCACTTTTGGGTATTTTCTATCATATAGACCCCTCAAAGTGGCTTCAAATGTGATGTGGTCCTAAAAATAAAATGGTGTTGCAAAAATGAGAAATCGCTGTCAATTTTTAACCCTTATAACTTCCTAACAAAAAAAATTTTGGTTCCAAAATTGTGCTGATGTAAAGTAAACATGTGGGAAATGTTATGTATTAAGTTTTTTGTGTGCCTTATCGCTGTGATTTAAGGGCATAAAAATTCAAAGTTGGAAAATTGCGAAATTTTCAAAATTTTCACCAAATTTCCGTTTTTTTCACAAATAAACGCAAGTTATTTGAATGCAATTTTACCACTAACATGAAGTACAATATGTCACGAGAAAACAATGTCAGAATCACCGGGATCCATGGAAGCGTTCCAGAGTTATGACCTCATAAAGGTACAGTGGTCAGAATTGTAAAAATTGGCCCGGGAGTTAACGTGCAAACCCCCTTGGTAGTGAAGGGGTTAATGAGAAAAAATGAACTTTTTTGAATTTATCAAATGGCTGCAATGAAAGAAAGAGTGAAAAAGGTAGAGGGGTCTGAATACTTTCCGTACCCACTGTAAGTCTCCTTTTCTAAAAATGAACTAATAAATGCTAAGTAGATGGCAACATACAAGAGCAACAATATGCTGCAGTAATGGTGTGGCATAATTTCACCATTGCAGCAGATGTGCCAAAAATCTGTAGCTTTCGACATGCACACATTGCGAGGCAAACATTCAAAGAATTGAAAGACTTTTTCTTGCTTTTCTTTTGTATTTTGAAATAATTAAATTAAAAAGCACCAAGAAATACTAGGTAAATGACAAAACACAACAGTGACAACTGTCCACAATATTAGTGTTGCATCTATATATGTATAATTAGCCTAGTATAACTAGTGTGCAAAATATCATTTGTACTGTTTGTGACATTCGCACATTGAGAGGCGGTCACAAAGTAAAATGTCTTTGTATACTTTCAGCAATATTGGTAACTTGCAGAGATGAGCAAACCTTTCAAGGTTCGGACCTCCATTTGCCGAACAGTTCACCAAACTGTTTGCCGAATGCACCCGAACCCCATTAAATTGAATGGGAGGCAAAACCAAATGTGTAGACAACACCTTAAGGGGTGACAAAAAGCTTCACAAAACAGCTGAAAGTAGGGGCCGACACCATGAAAAGTGACATCAATTGACCCACAGTACAAACTTGCAAATGGCACAGCAGCAGTCAGCCATGGGCCATACATGAGGTATCAGGGCCTGGTCCTGCATTTAAATCTTGGAATTGAAGTTTCAATGAGGACCTGGTGGTTAAGGGAGAAGTGTAAGCCTTTTTAGCTGGGAGACCTGATACCTCATGCAATGCCTTATTTTTTTTATTCCAGTCAAACTCAGATGGCACAAACATCAGTTTTATAGACTACTAGCTGAAGAGCCCGCTGTTGCCTGGGCATAGTAACTAACTGTGGTTAGTTATAAATAATTATAATGATTACATTGCACATAAAAACATTTCACATCATATATTCAATACTACAGATTTGCAACACAAATTAACTAAACGATTACCTAAGTATTGATAGTATTTTATTTTCGACAGATTTTTGACAGTTCCAACTCTTGAACAGGCCATGTAAAGTTGACCATGAGAAGTGCATGGAGATTGCAAATCGATCCCTACTACTTTCAAGGACTGTCCCTGAGCCTTGTTAATGGACATTGCAAATGCCAGTCAAAGTGGAAACTGGAGGAATTTAAAATCAAAAGGCAAGTCAGATGGAATGAGTGGAATTCTTGAAATGAAAATGTCCCCTCCTTTGGCACATCCTGTTGCTAAGCTGTGAATCTAATCCTATCCTGTATGATACTGTCTGCTGAGCTGTGTATCTAATTCTATCCTGTGTAATACCGTCTGCAGAGCTATCTCATTCTGTCCTGCGTGATACTGTCTACTGAGCTGTGTATATAATTCTGTCCTGTGTATTACTATATGCTGAGCCATGTATAGAAACCTATCCTGTGTGATACCGTCTGCTGAGCTGTGTGTCTAATTCTGTCCTGTGTGATACTGTTTGCAGAGCTATGTATCTAACCCTATTATGTGGGATACTCTCTCCTGAGCGGTGTACCTAATCCTATCATACTGTCTGCTGAGTAGTGTATCTAATCCTATCCTGTGTGATACTGACTGCTGAGCTGTGTATTTAATCCTATCCTGTGTTATACTGTCTGTGGAGCCGTGTATCTAAGGGTATGTGCACACGGTGCAGATTCTGCTGCGGATCCGCAGCATTTCTGCAGCTGCGGGTATGCAGCAGATTTAGGTGCGCTGTACAGTACCATTGTTTTCAATGGTAAACTGGAAAACGCTGTGCACATGCTGTGGATTTTTCCGCGTGGTTTTGCTGCAGTTTACAATCTGCAGCATGTCAATTATTTAGGCCAGAAACGCTGCGGTTTCAAACCTCATCCATTATGAGGTGTAAAACCGCAGGGCAAAACTGCAGGCAAAACTGCAGATAAACCGCAGGACTTTAATCCTGCGAATTATCTGCGGTTTTCACTACAAAATCCGCGGAGGCAAAAAACTCCATGTGCACATAATCCTGTCCTGTGTGTTTCTGTCTGCTGAGCCATGTATCTAATCATATCATGTGTGATACAGTCTGCTGAGCCGTGTCTCTAATCCTATCCTGTGTGATACAGTCTGCTGAGCTGTGTATTTAATCCTATCCTGTGCGACACTGTCTGCTGAGCTGTGTATTTAATCCTATCCTGTGCGACACTGTCTGCTGAGCTGTGTATCTAATCCTATCCTGTGTGATACTGTCTGCTGAGCTGTGTATCTAATCCTACCCTGTGTGATACTGTCTGCTGAGCCATGTATCTAATCCTATCGTGTGTGATACTGTCTGCTGAGCCATGTATCTAATCTTATCGTGTGTGTGATACTGTCTGCTGAACCATGTATCTAATCCTATCCTGTGTGATAATGTGTGCTGAGCCGTGTATCTAATCCTAGCCTGTGTTACTGACTGCTGAGCTGTGTATCTAATCCTATCCTGTGTGATACTGTCTGCTGAGTTGTGTATCTAATCCTATCCTGTGTTACTGACTGCTGAGCTGTGTATCTAATCCTATCCTGTGTGATACAGTCTGCTGAGCCGTGTATCTAATCCTATCCTGTGTGATACTGGGCTCCCCCTGCAGTCTGTGTCAGAGGGTGGTCTGTGTCGGCACAGTAAAAAATTATGTTATTTCCAGCTTTACAGAAGGATGATAACACCAGAGAAATGATAAGAATAATGGGCCTCAGTTACCACAACTGTTTTCAAGGAAGGCTGTTGCTCATAGCAACCAATCCAGCTCAGCTTTCATCTTTTAAACAGCTCTGGTGAAATGAAAGATGCTTAGTGATTGGCTGCTATTGGACTGTTGCTCATAGCAACCTATCACAGCTCAGCTTTCATCTTTTAAATGTCCAATGACGGACACAGTCCGTCATCGGACATCTCCCCTGCTTTGATGAGGGCTCCTGCGCTGAGCCCGCATCAAAGCCGGGACATGTCAGCTGTTATGAACAGCTGACATGTGCCCGCAATAGGCGCGAGTGGAATCGCCGTCCGCCCGCACCTATTAACTAGTTAAATGCCACTGTCAAAGCTGACGGCGGGCATTTAAATAGCATTTCCGGCCGCCGGGCCGGAAATGACATCATCGCCGACCCCCGTCAGGTTATCGGGGGTCGGCGTCACATTGCCTGGACAACCAGAGGTCTCTATGAGACCTCTATGGTTGTTCCAGGCATAAGGCTTTCAGCGCCACCCGGTGGTCGGCGTTGAAAGCACAGCAGTAAATCTGCTACATATGGGCGATCTGCTCATCGCCCATATGTAGCAGAGCCGATCGGGTTGCGCAAGCTTCTAGCCTCCTATCGAGGCTATTGAAGCATGCCAAAAGTAAAAAAAAAAAAATGTATAAAAATAAAAAAAATTAAAAAAACATAAAAGTTCAAATCACCCCCCTTTCGCCCCAATCAAAATAAAACAGTAAAAAAAAAATCCCACATACACATATTAGGTATCGCCGCGTTCAGAATCGCCCGATCTATCAAAAAAAAAAGCATTAACCCGATTGCTAAATGGTGTAGCGAGAAAAAAATTCAAAACGCCAGAATTACGTTTTTTTGGTCACCAAGACATTGCATTAAAATGCAATAACGGGCGATCAAAAGAATGTATCTGCACAAAAGTGGTATCATTAAAAACGTCAGTCCGGCACGGAAAAAATAAGCCCTCACCCGACCCCAGATCATGAAAAATGGAGACGCTACGGGTCTCGGAAAATTGCGCAAATTTTTTTTTTTTTTTTTTTTTTAAGCAAACTTTGGAATTTTTTTTCACCACTTAGATAAAAGAGGACATAGACATGTTTGGTGTCTATGAACTCGTAATGACCTGGAGAATCATAATGGCAGGTCAGATTTAGCATCTAGTGAACCTAACAAAAAAGCCAAGCAAAAAACAAGTGTGGGATTGCACTTTTTTGGCAATTTCACCGCACTTGGAATTTTTTTCCCGTTTTCGAGTATACGACATGCTAAAACCAATGGTGTCATTTAAAAGTACAACTCGTCCCGCAAAAATAAGCCCTCACATGGCCATATAAATGGAAAAATAAAAAAGTTATGGCTCTGGAAAGAAGGGGAGGGAAAAATGAAAATGCAAAACCAAAAATACCCCTGGTCGTTAAGGGGTTAAACAGCTCTGGTGAAATGAAATATGCTTAGTGATTGGTTGCTATGGGCAACACAGGCAGTGTAGCTGTTGTGGTCAAGAAGATGTGCCTATGGGACTATGGGCATGGGAGGGAGTGATTCATTTTTTGTAATGTGCTCTCTGCTCCTTTCTGGGGGACAGACAATGGCTGGGAGCTTATGTTTCCTGGGATGCTAGATTTCTTCCACCTGGTCAGTGTCTGTTGAGGTGTTGTGGAGTGGGAAAACTGTTGCTCATCGCAACCAATCATAGCTCAGCTTCTTTTAAACAGCTCTGGTGAAATGAAAGATGCTTACTGATTGGGTGGGGCATGGCTAATACACACACAAACACACACACATACATACACTTATTTTTATATATACTGTATATATAGACTATTGACAGAAAAATGTGAAAATGGTAGCACAGGTAGTTGACTGATCAACAGACATACAGTAGAACCTGTTATAATAGCACACAAGCAGTCAGCCTAGGGCTATGCATGAGGTACCAGGGTGTGGCCCAGCATTTACAGCTTGGAATTTAAGTTTTAATGAGGAACTGTTGGTTAAGGTATTGGTGTAAGCCTTCTTATCTGGAAGACCTCATACTTCATGCAACACCTCCAATTTTTTTTAATTACAGCCACACTCAGATAGCACAACTATCAGTTATAAAGATTACTATTGGTAGAAAAAATGTAAGGAAAGTAACACAGGTAGTTCACTGAAAGTAAATGCAGGCCTGCCTTTCTGGGAGACCTACTTATACGAGCAACCTACCAAATGGAGGCTCAACTTGGAGTCTCCACATTTCAAAAAATAATTGTAACACACCACTAAAGTGGCATCAATTTCCACAGAATAGAAATATTATAATAGGACTCTGACACACCTTCAACCACAAGCAACTCACCAGATGGACACCAAACTTGGAGTCTTCACACTTCAAAAAAATATTGTCACACACCACTAAAGTGGCATCAATTTCCACAGAGTAGAAATATTATAATAAGCCTCTGACACACCTTCCACCACAGGCAACCCACCATATGGAGTTCCAACTTGGAGTCTCCTCATTTCAAAAAATTATTGTCACAAAACTATAAAGTGGCATCAATTTCCACAGAGTAGAAACAGTATAGTAGGCCTCTGACACACCTTCAACCACAGGCAAGCAACCTGATGGAGACAGAACTTGGAGTCTACGCATTTCAAAAAACATTTGTCACACACCACTAAATTGGCATCAATTTCCAAAGAGTCAAAACAGTATAATAGGCCTCTGACACACCTTCCACCACAGCAACCCACCAGATGGAGACCCAACTTAGAGCCTCCACATTTCAAAAACATGTTTGTAACGTCAGCAGCAATAGCAACAGCAAGCACAGAAGACACCACAAAGATGGCGCAGGCTGCAATAATGCGAGTTCAATATATGACACTAAAAACGACACCATCGCCTAGTCAGCCCAATCTGCGACTGGGATGCAAAAGACATAAGAGATCCATGACTTATTCATTTTAATGAAAGTTATTTGGTCTACATTTTGAGGGGATAGACGGATGTGTCTATGTGGCCGAGCAGCCATGCGAACCTTTTATAGCCGGGACCTTCCGGAAGCTTCCAGATCCCTGAGATGGACCAATCAGATCATGAGAAGGACCTGAGCATGTGACTCCCGATCTCCAATGGGAGATCGCTTCATGAGCATACCCAGTAGTGCGAGTTGAGGACTTAGCCTCTGAAGTAGCTTGATGCTGAGCAGCCTGCACTGCTATTGCTGGCCCAGAGGTGGCAGCAACAACCAGACACACAGAGCTGGTCTGAGCAGGGCATCTGGAATGCCGGGATTGATGTGCAGGCTCCTGAGTGGTCGGTGGAGAATGGGAGACCGCTGAATGCAAGGCTCTGGATTCCTGCTATGCAGTTGCAGGAACCCGACGCCTAACATTACCCACCCTCCTAGGGCCCCCTCCCCTCTGAGCCTCACTACTCTCAAATGCGGCGATCAGGAGCGGGGTGTGGATGTTCCCAGGTCCAGGCCTCTGGACCATGACCCTTCCAGTCCACCAAATAAAATTTTTTGTCACGCACAATCCTGCGTCCCACAATGGCGTTGACCTCAAACTCGTCCGAAGACAAGTCTGATGTCCTGGCCGATGACTCGGAAAACCGGGCCATGTGAACAGGCTTGAGAAGGGACATGTGGAAGATGTCAGAGATGGCCAAGTGTGGTGGAAGAGCCAAACGGTAGACCACTGAGCTGATCTGGTCGAGGACTTTGAAGGGACCAATGTATCGTGGAGCGAACTTGGAGGACTCAGCCCGCAGCCTGATATTTCGGGCAGAGAGCCACACCAAGTCGCCAGGGGCAAAAGTTGGAGCGGGGCGCCGATGTGGGTCGGCAGACGCTCTCATTCTCTCTTTAGAAGCTCGAATGGCATCCTGGGTGCGATCCCAAATGTCACGAGCCTCCAAAGCCCAGTCTGCCACCCTGGAATCAGTGGAAGACACTTGCATCGGGAAGGGCACGCACGGATGCTGGCTGTAATTAAGAAGGAACGGCGTCTGACCAGTGGAATCAGCCACTGCGTTATTTAGGGCAAATTCAGCCCACGGTAGTAAGGATGCCTAGTCATCCTGCCTGGCAGAGACAAAATGTTGCAGGTACGTGACCAGGGTTTGATTGGCTCTCTCAACCAACCCGTTCATCTCGGGATGATATGCGGAGGACAAATTGAGCTCGATACTGAGTAGACTGCAGAGCTCCCTCCAAAATCGAGACCAAACTGAGGACCTCGGTCACTGACTATTTTGTCTGGCATACCATGCAAATGAAATATGTGCTTTATGAACAGTGCAGCGAGACCAAGAGCGGAAGGCAGCCACGCGAGTGGCACCAGATGCACCATTTTAGAAAAATGATCGGTGACCACCCAAATGACCGTGCTGCCACCAGATTTGGGCAGGCTGACCACAAAATCCATGCTGACCATCTCCCAGGGTCTGTCTGCCACCACCAAGGGATAAAGTAACCCCGCTGGCCTCTGCCTAGATGACCTGTTCCGAGCACAAGAGACGCATGTCTGAATGTACTCTTTAGTGTCCCGAACCATGTGCGGCCACCAATAAGACCTTGACAGGAGTTCTGTGGTACTCTTAATGCCAAAGTGACCACCCACCCTGGACGTGTGTGCCCACGCGAGGACCTCTGGTTGCAGGCGAGGAGGGACAAAGGTCTTGCCCAGCGGTACTGCCTCAAGAGCGACCGAGGCCACGGTCCTCAGGCTCTCAGTGTGGACAATTAGCCAAGGCTCAGCCTCCTCTTCCTCCACTGAGACCACCGAGCAAGAGAGAGCATCCGCATGGACGTTCTCTCCAGAGAGATAGTGCAAAGTGAAACGGAAGCGGGAGAAAAAGAGCGACCACCTAGTTTGATGAGAGTTCAAGCACTGGGCCGTTTGTAAATAGACCAGGTTTTTATGATCAGTGCACACCTGGAAGGGAAACCGGGCTCCCTCCAGGAGATGCCTCCACTCGGAAAAGGCCAATTTCATGGCCAGCAACTCCCTGTCCCCGATGGAGTAGTTTCTCTCCACCGGTGAGAAGGTCTTTGAGAAGAAAAAACAGGGATGCTTCCGACCTTGAGCATCCTTCTGGAAAAGGACTGCTCCTGCACTGACGGACGAGGCATCTACCTCTAGGATAAAGGGTTTATCCACATTGGGACGGTGGAGGATGGGAGCATCAGCAAAATGGGCTTTCAGAGACAAAAAGGCCGTGGAGACCTGCTCTGACCAAACCTTAGGATTGGCTCCTTTCTTGGTAAGAGTGACCAAAGGAACTACCAGTGGGGAGAAGTGAGGAATGAATTGGCGGCAATAGTTAACGAACCCAAAAAAACGCTGCACCGCTTTCAAAGAATGGGGCTCCTGCCAGTCCATTACCGCTTGCAATTTGGCAGGATCCATAGCCAACCTCTGGGCCGAGATGATATATATATATATAGCCCAGGAACGGCAAGGACTCCAGCTCAAACTGGCACTTCTCCAGCTTGGCGAAGAGACAATTCGCCCGCAAACGGTCGAAGACCTTGCAGACGCCTCTCCGGCGGGAGGTCAAATCTGGAGAAAAGATGAGGATGTCATCCAGATAGACCACCACTGAGGTAGAGAGCATATCGCGAAAGACATCATTTACAAAGTCCTGGAAGACAGAAGGCCGAAGGGCATGACCAGATACTCATAGTGGCCATCCCTGGTATTAAAGGCTGTCTTCCACTCGTCTCCTTCGCGTATGCGAATCAGGTTGTACGCCCCCCATAGATCCAATTTCGTAAAGTTCCGGGCCCCTCGCAACCTGTCGAACAACTCAGAGGTTAAAGGGAGAGGGTATTTGTTTTTCACTGTAATGGTGTTGAGACCTCTGTAGTCAATGCAGGGGCACAACGCTCCACTCTTCTGCCCGAAGAAGAACCCTGCACCAGCTGGTGACACAGAATTTCTGGAAAACTCTCTTGCCGGGTTCTCCTGAATATATTGTGACATTGCCTCCTTCTCCGGGAGAGACAGAAGTTACACGCGGCCTCTAGGAGGTTCCGCGCCTGGCAATAGGTCTATCGGACAATCGTAAGGGCGGTGCGGCAGAAGTGTCTCCGCTGATTTTTTGGAGAAGACGTCCGCGTACTGCTGGTAGTGTCTAGGAAGCGCGGAAAGATCCGCGGGCACTTCCGTGGAGGCTACTTGAACACTGCCCCTCATGCACCTTCCCTCACAGGCCTTGCTCCAACCCAGTACACTCCCCGAAGACCAATCTATATGAGGGGAATGGCAACGGAGCCACGGAACTCCAAGAAGCACTTGGTCAATGCCATCTGGTAAAATGAACAGGGACAAGGTCTCGTGGTGAGATGGTGCGATTGAGAGACCAAAAGGTGCTGTCTGGTGGGTAACCTGATACGGTAAAGGTGCACCATTAAACCACCCTGATGGTCACGGGTTGAGTCAGTAGTACCAGCGGAATAGCGTGCTTTTTGGCGAAGGACGAGGACATGAAATTTCCTTCTGCCCCGGAATCCACCGTGACCTCTACCTTCCAGGTGGAAGCACCACTATCTAACATCCCTTGGAATACTGGTTTGGGGGAAAATGATTTCATATCAGGTAGACCCCCACCTACTTGCTCGTTTTTTCGAGCGCTGCGGGTACCTGTTAGCCGGGTGACCAAACTGTCGACACTGGTAACAGCGTGCGAAGCTTCACACCGGACTCTACTTGGGACCGGTGCGAGACACCTCCATGAGTACAAGAGGTACAGAGAAGGTTGGAGCCAACCTAACCTTTTGTCTAGATTGAGCTCGCTCCAACCCGCACTCAGTATAAAGGAGATCAATGCGGGTGGAGATAGCAATCTGCTCCTCCAGAGTTACAGGAACCTCCCTGGTAGCTAAAGCATTTTTGACATGCTCCGCCAAACCCCTCCAGAACACAGGGATGAGTGCCTTATTAGGCCACTCCAACTTGGAGCCAGTGTCCAAAAACGGACGGCGTAATGGCTGACCGAGAGGGAGCCCTGTGTTAAAGCTAATAGCTGGAGAGAGGCGTCGTGAGTGACCCGTGGTCCCAAAAAGACCTGTTTTAGAGAGGTTAGAAACTGAGCGAGCTGCGCTCAGAACCATGGGGTCACCATGCTCCCACAGCGGTGTGGCCCATTCTAACGCCCTGCCCGACAAGAGGGAGACGATAAACCCCACCTTAGCCCGCTCTGTAGGAAATTGCATGGCCAGTAGCTCCAGCTGGATAGAGCACTGGCTCACGAAACCCCTGCAGGAGGTGCTGTCACCAGAAAATTTATCGGGCAATGGGAGGCGGGACAATGTCGGCACAGGCGTGGGTGTGGGCACACGTGAGACAGCCTCTGCGACTGCCTGGGAAGCGGCCACTGTAGCATTCGCAGCTGTGGTGGAGCTCTCGTTAGCCACCAACCTGCCCTCCAGCTGCCGAATGTACTGCCGCAGCTGCTGCAGGTCCGCCATTACTAGCCAGACCCTGGCGCTAGTATAATGTTAGGGACGGCGGAACGCACTAAATATAAAATAATAGAAAGTGCGTTCGCCGCCCAGGGTCCACCGTGCAGAGGTGTTAAACTGCTGCTATATAACGGCAGATGCACAATATGGCGGTATATCGCACATGGGTTAAACGTCACCCAGTGTGCACTGGGCATACTCTGTTAGCTTCACAGAGACGCCTTAGACATAAATATAAGTAATGAGCCTGTTGGACTCACAGGTCTCAGAGAAATGCACGCACGGTATATGGTCACAGGAGCTGGGCCCAAAGCAGAGGGACAAAGTCCTTCTAGACCTACCGTGCGTGCGGCATCGCTACCGCGGATGCCCACAGGTGCTGCAGACTGCAGCGCGGCTACTGACACAGCCGCTATGCGACAGTACCAAGGCGGGGCGCACTGTCGGACGCTAGTTAGGTGATGCTATGCACTGTCGCCTGTAGCGTGCCACTGACTGGCGCTGACTCTATGACTAAGTCCCTGTCCACACACGTAATATCAGAGGGAGGGGAGTCTTAATGAGTCAGTCGCAGGTTCATGCATCCGTTATCATTCACACATGTAGCAAGTAGAGTCTATACTAGCGCATGGCCGAGTGGCCATGCAAACCTTTTATAGCTGGGACCTTCTGGAAGCTTCCAGATCCCTGAGATGGACCAATCAGATCACGAGAAGGACCTGAGCATGTGACTCCAGATCTCCAATGGGAGATTGTCTCGTCATCATGCCCAGTAGTGCAAGTTGGGGACTTAGCCTCTGAAGTAGCTTGCTGCTGAGCAGCCTGCGCTGCTATTGCTGGCCCTGAGGTGGCAGCAACAGCCAGACCCACAGAGCTGGTCTGAGCAGGGCGTCTGGAACACCAGGACTGCTGTGCAGGCTCCTGAGCGGTCGGTGGAGAATGGGAGACCGCTGAATGCAAGGCTCTGGATTCCTGCTGTGCAGTTGCAGTAACCAAACACCTAACAGAACACTTCATGACAAAGCATGACAGGTGATTTTAGGCCACTCTTCCATTTTTGAAGACAAATATGAAAAAGGATTTAATCCCCCCATGATGGCATTGATATTGAGCTCCAGATACTCCTGCACCATCATCTTCAGTTTTTCACAACATACTTTGTTCTGCTTGTGCACAGGCTGGTCTAAAAAATGTGTTAAGTGACTAACAGAAATATCTTATGCCACTTACAGTACTGCTTCTGCTAATGTTTTGGTGATGATGCCTTGACGTTCCCAGGGTTGGATGTCTGCAACTGGTACCTCACTGGTACCAGTGTGTAACTCACTGCTGTCTTGGGGAAAACCACTTTTAAGATTGTCTACAAGCTTCTTTCAATAATCCAGCATGCACACATCCTTTTCCTGGTAGGAAGCATCTGGCTAAATTTACTCTTGTATCGTGGCTCCAACAGAGTGGCAAACCAGTTGTCAGCACTATTACCAAACCTAAGAATTATGGGCATCATGTTGAAGATAGTGCAGCAAGAAGGCTCTCATGTGTCGAGCGCTTCCATAAGGTCCAAATCCATGCTGTGCTGGTGGTGGGGTAACACTCAAGGTTGTTTCCTCCAACCACTAAAACCAACCACGGAAAACAGAGTGCGTATCATTATCCTTCTCATTTCCTGACTGATGTGCATCCATCACCTCATCCTCTTTAATTTATTCCTCGGTGCCTGCATCTTGACTAACAATTTGTCTGGTACCATGAGCACACCTTGATTGCTGTAAGCCACCCTCCCATGGCACCCACCTGGTCAATGACAGTCTGGAAATTTGAGATATTTTTATCCCTTCTGCATCCTCCTCTGCTTAGATCTCATCCTCTGGGACCATCATCTCCTAACACAGACTATTAAAAGTGTGCTCCAGCATGCAGATGACCATAAAAGTGATGCTGATGATAGAATTGTCAGCGCTAACCATCTTAGCAGCCATTTCAAAACTCTGAAGAGGTCATTCATCTGTGCCAACTCCGCAAGCATGATTTGAACCACCTAAGGACTGCCGTGTCCCAGGCTATACAAAAAGACACACTGCACCACGGCTAGTCACTGCTGCCACAGCCACTGCAACATGTGCAGAGTGGAATTCCACATTGTCGGAACATCGCTAATCAAATGGATAGCCAGTCAGCCGAAAAACCTTCATAGTGATGCCTGTCGATGACCTGCAGGGTGTGATTGTTGGAAGTGACCACACAGCGACTGTGCTTTCTGCAGAAGTGCATTCAGGCTGTGGAGACACAGGGATCGGCAGGCACCCAGATCCTCTAGCCAAAACGGCATGGACCAGGGATCGTTCCTCCGAATGCCCGCTCTCCTTTTAACGTAGGCATAATGCTACTCAGAGAACACTGGGTGACAGTAAAACAGTGTGGCAATGATTTGTTGAACCAAAAAACAGGCAGATAACACATAGAGCAGTCCCAGCAAAATACCCCAAGATGGTGCACAATACAGAGTCTCACCCCTCCGCAGATTCCCCAGGATAATGGCAGCTGTTACTTCAGATATTCCAGGGTCGACTACCCCACCTGTGGCACGCACACAGAGAGGAGGTGATGACAAGTGTAGGAAGATGACAGTCCATTTAGGTACTAAGGCTAGTTGACTGGAGGGTCGCAACCTGGCTACATCTTCCAGGTGGCACGCACTAACAACAAGCTTACAAAGATGACAGTCCTTTGAGGTACAAGGACAGTTGACCAGAGGGTCACAACCTGGCTTCTCTAATCATCTCCATGGAGCCAGGCAACCGGCTGTTCCCAATCCTGGCTTTCTACAAACATATCCATGGTTCAGCGATGGCCAATAGAGCAGAACTATATTCTTCAATAGGGGCCGAGATTCCCTGGGTTGTTTCCTGTAGAATGATACATCCGTGTCCCTTGTGATGGAGCCATGATGTATTGGTGGTAGTCCTGTAGAGTTCCCTGGATATGTGAATGTCTTGGCTGAATCTCTGTCTCTCTCTGCCTCTCTCTACAGAAGCATGTAACCTCTTTTTATACTTAACAAGTGTCCTTCATTCAGTATTGACATTAAGGGTAAGAATGGAGATGAGATCATTACTTGATTATTTAATCTACAGTATTTGCATAGTTTTTCCTCCTGTTTTCGAAGTTACCAAACTATCTAGCTTACACAATGCATGATTAGCATATCAGTAAACATTCCCTAGTAGTGATGAGCGAGTATACTCATTGCTCCTGTCTCCCCGAGCATGCTCTGGTTGTCTCCGAGCATTTTGGCGTGCTCGGAGATTTCGTTTTTGTTGCCTCAGCTGCATGATTTGCGACTGCTATACAGCTTGAATACATGTGTGGAATGCCTGTTTGTTAGAGAATTCCCACATGTATTCAGCCTGTCTACAAGTTGCAAATCATGCAGCTGAGACAACGAAAACTAAATCTCCGAGCACGCCAAAATACTCAAAGATCACCAGAGCATGCTTGGGGAGACCCGAGCAATGATGCTACTCACCCATCATTAATCACTAATCAAAAAGGATAAGAGCACAATATGTTACATGAAATGTCAATATTGCAGGCTTACACAAGCAAAAGTTTGTTTTCTTGACCAACACATAAATTCAAAAGCCAACATACAGATAACAGTCTATTCCTCTTGGTTTGCTAAAACTAGCTGTCTGGTTAATTAAGATACAATGCTGTGTCTCCACTCAGGCTGATATAGTTGCAAAGAAATTGTTGTACTGCCAGGATGAGGATGTGAGCCATGCAAGGCACGTGTGTGAGGTAGCTGTAGTGTAGAGCCGCCACCAGATTTGCACCGCTATCACACATGGCCTTCGCTTGTTCCAGATTTAGTGGAGACAGACATTGCTCTTTCTCGTCCTGGTTACCTGTCCACAACTCTTGATCTGTGTGACTACCAGTTCCAAGGCATACTAATTTAAACACTACCTGATTGTGGTGAGCCATGGCTGCACAGTAAGAAGGTGGGGAGATACTTTCTGCAGTGTTGAAATGTTTATCTTATTAATGGAGAGGTTGGGGCACAGGTGGAGGCCCAAGAGGAGGTAGAGGAGGCAGAAGCAGTGGAAGAATTATTAGATACAGAAGTTTGTCCCACAAACCTTGAGGATTCAAAGACTTGTGGAGTAGACCCTTGACCACCTGCCCCCACAGCCACCAGAGTTACCCAGTGCCCAGTCAGCGAGATGTAACGCACCTTCCCATGTTTGCTCTTGCAGGTGTCAGTGGTAAAATGCACCCTGGCAGATATAGATTTTTTTCAGGGAACGAATGATATTGTTGGCTTCAACATGGCGTAGTGCAGGTACAGCTTTCTTTGACAAGTAATGGTGACAGGGCAAAACGTACGGGGGACAGCAACAGCCATCAACTTTCGGAAACTGTCTATATCCACCAGGCGAAAAGGCAGCATTTCCATGGCCAAGAAATTGGAGATGGCGGAGTTCAAGCTCTTAGCTTTGCCATGTGTAGGAGGAAACATTCTTTTACGCAACCAAAACTGCGGGACCAAGAGCTGGCTGCTATGCTGAGAGAGGGAGGAGTATGCGGAACTGGACAAACTTTTGGACTGTGAGTGAGATGCAGGCGGAGATGTTATGGTGGATTGAGAAACTTGTGCTGTTCTCGGTGAAACAAAAGCAGCAGTCATGACTTCTTCCTTAACATCTGACCGGCTCTCACTCAGCCCGACTGTGGTGGGTAAAGAATTGTTTATTCTGCTGCCAGAGACCTGTGTGTGAACTGCTTCCACTTTTTCTGCCTCCTCCACCTCCTTTTTGGGCCTCCACCTGTGCCTTCAAACTCTCCTTTAATCAGACACACATCTCAAAAGTGCAGAGAGAATCTCCACCACCTCCTTGATGCGCAGCCATGGCTCACTGCAATCAGGCAGTGTTTAAATTAATATGCCTTGGAGATGGTAGAAGAAGAAGAAAGGAAAAAGCATCAGATGAGCTTGATGGGACAGCCATTGGTTGGCGAAGCAGGCTAGTCCACATTTTAGCGCAGTGAGATTCCCACACTTAGGCATGTAGTTGTCAAATTATTGCAATTTCTACTTCTGCTGAGTTTTTTTTGCAAATCGACAGATAATGTGTGTTGGGTCATCCTTTGTGGTCTCAAAATATGCCCAGGCTAGGCAACACTTGCCACCCTTGCAAACTGCACACTCGTGACCAGTGCTGGACACAGGCAGTATTAGGGCTGAGGATGCACAGCTTGTCATTGTTGCGTCACTTCATGTCTGTGTGGGAAGCCACAACATAACCTCCTCATCTTCCTTCTCCTCCACCTCCTCTGTTGAATTACTCAGCTGCATTAGTGGAAATGCAATGATTTACCAAACTGTGACCGACTTTTGCCAACTTTGAGTAAAAATGCTCGTGAAAGCAAACGCAAATCTGAATGTGTTACATTCGTGCCAAATTTAAGATTGGTGAATGTTTTCCGAACATGTTCACTCATCTCTAGTAACTTGTATTCAGCAATATTGGCAATTGCAAAAAAATGTGTAATTGAAATACTCCAGGGCACCATCACTAATCACTGCCAGATCTCCTATGTTATCTTTCTTTATCAATTAAATCTGCATTATTCTGTTGATTTTTTTTTTGGCAAACTCTTCTTCTTCACTGCTGTGCTATAATAACATTATCTGCAGAATTTGTTCACTTTGGTTTTCTGTTACTATCTTTATGGCTAAACTATAAGCTGAGATGTTCCCTCACTATACAGATTCACCGCAAAATAGCTGCTTTTATACAAGCTATTATTGTACCTGTAAGCACATTTGAGCCTTCTCTGTCTGATACAATTGTCTGAAATGTGTAAACTGGTGAAGGCCATTTATGAGATTCAAGCAAATTGCAAATTGTTCAAATTTATTTTATGCAGCAAATTCTTAAAAAATCAACAGGAATTTCATATTATCAGAGTGATTCTTTCTTTTACTCTATCATATTGGAAGTATCCTCAATAACGTTGCAGGTAGAATGCTTCACAATGGTTTTACAGGATAATTCCAGCTTTTAACCCCTTCACCCCCAAGGGTGGTTTGCACGTTCATGACCGGGCCAATTTTTACAATTCTGACCACTTTCCCTTTATGAGGTCATAACTCTGGAACGCTTCCATGGATCCCGGTGATTCTGACATGTTTTCTAGTGACATATTGTACTTCATGTTAGTGGTAAAATTTCATTCAAATAACTTGCGTTTATTTGTAAAAAAACGGAAATTTGGCAAAAATTTTGAAAATTTCACAATTTTCCAACTTTGAATTTTTATGCCCTTAAATCACAGAGATACGGCACACAAAAAACTTGATATATAACATTTCCCACATGTTTACTTTACATCAGCACAATTTTGGAACCAAAATTTTTTTTTGTTAGGAAGTTATAAGGGTTAAAAGTTGACCAGCGATTTCTCATTTTTGCAACACCATTTTATTTTTAGGACCACATCACATTTGAAGCTACTTTGAGGGGTCTATAGGATAGAAAATACCCAAAAGTGACACCATTCTAAAAACTGCACCCCTTAAGGTGCTCAAAACCACATTCAAGAAGTTTATTAACCCTTTAGGTGCGTCACAGGAATTTTTTTGAATATTTAAAAAAAAATGAACATCTAACTTTTTTTCACAAAAAAAGTACTTCAGGTTCGATTTTTTTTCTTTTACCAAGGGTAACAGGAGAAATTGGACTGCAAAAGTTATTGTGCAATTTGTCCTGAGTACGCTGATACCTGATTTGTGGGGGGGAACGACAATTTCGGCGCATAGCAGAGCTCAGAATGGAAGGAGCGCCGTTTGACTTTTTCAATGCAAAATTGGCTGGAATTCAGATCGGACGCCATGTCACGTTTGGAGAGTCCCTGATGTACCTAAACAGTGGAAACCCCCTACAAGTGACCCCATTTTGGAAACTAGACCCCCCAAGGAACTTATCTAGATATGTGGTGAGAACTTTGAACCCACAAGGGCTTTACAGAAGTTTATAACGTACAGCAGTACAATTAAAAAATCATATTTTTTCCACAAAAATGATCTTTTCACCCCAATTTTTATGTTCCCAAGGGTAACAGGACCATAAAAGTTATTGTGCAATTTGTTCTGAGTATGCTGATACCCCACATGTGGGGGTAAACCACTATTTGGGCACATGGCAGAGCTCGGAAGGGAAGCAGCGCCATTTGACGTTTTTGGCTGGAATTGAGATCGGACATCATGTTGCGATTGGAAAACCCCTGATGTACCAAAATAGTGGAAACCCCCCACAAATCACACCATTTTGGAAACTAGACCCCCTAAGGAACTTATCTAGATGTGTTTTGAGAACTTTGAACCCCCAAGGGCTTCACAGAAGTTTATAACATAAAGCCGTACAATTAAAAAATCATATTTTTTCCACAAAAATGATCTTTTCACCCTCAATTCTTATTTTTCCAAGGGTAACAGCACCCTAAAAGTTATTGTGCAATTTGTTCTGAGTACGCTGATACCCCACATGTGGGGGTAAACCACTATTTGGGCGCATGGCAGAGCTCGGAAGGGAAGCAGCGCCATTTGACGTTTTTGGCTGGAATTGAGATCGGACACCATGTCGCGATTGGAAAACCCCTGATGTACCTAAACAGTGGAAACCCCCCACAAATGACACCATTTTGGAAACTAGACCCCCTAAGGAACTTATCTAGATGTGTGGTGAGAACTTTGAACCCCCAAGGGCTTCACAGAAGTTTATAACATAAAGCCGTACAATTAAAAAATCATATTTTTTCCACAAAAATGATCTTTTCACCCTCAATTCTTATTTTTCCAAGGGTAACAGCACCCTAAAAGTTATTGTGCAATTTGTTCTGAGTACGTTGATACCCCACATGTGGGGGTAAACCACTATTTGGGCGCATGGCAGAGCTCGGAAGGGAAGCAGCGCCATTTGACGTTTTTGGCTGGAATTGAGGTTGGACACCATGTCGCGATTGGAAAACCCCTGATGTACCTAAACAGTGGAAACCCCCCACAAATGACACCATTTTGGAAACTAGACCCCCTAAGGAACATATCTAGATGTGTGGTGAGAACTTTGAACCCCCCAGTGCTTCACAGAAGTTTATAACGCCCGGGCGTGAAAATAAAAAATTCATATTTTTTCCACAAACATGATCTTTTAGTCACCATTTTTTTTATTTTCCCAAGGGTAACAGGAGAAATTAGACCCCAAAAGTTGTTGTCCAATTTGTCCTGAGTATGCTGATACCCCATATGTGGGAGAAAACTACTGTATGGGCACACGTCGGGGCTCGGAAGGGAAGTAGTGACGTTTTGGAATGCAGACATTGATGGAATGGTCTGCGGGTGTCATGTTGCCTTTGGAGAGCCCCTAATGTACCTAAACAGTGGAAACCCCCCACAAATGACCCCATTTTGAAAACTAGACCCCCTAAGGAACTTATCTAGATGTGAGGTGAGCACTTTGAACCCCCAAGGGCTTCACAGAAGTTTATAATGCCAGGGCATGAAAATAAAAAAATTGTATTTTTTCCACAAACATGATCAATTAGTCCCCAATTTTTTTATTTTCCCAAGGGTAACAGGAGAAATTGAACCCCAAAAGTTGTTGTCCAATTTGTCCTGAGTAAGCTGACACCCCATATGTGGGAGAAAACTACTGTATGGACACACGTCATGGCTCGGAAGGGAAGTAGTGACGTTTTGGAATGCAGACTTTGATGGAATGGTCTGCGGGTGTCATGTTGCCTTTGGAGAGCCCCTGATGTACCTAAACAGTGGAAACACCCACAAATGACCCCATTTTGGAAACGAGATCCCCTAAGGAACTTATCTAGATGTGTGGTGAGCACTTTGAACCCCCACGGGCTTCACAGAAGTTTATAATGCCCGGGAATGAAAATAAAAAAATCGTATTTTTTCCACAAACATGATCAATTAGTCCCCATTTTTTTCATTTTCCCAAGGGTAACAGGAGAAATTGGACCCCAAAAGTTGTTGTCCAATTTGTCCTGAGTACGCTGACACCCCATATGTGGGAGAAAACTACTGTATGGACACACGTCGGGGCTCGGAAGTGAAGCAGTGCCATTTTGGAATGCAGACTTTGATGGAATGGTCTGCGGGTGTCATGTGCGTTTGGAGAGCCCCTGATGTACCTAAACTATTGAAACTCCCCACAAGTGACCCCATTTTGGACACTAGACCCCCCACGGAACTTATCTAGATGTGTGGTGAGCACTTTGAACCCCCAAGTGCTTCACAGAAGTTTATAACGCTCGGACATGAAAATAAAAAAATCATTTTTTTCTACAAAAATGATATTTTTGCCCCCAATTTTTTATTTTCCCAAGGGTAACAGGAGAAATTGGACCCCAAAAATTGTTTTGCAATTTGTCCTGAGTAGGCTGATACCCTACATGTGGGGGTAAAACACTGTTTGGGCGCATGGCAGAGCTTGGAAGGGAAGGAGCACCATATGACTTTTTCAACTCAGAATTGGCTGGAATTGAGATCAGACGCAATGTTGCATTTGGAGAGCCCCTGATGTGCCCAAACAGTGGAAACCCCCAATTCTAACTCCAACCCGAACCCCAACACACCCCTAACCCTAATCTCAGCCCTAACCCTAGCCCTAACACTAACCCTAACCCTAGCCCTAACCCTAACCCTAGCCCTAACCCTAACCCTAATGGAAAAATGGAAATAAATACATTTTTTTAATTTTATTATTTTTCCCTAACTAAGGGGGTGATAACGGGGGGTTTGATTTACTATTTATGGCGGTTTTTATGTTTGGCGGCTGTCGCACGCTGAAAGACGCTTTTTATTGTAAAAATAGTTTTTGCATCACCACATATTGAGAGCTATAATTTTTCCGTATTTTGACCCACCAAGTCATGTGAGGTCTTATTTTTTGCAGGACAAGTTGACGTTTTTATTGGTACCATTTTCGGGCATGTGACATTTTTTGATCGCTTTTTATTCTGATTTTTGGGACGCAGAATGAACAAAAACCAGCGTTTCATGAATTTCTTTTGGGGGGTGCGTTTACACCGTTCCGCGTGCGGTAAAATTGATAAAGCGGTTTTATTCTTTGGATCAGTACGGTTACAGAGATACCTCATTTAGGTCGTTTTTTTATGTTTTGTCGGTTTTATGCAATGAAAACTATTTTATATAAAAAATAATTATTTTTGCATCGCTTTATTCTGTGAGCTATAACTTTTTTATTTTTTCGCTGATGATGCTGTGTAGCATCTCGTTTTTTGTGGGACAAGATGACGTTTTCAGCGGTACCATGGATATTTATATACGTCTTTTTGATCGCGCGTTATTACACTTTTTGCTTGGCAGTATGATAATAAATCATTATTTTTTGCTTCGTTTTTTAATTTTATTTTTTAAGGGGATCGCTAAAGGGGTTAAATAATGGGACAGTTTTATAGGGCGGATCGTTACGGACGCGGCGATACCTAATATGTGTACTTTTATTGTTTTGGGTTTTTTTTATTTTAAAAAAATGAATTTATTGGGGAATATTTTTTTTTTTTTTTACTAATTTATTTGGCGATTTTTTTAAAATTATTTTTACACTTTTTTTAAATTTTTTTTTTCTTTATTACATAGTCCCAGGTGGGACATCACTGTCCTGTGACAGATCGCTGATCTGTCACATCACAGATCACTGTGACAGTTCAGCAATCTGTCACAGGCATTGAAGAAGGCTTCCTCATGCCTGCGCTTTGCAGGCACTGAGGAAGCCAGCTTCCTGCAGGCCCCCGAAGGCCCCCGTCGCCATCTTGGATTCGGGGGCCTGGAGGAAAGGAGTCCCCCGCAGCAGCGCTGCACATTGCGCTGCCGTGGGGGGCTCAGGGAAGCACGGAGGGAGCCCCCTCCCTGCCGATGCTTCCCTTTAACCCCCGGTACACCGCGATCGTGTTTGATCGCGGTGTGCAAGGGGTTAACGTGTCGGGGGCGGTCCGTGACCGCCCCTGACACATTGTGCCGGGTGTCAGCTGTGATAATCAGCTGACACCCGGCCGCGATCAGCGGCGCTCACCACGTGGGCGCCGCTGATCGCGGTAGACGTACTATCCCGTCCATGGGCATAGGGGCCCGGGTCCCATGGATGGGATAGTACGTCTCATGTCAGGAAGGGGTTAAAGTCTTTTTTATTACAGAAACAATCACCTATCCTTTGTTTTATGAAAATCTTTTTGTCTTCGAGATAAATGTTTGCTAGGAAATAAAGTATTTCAGAACTTGACAGTCATTAACTTTCATTTGTATTGTAGGAAAAGATAATAAATTTTACTTTATAATGGTACAGTGGGTAGGGAAACTATTCAGACCCCTTTAAATTTTTCACTCTTTGTTTTATTGCAGCCATTTGTTAAATTCAAAAAGTTCATTTTTTTATCATTCATGTACACTCTGCACCCCATTTTGACTGAAAAAAGCAGAAATGTAGAAATTTTTGCCAGTTTATTAAAGAAAAACTGAAATATCACATGGTCAAAAGTATTCAGACCCTTTGCTCATTATTGAGTAAAAAGCACCCTTTTGAGTTAGTATAACCATGAGTCTTCTTGAGAATGATGAAACAAGTTTTTCACACCAGGATTTGGAGATCCTCTGCCTTTTCAGGTCTCTCCAGAAATGCTCAATTGGGTTTAGGTCAGGGCTCTGGCAGGGCCAGTCAAGAATGGTCACAAAGTAGTTCTGAAGCCACTCCTTTGTTATTTTAGGTATGTGCTTAGGGTCATTGTCTTCTTGGAAGATGAACCTTTGGCCAACTCTGGAAGTGGTTTTCATCCAGGATATCTCTGTACTTAGTCACATTCATGTTTCCTTCAATTGCAGTCAGTCATCTTGTCCCTGCAGCTGAAAAACAGCCCCATAGCATGGTGCTGCCACCACCATGTTTCATGTTGGGATTGTATTGGACAGGTGATGAGTAGTGCCTGGTTTTCTCCACACATACTGCTTAGAATTATCACCAAAAATTTCTATCTTTGTTTCATCAGACCAGAGAATCTTATTTCTCATAGTCTGGAAGTCCTTCATGTGTCTTTTTTTTTTAGCAAACCCTATTCGGGATTGTTCAGTTTGGCTAGACAGCAAGGTCTAGGAAACTTCTGGTGGTCCCAAACCTCTTCCCTTTAAGGATTATGGAGGCCACTGTGCTCTTAAGAACCTTGACTATTGCAGAAATTATTTTGTAACCTTGGTCAGATCTGTGCCTTGCCACAATTCTGTCTCTCAGCTCAGTTTGTCTGATTTTTCTCTTTATAGGTATATTATTAAGTAAAATGTAAATTGTTCTTTTAGTCTGCAAAGTTTTTTTTCTAAAAAGGAGAAATGGTCAAATTTTTTTTAAAAAAACAGTGCTTTTGGACCTCAAATAATGCAAAGAAAACAAGTACATAATCATTTAGAAACAACAATACTAATGTTTTAACTCAGGAAGAGTTCAGAAATCAATATTTTGTGGAATAACCATGTTTTATAAAGACCTCTTTCATGTGTCTTGGCATGCTTGCCACTAGAGATGAGCGACTTTGCCTTTTTTCGGGTCGAGTCGGGTTTCACGAAACCTGACTTTCGCAAAAGTCGGGTCGAACGAAATCGGCCGACTATAGGGAAAAGTCGGGGGTCCGACTGAAACACGAAACCATATGTAAGTCAAAGGGGAAGAAAAGTCGGCAGTGAGAGGAGGACAGAAAACACACCTACAATGCCCATTTTAATGCCAAAAACATCAATTATCATTACTTAAGCTTGGAAACCTTAATTTACTTCCTAATAATAGTTAGGCATTGAAAACTGGGGGTTATTTGGCTAAAGTTGTGGGGGGGTAGGTCTGACTCCAGATTTTCATGGGCCCTGGGCCAAAGAGTTTCACTGGGCTCTTTTAACACATGCCACAATTCATGATCCTCTGATACGGCAGAGAATTAGCGGTATAGTACAATGAAAAATACTTCACTTCTTACATCTCATGACTGATATCCATTTTAAATTCTCCAATAGCTCCAAAAACAGACAGTATATTCCTCCATACAGTATTATGGGCACCGCATAGTGCGCCATACAGAGTAATGAGACCCATATATTTCTCCATACAGAATCATTGGTCTCATATATTGTTCAATAGAGTATATGATGAGCTCCACATAATGCTACAGTTATGTTGGTCCCCATGGATGAAGCTCCACTGTCTTATGGGCCCAAATAATGCTCCATATATAATGGGCCCCATATCTAATGCTCCAGTGTATAATGGGCCCTTTAAATGCAGCTCCAGTGACTGATGTCCACCTTCGGAATGCTCCAGTGTATGTTGTGCCCCAGATATCATTCTCCAGAGTATCGTGCTCCCCAAAAATTGCTCCCAACCTTTGAAACAATTAAATAAGTCTCCTCGCTAGGGAATCGATGTACTAGTCTGGACTCCTCGTTGTCCCCATCTTCCCTCTCTCTGCACTTGGACTGCTTAGGCAGAGGGCGTACAGATGTGATGTCATCGCGCTATTTGACCAGAATGTCACTGTCAGGAAACGCAGAAGATGTCATGGCTTAGGAGCAAGGAGAGGTAAGTATTTCAACTTTGTAAGTTCTGTGATCCTTACCAAACAGGGGGGGGCCCACTCATTGGCGACGGCACTGGCACAGGGCCCCTCATAGTATGGCGGTGTGTCTGACGGCGGGAGTGCACCCCCACCATCAGAGACACTTGATTGCACTATGAGGGACCCTGTGCCAGTGCTTACGCCCAAGAGTCGGCCCACCCACCTGTCCAGGGCAATGGCACTCGCACGGATGGGTGCACTAGGTGGTGACCCCGGCCATGGGGGGAGGCAGCCCAGTTAGGGAGGTTTACAAAATGACATATGTTGATGTTGGACATTCAGCTGCTGCAAAAAGCGAAATTGGGCAAGTGCGAGGAAGAGTAGGACCAAAGCAAGTCATTTTTCTGGCAACCTAGGTGTCATCAGGGGAAGGTGGGACAAAATCCTTGGAGACCCATGCATGGTTCATTTTAATGAAGGTTAGGTCATCCACATTTTGGGTCGACATACGGGTCCTTTTTTCTGTCAGGATTGATCCAGCAGCACTGAAGACTCTATCCGATAGCACACTTGCAGCTGGGCAAGCGAGCTCCTATAAGACATATTGTGCCAATTCAGGCCAGGTGTCCAGTTTAGCGGCCCAATAGTCAAAGAGGAATGACCTGTGAGGGAGAACATCGATATGGGAGGAAAAGTAGTTTGTAACCATAGTTGACAACTACTGTCTCCCGTCACTTTCAATCGATGCAGTATTACCAGTCGTGTGAGCGGGACTTGAAAAATCAGTCGACAACATGGTCATGAAACCCCTGTCTCCAACACCACTTCTGATGTGTGCACCACCAACACCTCTTCCAAGTTGCCCCCGGCCCCTACGGCTTGTGTGAGAACCATCACCGCTGCTGTGTGCTGGGAATGCCTCAACCAACCGGTTTACCAGAGTTGCTTGTTTGTTAGCCAATATTAGGTCAAGGTTCTCCTGTGGCATGATGTTTTGGAATTTGTCTTTATAGCATGGATCCAGGATGCTGGCCAACCAGTAGTCGTCATCGTTCATCATTTTGGCAATGCGGGGGTCCCTTTTTAGGATCTGCAAGGCATAATCTGTCATGTGGGCCAATGTTCCCGGTGTCAATGATGCACTGTGAGTGCTGGGTGGAGGAGCACTTTCTGGCAAATCCACATCCCTCCAGTCACGCACAAAGCCTGTACCAGACCTTGCCACGCCAACATTTTCTCTTGCCCCACGAGAAGCATCCTCCTCCCCTAAATAATCATCCCCATCATCATCCTCCTCCTTCTCTTTCTCTTCTTCCTCCACCTCGTCCAGGAGAGGTCCCGGAGCAGACAATGGCTGACTGTCATCAAGGCTTCCCTCCTCCTCTTCCTCATCATCCTCGGCTGCAGACGCCTGCTCCTTAATGTGCGTCAAAGTTTGCATGAGCAGACGCATAAGTGGGAAGCTCATGCTTAGGATGGCATCATCTGCGCTTACCAGCCGTGTGCATTCCTCAAAACACTGAAGGACTTTACAGAGGTCTTTCAGCTTCGACCACTGCACACCTGACAACTCCATGTCTGCCCTCAAAGTGCCTGCCCGTGTACCCCACAAATGCATTGCAGCCTGCCTCTGTTCGCACAGCCGCTCAACCATGTGCAGGGTGGAGTTCCACCTTGTTGCAACGTCGATAATTAGGAGGTGCTTGGGAAGGTGGAGCAATCACTGTAGCTTCTTTATATGACTGGAGGGTACGGGCGACCGGCGGATGTGCGAGCACAGTCTTTGAACCTTATGGAGCAGGCCTGTTAACTCCGGATAATTATTGTGGAAGCACTGCACCACCAGGTTCAAGGTGTGAGCCAAGCAAGGTATGTGTCTGAGTTTTGAAAGGGCTATGGCTGCCACAAAATTCCAGCCGTTATCACTAACTACCTTGCCTGCCTCAAGATGTAGACTGCCCAGCCTTGACTCAGTTTGTCGCTGAAAGTAGTCGGCCAGTACCTCCGCGGTGTGTCTGTCGCCCAAACACATCATCTTCAACACAGCCTGCTGATGCTTTCCACTAGCTGATCTATAGTGGGACACCTTGAGTGCAACACTGGCAGCTGCGGATGGAGTGCTCGTGTGACTACGCTCTGTGGACGAGCTTTTGCTTCTGGAGGAGGAAGAGGGTCGAATGCCTACAGCCAACTGTTTCCTATACCGTGGGCTAGGCAGCACTGTCCCACCACCGCTGTCCCCTGTGGACCCTGCATCCACCACATTAACCCAATGCGCAGTAATGGACATGTAACGGCCCTGGCCATGCCTACTGGACCATGCATCTGTGGTGAGGTGCACCTTTCCACTCACTGAATGCTTGAGTGCATGGACAATGCGGTCTTTCACATGAAGGTGGAGGGCTGGGATGGCTTTGTGAGAAAAGAAGTGGCGACTGGGTAGGTCATAGCGTCGTACTGCGTAGGCCATGAGTTCTCTGAAAGCTGCGCTTTCAACCAACTGGTAGAGCATCATCTCTAACGAGATTAGTTTGGCAATGTGGGCCTTCAAACCCAGTGTACGCGGATTAGAGGATGAGTACTTTCTTGTCCTACTCATAGTCTCTTGTTATGAATGAGTCACCGTAGGAGGCAAAAACAGAAATACTAGCTAAGTCCAGAAAACCAGAGAAGTTGGCAGCTATCGGATTGCAGACCCCTGAACCTAACAACAACAACTAGCAGTAGCCGTGGGGGGTTCCTACGGTGCCCTAGACCCCTCGATCACAGCTGGAGAACTACATAGCCTAAAGACAGAAAGGGAAATCTAAACTGCCCCAGAGCAGACCCCAAAGCAATAGGCAGCCCCCAACATATAATGACGGTGAAGCAAGATGAAAAAAACACTCACACAGATAGAAAGATAGGCTGAGCAAATGATGGGACCCAAGCTAACTAAATAGGACAGAAAAGAAAAGCTTCTGTCTGCAATCCGCCAAAACCCTCTCAAAAACAAGAGCCAGCAGACTGATAGGGAAAAAAGCCCTGAAGACGCTAGGCTTCAAAAAGACTATATCAGTACTCAGGTATTATCTGAAGACAGAGCAAAAAGGAGTTCAGCTCACCCAGCAAGGAAAGGCAGAAATCCAGAAAAACAAGGCAAAACAAAACCAAAACACAAATGCAAAAAGTAGAGCAGAAAACTTAGCTTTTGAGGAGCAGGAATCAGACTGGTCTCCAAGAATCCCTCAGAATAATCACCCGCAAGGCAGAAGGGCATCAGCTGCCTTATATCCAGTCAGCAGTCCCAGTCACCCAGTCCTCATCATTCTGCTCAGGTGCTTTGTAATCAGCCTCACTACCTTCCTTCACCAGAAGAGGGAGTTCATCAGACCTCAATGGTGAAGGGGAAAATTAACTCACAACAGTCTCTGGTAGGGTGAGCTGGACTTGAGAGCTGCATATGGTGGAACTAGCGGTGGACATGGCGGACTGAGAGAGGGTTGATGATGGTGATGGAGTTGGTGTTCTTTCTGATGGCCTAGATTCAGTCTTTCGTAGCAATAACAGTAATAGTATACACTAGAAGGTTGAGACAAGAGCGCAATAGGGTCTTATCCGGGTAAAATGTATAAATAATTAGAGTAATTATACTCACCTTTTAAGAAAAAAAGTAAAGCCTGTATAATATGTCAGCCTGCTGCACGTCCAACGGCCCACAGCGGAACCGCAACAAAGTTACTTAGGAATAAATTCATGGACTTTGAGTGCGCTGCCAGACAAATTTCATAATCACACAAGGTTACAAAAAGTTAACCCTTTAATCCCTACGCGTTTCGAAGTATAACACTTCTTCTTCAGTTGACACATGAAATACAAAGAGCTGTCACAGAATTTATACATCCTGAATTCAAATTTGGCACCATGAAAGACACGAGGTGCACCGCAAAGGTCAAAGATCACAGTAGTATATAAAAGTTAACTGTTCTATAAAACATAAAATCAATTATATATTTATTATATTTTACAGATGAAAAGGAATGAGGAGAGAGGAAAAAGAAAAAATGTGAATATAAGAAAGAAAAACGAGAATCGTAGTGCGACAAACACACCTCTGCAACAGAGAAAGTGCTCGGATTAGAAACAGAAAAAAAGAACCAAAGAGAGAGAAATATATCTCCGAAATAAATGAATAACGTGTATATTAATATGTGTATGAAAGTGATGTGTTATTAAAAAAGTTTTTTGTATGAATAAAAAGTGTATGAAATATTGAATAAATGATTAAATAATTGGAGTGTTCAAATTAATTTCCTATGAGTTCCAAAGGAAATCAGTGGCGCAACTCAATGAGTGAGGATGCACTCAAAAGAAATCCCAAAAAAACAAGGGATTTATCACCTGTAGCTAAATATTTTTTGGCAGTTAAGTATTTTTTGGGCAGCAAAATGGTGTCAAGAAATTATATAAGACACTCCAAAAAAATTTAACAGTACCACAAAAATGACAGAAATTTCTGCGCACTCAGATGTGATGGCTGAGAAGGGCAAACCCACTTAAAATAGCTGGATTTTCACGCTGTACCATGAAAAGGATCTGGCTGTATTCTTCAGTGTCAACAAGCAAATTCTGGATTGCTTTGGAATAAAATAATCAGGATTAAGAGACAAAAAAATGTTTCCTGCCCACTGAGACATGGGGCTTGGTATATACGGTCAATATATGCAAGAAGCAGGAGCAGCAGACAGTAATGGAATGGACCCTTTTGATGTATGCAATGAAGTATGCCACATACAATGCCTGCCCGCTACTGATATCTACTGTATATACCCACATACAGTGCCTGCATGCCTTGCACTGATATGTATATGCACACATACACTCCCTGGTTACCTAACACGGCAATGTATATACCCCATAATTAGTCCTTAGAAAGACTATTGATTTAGCTGGATTTGTGTACTGTATTCTATTATGGTATACCAACACTAACTTATAAATCCCTAATTCTGACCCTATCTCGGCAGCAGCTCTCCCTACACTAGCTGATTCTGGAGGTGACTGTGACGAGCACGGTGGCACCAGGTCTCTTATACACTTGATGACGCTGTGCGGCTAGCCAATCACTGTAATGCCACAAGCAAGATGGCTGCAGCATTACAGTTCATGGCAGAAAATACCTGCATGTTGATTGGCGCTCTAAAGAGCACCAAATATGCAGAGCTGGGACCCGAGCTCCCATCAAATAATCCCAGAAATGCTCGACGCTAGTCAGTAGAGTGATGCTCAGGCGAGTACTGAGAATTACCAAGTATGCTTGCTCATCACTATTTAAGAGCAATTAAATCCATTTTTCAGTTTTATTTTGTATCATACATTTTGTATTGCCTCTTTAGGACCTGATACACAAGAAGCAATTACTTTATAAAAATTGCATTTTGATTCAATTTTGTTATTAGGTAATTACATAAATTCATTATTCTTTAATTGACTTTGCCATATACCTAATTACAAGCAATTATATTCTCCTAATAATTGAAACTCCATTAAATGATATATAATTTTAAAATTACGCCTTCATGTAAAAATCTCAGATCTCATCACTTAATTTGTGTTCTTGTTTCCAGTTTTCGAAAAGGTCTTTTTAGCGAACACCAGAAGTAGCTAAACCAAAACAACCTAACAAAAAAAGTATAATTGAAAGACTGATACTTCTTTGATTTTTGGTATCCACTTCTCTTTTTAACTCTACAAAATGCTTTATAAACTGCAAAATAAGAAATACAATAAATTCAGCTATTTTCATTTCAAAGCAATGTCCTCACTATAAGTACAGGCTGGCCATTGTTTAGTTCTGATAAACATTAATGCATAGTATTGTAAAATTGCAAAAAAGATGGATTTCTTTAAAAGCAATGTAATCAAAAGCCACAATGGAGACGCCGGAGGTATACAGTGGGTACGGAAAGTATTCAGACCCCTTTAAATTTTTCACTCTTTGTTTCATTGCAGCTATTTGGTAAATTCAAAAAAGTTCATTGTTTTCTCATTAACCCCTTCCTGACCTCTGATGTTCTATTCTGCACATGTGCCCTGGGCCTTATTGGCCATTGGCAGAATAGTACGTCATACGCGATCAGCCGCGCTCACTGGGGGAGTGCGGCTGGTCCGGTCGGGTGTCAGCTGATTCTCACAGCTGACACCCTGCACTAAATGCCAGGAGAGTCCAGGCACTTTAACCCCTGGAACACTGCAGTCAAAAGCACAAGCCCCTATCACAGACATTTGTACTCATGACCTGGCCTTCCACTTTACAGAAAAAATAGATAATATCCGTCAGGAAATCTGCTCCCAACCACCAAGTGCTGTGACTCCCATCCCTTCCTGCATCACCCCTGGCTCACTTTCCACATTTGATCCCATCACAGAAGAAGTCTCCAGACTCCTCTCGTCTTCTCGTCTGACTACATGCACTATCGACCCCATTCCCTCACATCTCCTCCAGTCTCTCTCCAGTTGTCACAACCCACCAAACTACAATCTTTAATCTCTCCCTCTCCTCGGGCATTTTCCCATCCTCCTTCAAACAAGCCATCGTTACTCCATTACTAAAGAAACCTGCTCTCGACCCATCCTGCACAAACAACTACAGACCAGTCTTCAATCTCCTCTTCATCTCTAAACTTTTGGAGCACATAGTTTACTCCCACCTTACCCGTTACCTCTCCACTCACTCCCTTCTAGACCCTTCACAGTCTGGCTTCCACCCCCTACATTCGATTGAAACTGCACTCATCAAAGTGACCAATGACCTTCTGACAGCAAAACAACGGTGACCACTCTCTGCTCATTCTTCTTGACCTATCTGCAGCTTTCGATACTGTTGACCACCATCTCCTACTCTCTTGGCTCCAGTCACTAGGCATTAAGGACACTGCTCTCTTCTGGTTCACTTCCTATCTCTCTGACCGCTCCTTCAGTGTTTGATTCTCTGGCTCCATGTCATCTCCTCTTCCTCTTGCTGTCGGGGTGCCTCAGGGCTCAGTCCTTGGCCCCCTTCTTTTCTCGCTCTACACGGCCCCAATTGGACATACCATCAGCAGATTTGGCTTTTGGTACCATCTTTATGCTGATGACACACAAATATATACGTCTTCCCCCGACCTTACCCCTGCTGTACTACAGAACGCCAGTGACTGTCTGTCCGCAGTCTCCAATATCATGTCCACTCTCTATCTGAAACTCAACCTCTCCAAAACTGAACTTCTTCTGCTCCCACCATCTACTAACCTCCCTAAATCTGACATTTCCCTCTCTGTTGGTGGTACCACAATAACACCCCGGCAGCAGATGCGCTGTCTGGGTGTTATGCTTGACACCAATCTCTCCTTCACATCCCATATACAATCTTTTGCCTGCTCTTGCCGCTTACACCTAAAGAATATCTCTAGAATCCTTCCTTTTCTCACCATGGAAACAACAAAAACCCTCACTGTAGCATTGATCCACTCCCGCCTGGATTACTGCAACGCTCTATTAATTGGCCTCCCTGTCACTCGACTATCCCCTCTCCAGTCCATACTTAATGCAGCAGCCAGGGTCGTCCATCTGGCTAATCGGTACTCGGACGTGTCCGCTCTTCGTCAATCATTACACTGGCTGCCTATTCATTATAGGATCCAATTCAAAGTACTTGTTCTCACCCACAAAGCTCTCCACAGTGCAGCACCCCCCTACATCTCCTCCCTCATTTCTGTCTATCGGCCTAGCCGATTGCTGCACTCTGCAAACGACTTTCGGCTAACCTCTGCACTAATCCGTACCTCCCACTCCCGACTCCAAGACTTCTTCCGTGCTGCTCCTATCCTCTGGAATGCTCTACCCCAAGAAATTAGGACTAACCACAATTTGCATAGTTTTAGGCGCTCCCTCAAAACACATTTGTTCAGAGAGGCCTATCATGTTCACTAATCAAAGTCATTCTATGTGTAAGTGTGCGTGTGTAGCCCATTCATTATCTCCATCCATCCTTCACTCCCTCAAGATGGCTGGACCTTCATTGTAAATACACACCTGTACTTTGTATCTCCCTCACCTCATTGTAGATTGTAAGCTCTCACGTGCAGGGTCGTCTTATTTATCTTATTTTGCTTTAATTATTGCATTGTTACTTATGACTTGTGTTTTGAAACTGTTAAACTGTAAAGCGCTGCGGAATATGTTGGCGCTATATAATTAAAGATTATTATTATTATCAAACATAATCGCAGCATTCCGGGAGCAGACAGAGGGGGTGACAGCTTTGACAGCCCCTCTGCTTTTGGATCAGAGACCCCGCAGCATGACGCTGGGTCCCAATTGTGCCCATGGTAACCTGATGTCGTCATGATGACATTCGGGGTTACCAGAGCTCAGAGACTTCCTGTCATGCTCAGGTCACACCCTAATCAAGTTTTTAAGACTGGGATAAAAGGTTTGCTAGTATACAGTGGCATGCTAAAGTTTAGGCACCCCTGGTCAAATTTACTGTTATTGTGAACAGTTAAGCAAGTTGAAGATAAAATGATCTCTAAAAGGCCTAAAGTTAAAGATGACACATTTGTTTTGTATTTTAGGCTAAAAAGTAATACACATTGTCATTTTTTCACATTTTAAAAATTACAAAAAGAAATATGGTCCGATGCTAAAGTTTGGGTACCTTTGGAGATTTGTGTGCTCAGATAACTTTGACCAAGGTTTCAGACCTTAATTAGCCAGTAAGGGATATGGCTTGTTCACCCTCAATGTTAGGAAATGCCAGCTGATGCAGCCTCCCCTAACCTTGTGCGAAAAAACAGCCACCATGGGTTCTTTTAAGCAGCTGCCTAGCACTCTGAAAATGAAAATGGTGGAGGCCCACAAAGCAGGAGAAGGCTATAAGAAGATAGCAAAGTGTTTTCAAGTTGTCCTTTCCTCAATTCAGAAATAGCAGTTTACAGGAACAGTGGAGGTCAAGATGAGGTCTGGAAGGCCAAGCAATATTTCAGAGAGAGCTGCTTGTAGGATTGCTAGAAAGGCATATCAGAACCCCCACTTGACTGCAAAAGACCTTCAGAAAGATTTAGCAGATTCTGGAGTTGTGGTAATTGTTCTACTGTTCAGAGACACCTTATTAAATATGGCCTTCATGGAAGAGTCATCAGAATTAAACCTCTCCTGCACCCTCACCATAAAATTTAGCATCATTCGTATGCAAAAGAACATCTAAACAAGCCCAATGCATTTTAGAAACAAGTCATGTGAATCATTGAAGTTAAAATAAAACTCTTTGGTCGCAATGATCAAAGGTATGTGCAGAGAAAAAATTGCATAGAATTTCAGGAAAAGAACATCTCTCCAACCATTAAGCATGGGGATGGATCAATCATGCTTTGGAGTTGTGTTGCAGACAATGGCACAGGGAACATTTCACAGGTAGCGGGAAGAATGGAGTCAATGAAATTTCAACAAATTCTTGATGCAAACATAACACCATGTGTAAAAAAGCTGAATTTGAAAACAGGATGGCTTCTACAAATGGATAATGATCACACACATCAAAATCCACAATAGACTACCTCAAAAGGCGATAGCTAGAGGTTTTTCAATGGCCCTCACAGTCCCCCCGATTCGATCATCATTGAAAATCTGTGGCTCGTCCTCAAAATAGCAGTGCATTCAAGACGACCCAGGAATCTCACAGAAATGGAAGAATTTTCCAAGGAAGAATGTATGAAAATCCATCAAACAAGAATTGAAAGACTCTTGGCTGGCTACTAAAAACGTTTACAAGCTGTGATATTTTTAAAAGGGAGTGCTACTAGGTACTAACTATGCAGGGTGCCCAAACTTTTGCATTGGCCTACTTTCCTTATTGTAATTTTTAAAATGTAAAAAATGACAATATATAATTTTTTTGGCCTAAAATACAGAGAAAATGTGTCATCTTTAACTTTAGCCCTTTTAGAGATCATTCCATCTTCAACTTGCTTAACTGGTCACAATAACAGTAATTTTGACCAGGGGTGCCCAAACTTTTAAATGCCACTGTATATAAGTGTAATTGAATTTTATACTAGTAGGATTTGTACTGTGTGTTTTGATACCTGAAGAAGGATATATACTGTATCCAAAATGCGTTGTATCTTCTCTATTTTAACTTATCAAATAAAAAAATATGAAATATCATTTTGGATGTGATTCCTGGGAAATGTTGCCTTCCGTGGGCTGGATGTGTTTTTCTTAGTTTACTCATTCTGTGTGAGCCTGAATCTAGCTCTTTCACTTGGATCCACCCGAGGCAAGCTGCAAGCCTTGTCCTATTGAAAAGTATCCCAGAAGGATTTTTGAGGATACACAATCTAAAGCCATATTAGTCTTCTATCAGGTTAGTGCCATACATTTGTGCACACTTTAAAGACTATAATGTGCTTACACACTTAGGACACCCCCCATAGCATGATGCTGCCACCACCATGTTTCACTGTTGGGATTGCATTGGGCAGGTGTTGGGCAGTGCCTGACTTTCTCCACACATACCACTTAGAATTATCACCAAAAAGTTCTATCTTCATCTCATCAGACCAGAGAATCTTATTTCTCATAGTCTGGGAGTCCTTCATGTGTCTTTTTTTTAGCAAACTCTATGCAGGATTTCATATGTCTGGCACTGAGGAAAGGCATCCGTCAGGCCACACTGCCATAAAGGCCCGACTGGTGGAGGGATGAAGTGATAGTTGACTTTGTGGAACTTTCTCTCATCTCCCTACTGCATCTGTGGAGCTCAGCCACCATGATTTTGGGGTTTTTCTTTACCTCTCTCACCAATGCTTTTCTCCCACGACTGCGGAAATTCTTTTGTAACCTTAGCCAGTTCTGTGCCTTTTCACAATTCTGTCTCTGAGCTCCTTAGCCAGTTCCTTTGACCTCATGATTCTCATTTGGTCTGATATGCACTGTGAGCTGTGAGGTCTTATATAGACAGGTATTTACAAATCAAGTTCTATCTGTTTATTAAACACAGTTGGACTCCAATGAAGGAGTAGAACCATCTCAAGGAGGATCACAAGGAAATGGACAGCATGTGACCTAAATATGAGTTTCTGAACAAAGGGTCTGATTACTTATGACCATGTGATATTTCAGTTTTTCTTTTTTAATATATTTGCAAAAATTTCTACATTTCTTTTTTTTTAGGTGGTGAAAGGACAGGATTTTCAGCTCCACATATATAAGGTGAATCAGTCTCCTACACTGTGGGAACAGCATTTACTATTTTTAAGATACTGTTCTATATGTTATGAGCATGAGCATTGTTATATATAGAGTCCATTTTTATAATATGATTTTGTACCTCCATTAGGGTTACTTAAGGGACCCTATGCATTTTTACTTAGTCTAGGATTATAGGGGGCACTGCATTACATATGTGATTCATCCTTGTTTGCATACTATAGAATTGACCTGGTATATTGCTTGCTATTGTGATTGTTTCTATTTGATTGAGTCAATATTGTATTCTGAACTTTGTATTATTATTAGCCACATTACAATTACTGATATGACTAGTGGCAACTGAGTACTATTATAGTTGCGGTGAACTCATGTAGTACATATATGGATTTTATGTATATATAATCACATTTTGGTCTATATTATTGTGAGTTGACATGTTCCTTTATGTGAGGCATTCTGTTTTTTTTATTTTTCTACTTTTTGGTTTTTAATCTCATATTTTATTTATGGATCTCGTTGTTTTCCCCCTTTTTAAAAATAAGTAGGGGTTAGAGAAAAATATTTCTTTTTTTAAGTCAAGATGGGGTGCAGAGTGTACATTAATGAGAAAAAAAACCTTTTTTCAGTATACCAAAGGGCTGCAATGAAACAAAGAGTGAAAAATTTAAAGTGGTCTGAATACTTTCCGTACCCACTGTAAAATTCACAGGTCTCCTGTCTTACTGCCACGTACCACTGGAATGGACACTGAATGTGAGTCCCACAATTCAATCTACTCTTCTCTAGCTTTAAAAAGTTGAAATGAGACATACTTTATTTATTTGTGATGCACAGCCCTTATGCATAATGTACATAGCCAGTGATATATTGTGGCTATAAGGTATTACAGAGGGCATATGTTGATTTTCAGTTCTCTTGTCTTTGGTTATCAGAGTGGATTATGTACATTTAAGCATAAACCACAGGCACCTTAATATGTTCTTTATCTATAGGACCATTAAAAATGATGCAATAAAATATAAGGATTTCCATGGCAATTGAGGGACAGCCGCCGGGGAGAGTTAGCACCATTTTCCTCATCATAATAGGGTGCCAACCTCCACTGTCATGCAGATCAAGAGAATTGGGGACACTAAGGGTGATTACCAGGGTCTAATTATTTTTTCTAAATCCATCTTTTTGATATTTGTTGGATTAACCCCTTTCCTACATTAGACGTACTATTCCATCCAAGTGACCTGGGACCTAAATCCCAAGGATGGAATAGTACGTCTAGCACGGGGGGAGCGCCGCTGATCGCGGCCGGGTGTCAGCTGATTATCACAGCTGACACCCAGCACTATGTGTCAGGGGCGGTCACGGCCGCCCCCGACACATTAACTCATGGCAAACTGCGATCAAACATGATTGCAGTGTACCGGCGGCATAGGATAGAAGTGCTCAGGGAGGCAGCTCCCTCCGTGCTTCCCTGAGACCCCCGGAGCAGCGCGATGTGCGGCGCTACTCTGGGGGCCTCCTTCCCTGCAGGTCCCTGGATCCAACATGGTGGCGGGGACCTTCGGGGGCCTGTAGGGAGCCGGCTTCCTCACTGCCTGCAGAGCGCAGGCATGAGGAAGCCTGTGCAGCGCCTGTGTCAGATCGCTGATCTGTGACAGCGATATGTGATGTGACAGATCAGCGATCTGTCACATGACAGTGATGTGCCCCCGGGACAATGTAATAAAGTAAAAAAAAAAGTGGAAAAATAATTTCTAAAAAATCGCCAAATAAATTAAAAAAAAATATTCCCTAATAAATTCATTTTTTGACAATAAAAAAACAATAAAAGTACACATATTTGGTATCGCCGCGTCTGTAATGACCCGCCCTATAAAACTGTCCCACTAGTTAACCCTTTTATTGAACCCCTTAAAAATAAAAATTAAAAACGAAGCAAAAAATAATGCTTTATCATCATAACGCCAAACAAAAAGTGCAATAACGCGCGATCAAAAAGACGGATATAAATAACCTTGGTACCGCTGAAAACGAGCTGCCACACAGCATCAACAGCGAAAAAATAGAAAAGTTATAGCTTGCAGAATAAAGCGATGCAAAAATAATTATTTTTTATATAAAATTATTTTTATTGCATAAAAGCGCCAAAACATAAAAAAAGTAATGAGGTATCTCTGTAACCGTACTGACCCAAAGAATAAAATGCTTTATCATTAGTGTTGAGCATTCCGATACCGCAAGTATCGGGTATCGGCCGATACTTGCTGTATCGGAATTCCGATACCGACTTCCGATATTTTTTCAATATCGGAAGTCGGCATCGGAATCGGAAGTTCAAAGTTGATTGACAGCCTGACGTCATCATGATGCGCGGTGTGTGCGCATCATGATGCGCCGTCATTTTGGGCCTTCCGTGGGTCTCTGCCGGCCTGCCGGGGGGCTGTGCCGGCCTGCCGGGGGGCTGTGTGGACTGCCCGGGGTCTGTACCGGCCTGCCGGGGGGCTGTGCCGGCCTGCCGGTGGTCTGTGCACCCTGTGGGGGTCTGTACCGGCCTGCCGGGGGGCTGTGCCGGCCTGCCGGTGGTCTGTGCACTCTGTGGGGGTCTGTACCGGCCTGCCGGGGGGCTGTGCCGGCCTGCCGGTGGTCTGTGCACCATGTGGGGGTCTGTGCCGGCCTGCCGGGGGGCTGTGCCGGCCTGAAATGGGGGGGTTGTGCTGATGTACGGGGGTCTGTGCAAGCATCGTCGGATGGGACTACAAGTCCCATCTGGCGATGCCTGCTACCATGACAGTGATTGACACATTAGCCAATGATGGGACAGTAGTAGTCCCATCATCCGGCTAATGTGTTAAATGTTAAAAAAAAAAAAAAAAATACTACATACATACTACATGCATGCTACATACATACTACATGCTACATACATACTACATACATACTACATACATACTACATATATACTGGAAATTCCCACGCAGCAATGGCATAAAGTGAGACTAGGGACTTTTTTTTTTTTTAAGTGGCGGAGGAATACAGTGCGGAAGGATACCTACCTTCTGTCATTGGATTACTGCAGCCCGTAGAGAACGGCAGCAACAGCTGATGCTGCAGTTCTCTACCCAAGATCGTCATGGGACACACTCGTGGACTGCTTTGGATCGTGGGTGAGTATTTTTGTGGTTTGTTATGTTAATATTTATTCCGTAAAAGACAATGGCTTCGGGGAACAATGTGACAAGTATTGGTAAGTATGTTACTCTATGTTATATGTACTGTATGTCTATGTATGTATTGTATGAATGTATTGTATGTAGTATGTATGTAGTATATATGTGGTATGTATGTAGCATGTAGTATGTATGTAGTATGTATGTAGCATGCATGTAGCATGCAGTATGTATGTAGCATGCATGTAGTATATATGTAGTATGTATGTAGCATGTAGTATGTATGTAGTATGTATGTAGTATGTATGTGGTATGTATGTAGCATGTAGCATGCATGTAGTATGTATGTAGTATATATGTGGTATGTATGTAGCATGTAGTATGTATGTAGCATGCATGTAGTATATATGTAGTATGTATGTAGCATATATGTAGTATGTATGTAGCATGTAGTATGTATGTAGTATGTATGTAGTATGTATGTAGCATGTAGTATGTATGTAGCATGCATGTAGTATATATGTAGTATGTATGTAGCATGCAGTATGTATGTAGCATGCATGTAGTATATATGTAGTATGTATGTAGCATGCATGTAGTATATATGTAGTATGTATGTAGCATATATGTAGTATGTATGTAGTATGTATGTAGCATGCATGTAGTATATATGTAGTATGTATGTAGCATATATGTAGTATGTATGTAGCATGTAGTATATATGTAGTATGCATGTTGCATGCATGTAGTATATATGTAGTATGCATGTTGCATGCATGTAGTATATATGTAGTATGTATGTTGCATGTAGTATATATGTAGTATGTATGTTGCATGTAGTATATATGTAGTATGAATGTAGCATGTATGTAGTATGTAGTATGAATGTAGCATGTATGTAGTATGCATGTTGTATGTATGTAGCATGTAATTTTTTTTTTTTTTTTGTACATTCAACACATTAGCCGGATGATGGGACTACTACTGTCCCATCATTGGCTAATGTGTCAATCACTGTCATGGTAGCAGGCATCGCCCGATGGGACTTGTAGTCCCATCGGACGATGCCTGCACAGACCCCCGAAGCCTGCACAGCCCACCGGAGCCTGAACAGCCCCCCTGGCAGGCCGGCACAGCCCCCTTGGCAGGCCGGCACAGCCCCCCGGCAGGCCGGCACAGCCCCCCGGAGCCTGCACAGCCCCCCGGCAGGCCGGCACAGCCCACCGGAGCCTGCACAGCCCCCCTGGCAGGCCGGCACAGCCCCCCGGCAGGCCGGCACAGACCACCGGAGCCTGCACAGACCCCCTGGCAGGCCGGCACAGCCCCCCGAAAGGCCCGTACAGACCCCACAGAGGCTGTACAAGGGAAAAACAGGATTTTTCTTATTCCGATACCGGAAGTCCCATAGACTTGAATGGGACTTCCGGTATCGGAATCGGCGATACCGATACTTTTTTTTAATATCGGCCGATCCATTCCGATCCGATACTTTGAAGTATCGGACGGTATCGCTCAACTCTATTTATCATTTTTACCACACGCGGAACGGTGTAAACGCACCCCCCAAAAGAAATTAATGAAAAGCTGGTTTTTGTTCATTCTGGGTACCAAAAATCGGAATAAAAAGCGATCAAAAAATGTCACATGCCCGAAAATAGTACCAATAAAAATGGCAACTCGTCCCTCAAAAAATAAGACATCACATGATTCAGTGGGTCCAAATATGGAAAAATTATAGCTCTCTAAATGTAGTGATGCAAAAACTATTTCGACAATAAAAAGCGTCTTTTAGCGTGCGACAGCTGCCAAATATAAAAGCCCACTATAAATAGTAAATCAAACCCCCCGTTATCACCCCCATAGTTAGGGAAAAATAATAAAATAAAAAAATGTATTTATTTTCATTTTACCATTAGGGCTAGGGTTAGGGCTAGGGATAGGGTTAGGGCTAGGGTTACGGGTGTGTTGGGGTTAGGGTTGGAGTTTGAATTGGGGGGTTTCCACTGTTTTGGCACAACAGGGGCTTTCCAAATGCGACATGGCGTTCGATCTCAATTCCAGCCAAAAAAGTCAAATGGCGCTGCTTCCCTTTCGAACTCTGCCATGCGCCCAAATAGTGGTTTACCCCCCCATATGGGGTATCAGTGTACTCAGAACAAATTGCACAATAACTTTTGCGGTCCTGTTACCCTTGGGAAAATAAAAATTGGGGGTGAAAAGATCATTTTTGTGGAAAAAATATGATTTTTTAATTGTACGGCTGTACGTTATAAACTTCTCTGAAGCCCTTGGGGGTTCAAAGTGCTCACCACATATCTAGATAAGTTCCTTGGGGGGTCTAGTTTCCAAAATGGGGTCACTTGTGGGGGATTTTCACTGTTTAGGCACATCAGGAGCTCTCCAAACGTGACATTGCATCCGATCTGAATTCCAGCCAATTTTGCAGTGAAAAAGTCAAACGGTGCTCCTTCCCTTCTGAGCTCTGCCATGTGACCAAACAGTGGTTCCGCCCCACATATCAGGTATCAGCGTACTCAGGACAAATTGCACAATAATTTTTCCAGTCCAATTTCTCCTCTTACCCTTGGTAAAATAAAAAAAATTGAACCTGAATTAATTTTTTTTGTGAAAAAAGTTAAATGTTCATTTTTTAAAATTCTTGTGAAGCACCTGAAGGGTTAATAAACTTCTTGAATCTGGTTTTGAGCACCTTGAGGGGCACAGTTTTTAGAATGGTGACTTCAAATGTGATGTAGTCCCTAAAAATAAAATGGTGTTGTAAAAATGAGAAATCACTGGTCAACTTTTAACCCTAATAACTTCCTAACAAAAAAAATGTTGGTTCCCAAATTGTGCTGATGTAAAGTAAATATGTGGGAAATGTTACTTATTAATTTTTTTGTGTGCCATATTTCTGTAATTTAAGAGCATAAAAATTCAAATTTGAAAAATTGTGAAATTTTCAATATTTTTGCCAAATTTCCATTTTTTTCACAAAACAACGCAAGTTATATGAATGAAATTTTACCACTAACACGAAGTACAATATGTCACGAGAAAACAATGTCAGAATCACTGGGATCCATGGAAGCGTTCCAGAGTTATTACCTCATAAAGGGACAGTGGTCAAAATTGTAAAAATTGGCCCTGGCACTAACACGCAAACTACCCTTGGGAGTAAAGGGGTTAAAATAATCTAATAAAATTGATGTTTTTAGATTTTTTTGTATGCTTTAGCTATGCAGTGAACAAACCCCCCTAAAAATGACTGAATTAGATATTTTTCACAATTTCACCAGCTTGGATTTTTTCCAGGTATTCAGTACATTGTCTGTTAAGATGAATAGAGTTAAAAAAAAAAACTTATTCTGCAAAAAAACAAGCCTATGGGTATGTTGACTCAAAATCAAAATTTTTTAATTCTCTTGAAAAAAGGTGTGAGGAAAAAGCAACAGCGCAAAAATGAAAAATAACCTGGGAGAAAATTGGGTTCTTCATAAATGTTTTGGATGCCTGTGGAACAAATAGTTCATCTGAGACTGTTACTTGGGCACCCCCTATAGCTGGACATTGATGTGCTTTGAACAAGGAATTTAAATCTTAACCCCTTTATGACCAAGCCTACTTTGACCTTAATGACCAGGCCATTTTTTGCAATTCTGACCAGTAGAGTTGAGCGAAACGGGTCGAAAAATTTCAAAAGTCGCCGACTTTTGGTAAAGTCGGGTTTCATGAAATGAAACCCGGCCCTAGGGTGAGGTCGGCCACGAGCTCGGCGACTTTAGCACCAAAGTCGCGTTTCAAAAGTTTGTTTTCTGCCCTTTTTCAGCCAATCAGGATCCATGGACACTGTGGGCAACGTGATGACATAGGCAGGGGTCACCACCATCTTTGAGAAGGGCATGCAAGTGATTGGCTTGCTTTGGGGGCGTCACAGGGGGTATAAAAGGGCGTGCACGCCGACCGCCATGTTACTCATGCTGATCTCAGAATAGAGAGAGCTGCTGCTGCTGCTGATTCTGTAGGGAGAGCATTAGGCAGGGAAGAAGACACCAAAAACTGCTTCTGCTGCTAGCGATTTTGCCTGTACAACACACCAGTCACTGTGTGTGCAGTGCAAGTGGAGGCTATATTTTGCTGGATCAGCTGTGTTGGTTTTTAGGCTGCCTTATAAGGCTTCCTGATAGCTGCATTGCTGTTTTCCCACTGCTCTGCAAACTGCTTTTTTAAAAGCAATCCAAATTTTTTTTCTTGTCCTGGTGAGGTAGTGAGCGTGCATTTTTTCACACCTTACAGCGGTGTATGCTCCTCACACAGTACCGTGTAACGGCTGTTATCACGGCCACAGTGAAGATATCTCTGTGTGACTCTGTAAGAATAAGTCGAGGACATGTTCCGTTCTTACAGACCTCCACCTTCTAGTTTTGTCTGGTTTTCAAACAGTTAAGTATATTTGCTGTTTGATCACATTCAAAACTATAGAGAGACAGCGTGTGTCAGTCCGTATACTTAAAAAACATGGAGCTTGACAATTTTATGGACACCGGACAGCGGTGTACGTGCACGCTCCTCTCTCAGAACCGTGTAACGGCTGTTATCACGGCCACAGCGAAGCTATCTGTGTGTGACTCTGTAAGAATAAGTCGAGGACATGTTCCGTTCTTACAGACCTCCACCTTCTAGTTTTGTCTGGTTTTCAAACAGTTAAGTATATTTGCTGTTTGATCACATTCAAAACTATAGAGAGACAGCGCGTGTCAGTCCGTATACTTAAAAAACACGGAGCTTGACAATTTTACGGACACCGGACAGCGGTGTACGTGCACTCTCCTCTCTCAGTACCGTGTAATGGCTGTTATCACAGCCACAGTGAAGCTATCTGTGTGTGACTCTGTAAGAATAAGTCGAGGACATGTTCTGTTCTTACAGACCTACACTCTAGGGAGATTCCTATTCTGCCCAATTCTATATACACCTTGTAGTTTGTCATACACTAGCCAATTTCTGCCTGTGACATAGCGGTGTGATATTCACTGGGCCTCACACAATCCAACAGTGTCCCCAAGTGTGTTCAGAAATTCTACATCTCCCCAGTCCTATAGTGACATTTTTCACGCCTGCGACATTGAGACTGTGACATAGCGGTGTGATATTCACTGGGCCTCACACAATCCAACAGTGTCCACAAGTGTGTTCAGAAATTCTACATCTCCCCTGTCCTATAGTGACATTTTTCACACCTGCGACATTGAGACTGTGACATAGCGGTGTGATATTCACTGGGCCTCACACAATCCAACAGTGTCCACAAGTGTGTTCAGAAATTCTACATCTCCCCAGTCCTATAGTGACATTTTTCACACCTGCGACATTGAGCCTGTGACATAGCGGTGTGATATTCACTGGGCCTCACACAATCCAACAGTGTCCACAAGTGTGTTCAGAAAATCTACATCTCCCCTGTCCTATAGTGACATTTTTCACACCTGCGACATTGAGACTGTGACATAGCGGTGTGATATTCACTGGGCCTCACACAATCCAACAGTGTCCACAAGTGTGTTCAGAAATTCTACATCTCCCCTGTCCTATAGTGACATTTTTCACACCTGCGACATTGAGACTGTGACATAGCAGTGTGATATTCACTGGGCCTCACACAATCCAACAGTGTCCACAAGTGTGTTCAGATATTCTACATCTCCCCTGTCCTATAGTGACATTTTTCACACCTGCGACATTGAGACTGTGACATAGCGGTGTGATATTCACTGGGCCTCACACAATCCAACAGCGTCCACAAGTGTGTTCAGAAATTCTACATCTCCCCTGTCCTATATACACCTTGTACCTTGTTTCACATTACTATATAGTTTGTGGGATTTTGTGTACATTTCTACCAAAAATGAGGAAGGCTGGTGGAAGAGGCCGTGGAATTGGGCGGGGGTTGCCAGCTGGTAATGATGGTGTTGGTGGTGGATCTGAAGGTAGTGGCAAAAGCAAAATAGGACCATATGCAGGAGGTGTTGAGCCTGTGTCATCGTCTGGCGACACAAAGCCTCGAAGGCTTAGTTTTCTAGGAGTTGGCAAACCGGTTTTAAAGCCAGAGCTTCAGGAAAAAGTTTTGGCTTACATTGCTGACTCATCCTCCAGATCTATCGCCTCCTCTTCTGAAGTTGTAAAAAATAAAAGCACTGAGTCATCATTGGAGGCTCATGTTCATGAACCACACCCTTCCTTGTGTCCTTCACCCCAACCAAGATTGAAGGATGATGCAGGCCATACAACTGATTACTCCATGGAGCTGTTTTCACATACCATGCCTGGGTTATCAAGCGAAATGGTGAATTACCCAGGCCAAGATGAATCTGACATGGAGTGCACTGATGCACAGCCACTGATAGATGATTCTGCTGGTACATTCACTCAGAGCACTACATTGTCCTCGCAGAGTAATGAGCAAGATTCGGACCCTGATGAGACTCAGGTGCCCCTTCTCGCATACTATACCACCATACACGGTGACACAGAGGAAGGTGCACATGACATTGAAGAGGAGGTGATGGATGACCCAGTTGTTGACCCAGATTGGCATCCATTGGGGCAAGAGGGTGCTGCTTCCAATAGCTCAGATGAGGAGGAGGATCATCCACAGCAGATATTGACATCGCAACAGCTGTTATCTGGCAGGCCTGGAGCACGCCAAAGACAGGTTCCAAAAATCAAAAGAGTTGCTGGACAGCTTGTCCAGACGGTCAAAATAGCACACTGTGCTAGGCCACAAAATGTCTTCCAAAGTAGAAAGAGTGCAGTGTGGCACTTTTTTGAACAAAATCCTCATGATCAGGCCACGGTTATCTGTAAGAAGTGCACAAAGACCTTTAGCCGAGGGAAAAATCTAAAAAATTTGAATACCAGTTGCATGCTTAGACATTTAACCAACATGCACTTGCAAGCGTGGACACAACACCAAACCTCAAGTACCACATGTGCAACTGATCACAAAGAAGGTAGTCAGCAACGCTACATTGTTTCCCCCACTGTAAGCCCACCGGTTAGCACAGCAGCAAATGTTGAGGTGTCGTTGCAAGGCCACAGCAGTCAGGGAATCCCACTGTTATATCAACAAAAGACTGAATCTAGGCCATCAGAAACAACACCAACTCCATCACCATCACCATTCCTCTCTCAGTCCGCCCTGTCCACCGCTAGTTCCACCATATGCAGCTCTCAAGTCCAGCTCACCCTCCCAGAGACTATGAGTAGGTCAAGAAAGTACTCAGTCTCTCATTCGCGTACACTGAGTTTGAACGCCCACATTGCCAGACTAATCTCGTTAGAGATGATGCCCTATCGGTTGGTGGAAAGCGCAGCTTTCCGCGAACTCATGGCCTATGCAGTACCACGCTATGACCTACCCAGTCGCCACTTCTTCTCTCGCAAAGCCATTCTCTACCCAAGATCGTCATGGGACACACTCGTGGACTGCTTTGGATCGTGGGTGAGTATTTTTGTGGTTTGTTATGTTAATATTTATTCCGTAAAAGACAATGGCTTCGGGGAACAATGTGACAAGTATTGGTAAGTATGTTACTCTATGTTATATGTACTGTATGTCTATGTATGTATTGTATGAATGTATTGTATGTAGTATGTATGTAGTATATATGTGGTATGTATGTAGCATGTAGTATGTATGTAGTATGTATGTAGCATGCATGTAGCATGCAGTATGTATGTAGCATGCATGTAGTATATATGTAGTATGTATGTAGCATGTAGTATGTATGTAGTATGTATGTAGTATGTATGTGGTATGTATGTAGCATGTAGCATGCATGTAGTATGTATGTAGTATATATGTGGTATGTATGTAGCATGTAGTATGTATGTAGCATGCATGTAGTATATATGTAGTATGTATGTAGCATATATGTAGTATGTATGTAGCATGTAGTATGTATGTAGTATGTATGTAGTATGTATGTAGCATGTAGTATGTATGTAGCATGCATGTAGTATATATGTAGTATGTATGTAGCATGCAGTATGTATGTAGCATGCATGTAGTATATATGTAGTATGTATGTAGCATGCATGTAGTATATATGTAGTATGTATGTAGCATATATGTAGTATGTATGTAGTATGTATGTAGCATGCATGTAGTATATATGTAGTATGTATGTAGCATATATGTAGTATGTATGTAGCATGTAGTATATATGTAGTATGCATGTTGCATGCATGTAGTATATATGTAGTATGCATGTTGCATGCATGTAGTATATATGTAGTATGTATGTTGCATGTAGTATATATGTAGTATGTATGTTGCATGTAGTATATATGTAGTATGAATGTAGCATGTATGTAGTATGTAGTATGAATGTAGCATGTATGTAGTATGCATGTTGTATGTATGTAGCATGTAATTTTTTTTTTTTTTTTGTACATTCAACACATTAGCCGGATGATGGGACTACTACTGTCCCATCATTGGCTAATGTGTCAATCACTGTCATGGTAGCAGGCATCGCCCGATGGGACTTGTAGTCCCATCGGACGATGCCTGCACAGACCCCCGAAGCCTGCACAGCCCACCGGAGCCTGAACAGCCCCCCTGGCAGGCCGGCACAGCCCCCTTGGCAGGCCGGCACAGCCCCCCGGCAGGCCGGCACAGCCCCCCGGAGCCTGCACAGCCCCCCGGCAGGCCGGCACAGCCCACCGGAGCCTGCACAGCCCCCCTGGCAGGCCGGCACAGCCCCCCGGCAGGCCGGCACAGACCACCGGAGCCTGCACAGACCCCCTGGCAGGCCGGCACAGCCCCCCGAAAGGCCCGTACAGACCCCACAGAGGCTGTACAAGGGAAAAACAGGATTTTTCTTATTCCGATACCGGAAGTCCCATAGACTTGAATGGGACTTCCGGTATCGGAATCGGCGATACCGATACTTTTTTTTAATATCGGCCGATCCATTCCGATCCGATACTTTGAAGTATCGGACGGTATCGCTCAACTCTATTTATCATTTTTACCACACGCGGAACGGTGTAAACGCACCCCCCAAAAGAAATTAATGAAAAGCTGGTTTTTGTTCATTCTGGGTACCAAAAATCGGAATAAAAAGCGATCAAAAAATGTCACATGCCCGAAAATAGTACCAATAAAAATGGCAACTCGTCCCTCAAAAAATAAGACATCACATGATTCAGTGGGTCCAAATATGGAAAAATTATAGCTCTCTAAATGTAGTGATGCAAAAACTATTTCTACAATAAAAAGCGTCTTTTAGCGTGCGACAGCTGCCAAATATAAAAGCCCACTATAAATAGTAAATCAAACCCCCCGTTATCACCCCCATAGTTAGGGAAAAATAATAAAATAAAAAAATGTATTTATTTTCATTTTACCATTAGGGCTAGGGTTAGGGCTAGGGATAGGGTTAGGGCTAGGGTTACGGGTGTGTTGGGGTTAGGGTTGGAGTTTGAATTGGGGGGTTTCCACTGTTTTGGCACAACAGGGGCTTTCCAAATGCGACATGGCGTTCGATCTCAATTCCAGCCAAAAAAGTCAAATGGCGCTGCTTCCCTTTCGAACTCTGCCATGCGCCCAAATAGTGGTTTACCCCCCCATATGGGGTATCAGTGTACTCAGAACAAATTGCACAATAACTTTTGCGGTCCTGTTACCCTTGGGAAAATAAAAATTGGGGGTGAAAAGATCATTTTTGTGGAAAAAATATGATTTTTTAATTGTACGGCTGTACGTTATAAACTTCTCTGAAGCCCTTGGGGGTTCAAAGTGCTCACCACATATCTAGATAAGTTCCTTGGGGGGTCTAGTTTCCAAAATGGGGTCACTTGTGGGGGATTTTCACTGTTTAGGCACATCAGGAGCTCTCCAAACGTGACATTGCATCCGATCTGAATTCCAGCCAATTTTGCAGTGAAAAAGTCAAACGGTGCTCCTTCCCTTCTGAGCTCTGCCATGTGACCAAACAGTGGTTCCGCCCCACATATCAGGTATCAGCGTACTCAGGACAAATTGCACAATAATTTTTCCAGTCCAATTTCTCCTCTTACCCTTGGTAAAATAAAAAAAATTGAACCTGAATTAATTTTTTTTGTGAAAAAAGTTAAATGTTCATTTTTTAAAATTCTTGTGAAGCACCTGAAGGGTTAATAAACTTCTTGAATCTGGTTTTGAGCACCTTGAGGGGCACAGTTTTTAGAATGGTGACTTCAAATGTGATGTAGTCCCTAAAAATAAAATGGTGTTGTAAAAATGAGAAATCACTGGTCAACTTTTAACCCTAATAACTTCCTAACAAAAAAAATGTTGGTTCCCAAATTGTGCTGATGTAAAGTAAATATGTGGGAAATGTTACTTATTAATTTTTTTGTGTGCCATATTTCTGTAATTTAAGAGCATAAAAATTCAAATTTGAAAAATTGTGAAATTTTCAATATTTTTGCCAAATTTCCATTTTTTTCACAAAACAACGCAAGTTATATGAATGAAATTTTACCACTAACACGAAGTACAATATGTCACGAGAAAACAATGTCAGAATCACTGGGATCCATGGAAGCGTTCCAGAGTTATTACCTCATAAAGGGACAGTGGTCAAAATTGTAAAAATTGGCCCTGGCACTAACACGCAAACTACCCTTGGGAGTAAAGGGGTTAAAATAATCTAATAAAATTGATGTTTTTAGATTTTTTTGTATGCTTTAGCTATGCAGTGAACAAACCCCCCTAAAAATGACTGAATTAGATATTTTTCACAATTTCACCAGCTTGGATTTTTTCCAGGTATTCAGTACATTGTCTGTTAAGATGAATAGAGTTAAAAAAAAAAACTTATTCTGCAAAAAAACAAGCCTATGGGTATGTTGACTCAAAATCAAAATTTTTTAATTCTCTTGAAAAAAGGTGTGAGGAAAAAGCAACAGCGCAAAAATGAAAAATAACCTGGGAGAAAATTGGGTTCTTCATAAATGTTTTGGATGCCTGTGGAACAAATAGTTCATCTGAGACTGTTACTTGGGCACCCCCTATAGCTGGACATTGATGTGCTTTGAACAAGGAATTTAAATCTTAACCCCTTTATGACCAAGCCTACTTTGACCTTAATGACCAGGCCATTTTTTGCAATTCTGACCAGTAGAGTTGAGCGAAACGGGTCGAAAAATTTCAAAAGTCGCCGACTTTTGGTAAAGTCGGGTTTCATGAAATGAAACCCGGCCCTAGGGTGAGGTCGGCCACGAGCTCGGCGACTTTAGCACCAAAGTCGCGTTTCAAAAGTTTGTTTTCTGCCCTTTTTCAGCCAATCAGGATCCATGGACACTGTGGGCAACGTGATGACATAGGCAGGGGTCACCACCATCTTTGAGAAGGGCATGCAAGTGATTGGCTTGCTTTGGGGGCGTCACAGGGGGTATAAAAGGGCGTGCACGCCGACCGCCATGTTACTCATGCTGATCTCAGAATAGAGAGAGCTGCTGCTGCTGCTGATTCTGTAGGGAGAGCATTAGGCAGGGAAGAAGACACCAAAAACTGCTTCTGCTGCTAGCGATTTTGCCTGTACAACACACCAGTCACTGTGTGTGCAGTGCAAGTGGAGGCTATATTTTGCTGGATCAGCTGTGTTGGTTTTTAGGCTGCCTTATAAGGCTTCCTGATAGCTGCATTGCTGTTTTCCCACTGCTCTGCAAACTGCTTTTTTAAAAGCAATCCAAATTTTTTTTCTTGTCCTGGTGAGGTAGTGAGCGTGCATTTTTTCACACCTTACAGCGGTGTATGCTCCTCACACAGTACCGTGTAACGGCTGTTATCACGGCCACAGTGAAGATATCTCTGTGTGACTCTGTAAGAATAAGTCGAGGACATGTTCCGTTCTTACAGACCTCCACCTTCTAGTTTTGTCTGGTTTTCAAACAGTTAAGTATATTTGCTGTTTGATCACATTCAAAACTATAGAGAGACAGCGTGTGTCAGTCCGTATACTTAAAAAACATGGAGCTTGACAATTTTATGGACACCGGACAGCGGTGTACGTGCACGCTCCTCTCTCAGAACCGTGTAACGGCTGTTATCACGGCCACAGCGAAGCTATCTGTGTGTGACTCTGTAAGAATAAGTCGAGGACATGTTCCGTTCTTACAGACCTCCACCTTCTAGTTTTGTCTGGTTTTCAAACAGTTAAGTATATTTGCTGTTTGATCACATTCAAAACTATAGAGAGACAGCGCGTGTCAGTCCGTATACTTAAAAAACACGGAGCTTGACAATTTTACGGACACCGGACAGCGGTGTACGTGCACTCTCCTCTCTCAGTACCGTGTAATGGCTGTTATCACGGCCACAGTGAAGCTATCTGTGTGTGACTCTGTAAGAATAAGTCGAGGACATGTTCTGTTCTTACAGACCTACACTCTAGGGAGATTCCTATTCTGCCCAATTCTATATACACCTTGTAGTTTGTCATACACTAGCCAATTTCTGCCTGTGACATAGCGGTGTGATATTCACTGGGCCTCACACAATCCAACAGTGTCCCCAAGTGTGTTCAGAAATTCTACATCTCCCCAGTCCTATAGTGACATTTTTCACGCCTGCGACATTGAGACTGTGACATAGCGGTGTGATATTCACTGGGCCTCACACAATCCAACAGTGTCCACAAGTGTGTTCAGAAATTCTACATCTCCCCTGTCCTATAGTGACATTTTTCACACCTGCGACATTGAGACTGTGACATAGCGGTGTGATATTCACTGGGCCTCACACAATCCAACAGTGTCCACAAGTGTGTTCAGAAATTCTACATCTCCCCAGTCCTATAGTGACATTTTTCACACCTGCGACATTGAGCCTGTGACATAGCGGTGTGATATTCACTGGGCCTCACACAATCCAACAGTGTCCACAAGTGTGTTCAGAAAATCTACATCTCCCCTGTCCTATAGTGACATTTTTCACACCTGCGACATTGAGACTGTGACATAGCGGTGTGATATTCACTGGGCCTCACACAATCCAACAGTGTCCACAAGTGTGTTCAGAAATTCTACATCTCCCCTGTCCTATAGTGACATTTTTCACACCTGCGACATTGAGACTGTGACATAGCAGTGTGATATTCACTGGGCCTCACACAATCCAACAGTGTCCACAAGTGTGTTCAGATATTCTACATCTCCCCTGTCCTATAGTGACATTTTTCACACCTGCGACATTGAGACTGTGACATAGCGGTGTGATATTCACTGGGCCTCACACAATCCAACAGCGTCCACAAGTGTGTTCAGAAATTCTACATCTCCCCTGTCCTATATACACCTTGTACCTTGTTTCACATTACTATATAGTTTGTGGGATTTTGTGTACATTTCTACCAAAAATGAGGAAGGCTGGTGGAAGAGGCCGTGGAATTGGGCGGGGGTTGCCAGCTGGTAATGATGGTGTTGGTGGTGGATCTGAAGGTAGTGGCAAAAGCAAAATAGGACCATATGCAGGAGGTGTTGAGCCTGTGTCATCGTCTGGCGACACAAAGCCTCGAAGGCTTAGTTTTCTAGGAGTTGGCAAACCGGTTTTAAAGCCAGAGCTTCAGGAAAAAGTTTTGGCTTACATTGCTGACTCATCCTCCAGATCTATCGCCTCCTCTTCTGAAGTTGTAAAAAATAAAAGCACTGAGTCATCATTGGAGGCTCATGTTCATGAACCACACCCTTCCTTGTGTCCTTCACCCCAACCAAGATTGAAGGATGATGCAGGCCATACAACTGATTACTCCATGGAGCTGTTTTCACATACCATGCCTGGGTTATCAAGCGAAATGGTGAATTACCCAGGCCAAGATGAATCTGACATGGAGTGCACTGATGCACAGCCACTGATAGATGATTCTGCTGGTACATTCACTCAGAGCACTACATTGTCCTCGCAGAGTAATGAGCAAGATTCGGACCCTGATGAGACTCAGGTGCCCCTTCTCGCATACTATACCACCATACACGGTGACACAGAGGAAGGTGCACATGACATTGAAGAGGAGGTGATGGATGACCCAGTTGTTGACCCAGATTGGCATCCATTGGGGCAAGAGGGTGCTGCTTCCAATAGCTCAGATGAGGAGGAGGATCATCCACAGCAGATATTGACATCGCAACAGCTGTTATCTGGCAGGCCTGGAGCACGCCAAAGACAGGTTCCAAAAATCAAAAGAGTTGCTGGACAGCTTGTCCAGACGGTCAAAATAGCACACTGTGCTAGGCCACAAAATGTCTTCCAAAGTAGAAAGAGTGCAGTGTGGCACTTTTTTGAACAAAATCCTCATGATCAGGCCACGGTTATCTGTAAGAAGTGCACAAAGACCTTTAGCCGAGGGAAAAATCTAAAAAATTTGAATACCAGTTGCATGCTTAGACATTTAACCAACATGCACTTGCAAGCGTGGACACAACACCAAACCTCAAGTACCACATGTGCAACTGATCACAAAGAAGGTAGTCAGCAACGCTACATTGTTTCCCCCACTGTAAGCCCACCGGTTAGCACAGCAGCAAATGTTGAGGTGTCGTTGCAAGGCCACAGCAGTCAGGGAATCCCACTGTTATATCAACAAAAGACTGAATCTAGGCCATCAGAAACAACACCAACTCCATCACCATCACCATTCCTCTCTCAGTCCGCCCTGTCCACCGCTAGTTCCACCATATGCAGCTCTCAAGTCCAGCTCACCCTCCCAGAGACTATGAGTAGGTCAAGAAAGTACTCAGTCTCTCATTCGCGTACACTGAGTTTGAACGCCCACATTGCCAGACTAATCTCGTTAGAGATGATGCCCTATCGGTTGGTGGAAAGCGCAGCTTTCCGCGAACTCATGGCCTATGCAGTACCACGCTATGACCTACCCAGTCGCCACTTCTTCTCTCGCAAAGCCATTCTCTACCCAAGATCGTCATGGGACACACTCGTGGACTGCTTTGGATCGTGGGTGAGTATTTTTGTGGTTTGTTATGTTAATATTTATTCCGTAAAAGACAATGGCTTCGGGGAACAATGTGACAAGTATTGGTAAGTATGTTACTCTATGTTATATGTACTGTATGTCTATGTATGTATTGTATGAATGTATTGTATGTAGTATGTATGTAGTATATATGTGGTATGTATGTAGCATGTAGTATGTATGTAGTATGTATGTAGCATGCATGTAGCATGCAGTATGTATGTAGCATGCATGTAGTATATATGTAGTATGTATGTAGCATGTAGTATGTATGTAGTATGTATGTAGTATGTATGTGGTATGTATGTAGCATGTAGCATGCATGTAGTATGTATGTAGTATATATGTGGTATGTATGTAGCATGTAGTATGTATGTAGCATGCATGTAGTATATATGTAGTATGTATGTAGCATATATGTAGTATGTATGTAGCATGTAGTATGTATGTAGTATGTATGTAGTATGTATGTAGCATGTAGTATGTATGTAGCATGCATGTAGTATATATGTAGTATGTATGTAGCATGCAGTATGTATGTAGCATGCATGTAGTATATATGTAGTATGTATGTAGCATGCATGTAGTATATATGTAGTATGTATGTAGCATATATGTAGTATGTATGTAGTATGTATGTAGCATGCATGTAGTATATATGTAGTATGTATGTAGCATATATGTAGTATGTATGTAGCATGTAGTATATATGTAGTATGCATGTTGCATGCATGTAGTATATATGTAGTATGCATGTTGCATGCATGTAGTATATATGTAGTATGTATGTTGCATGTAGTATATATGTAGTATGTATGTTGCATGTAGTATATATGTAGTATGAATGTAGCATGTATGTAGTATGTAGTATGAATGTAGCATGTATGTAGTATGCATGTTGTATGTATGTAGCATGTAATTTTTTTTTTTTTTTTGTACATTCAACACATTAGCCGGATGATGGGACTACTACTGTCCCATCATTGGCTAATGTGTCAATCACTGTCATGGTAGCAGGCATCGCCCGATGGGACTTGTAGTCCCATCGGACGATGCCTGCACAGACCCCCGAAGCCTGCACAGCCCACCGGAGCCTGAACAGCCCCCCTGGCAGGCCGGCACAGCCCCCTTGGCAGGCCGGCACAGCCCCCCGGCAGGCCGGCACAGCCCCCCGGAGCCTGCACAGCCCCCCGGCAGGCCGGCACAGCCCACCGGAGCCTGCACAGCCCCCCTGGCAGGCCGGCACAGCCCCCCGGCAGGCCGGCACAGACCACCGGAGCCTGCACAGACCCCCTGGCAGGCCGGCACAGCCCCCCGAAAGGCCCGTACAGACCCCACAGAGGCTGTACAAGGGAAAAACAGGATTTTTCTTATTCCGATACCGGAAGTCCCATAGACTTGAATGGGACTTCCGGTATCGGAATCGGCGATACCGATACTTTTTTTTAATATCGGCCGATCCATTCCGATCCGATACTTTGAAGTATCGGACGGTATCGCTCAACTCTATTTATCATTTTTACCACACGCGGAACGGTGTAAACGCACCCCCCAAAAGAAATTAATGAAAAGCTGGTTTTTGTTCATTCTGGGTACCAAAAATCGGAATAAAAAGCGATCAAAAAATGTCACATGCCCGAAAATAGTACCAATAAAAATGGCAACTCGTCCCTCAAAAAATAAGACATCACATGATTCAGTGGGTCCAAATATGGAAAAATTATAGCTCTCTAAATGTAGTGATGCAAAAACTATTTCGACAATAAAAAGCGTCTTTTAGCGTGCGACAGCTGCCAAATATAAAAGCCCACTATAAATAGTAAATCAAACCCCCCGTTATCACCCCCATAGTTAGGGAAAAATAATAAAATAAAAAAATGTATTTATTTTCATTTTACCATTAGGGCTAGGGTTAGGGCTAGGGATAGGGTTAGGGCTAGGGTTACGGGTGTGTTGGGGTTAGGGTTGGAGTTTGAATTGGGGGGTTTCCACTGTTTTGGCACAACAGGGGCTTTCCAAATGCGACATGGCGTTCGATCTCAATTCCAGCCAAAAAAGTCAAATGGCGCTGCTTCCCTTTCGAACTCTGCCATGCGCCCAAATAGTGGTTTACCCCCCCATATGGGGTATCAGTGTACTCAGAACAAATTGCACAATAACTTTTGCGGTCCTGTTACCCTTGGGAAAATAAAAATTGGGGGTGAAAAGATCATTTTTGTGGAAAAAATATGATTTTTTAATTGTACGGCTGTACGTTATAAACTTCTCTGAAGCCCTTGGGGGTTCAAAGTGCTCACCACATATCTAGATAAGTTCCTTGGGGGGTCTAGTTTCCAAAATGGGGTCACTTGTGGGGGATTTTCACTGTTTAGGCACATCAGGAGCTCTCCAAACGTGACATTGCATCCGATCTGAATTCCAGCCAATTTTGCAGTGAAAAAGTCAAACGGTGCTCCTTCCCTTCTGAGCTCTGCCATGTGACCAAACAGTGGTTCCGCCCCACATATCAGGTATCAGCGTACTCAGGACAAATTGCACAATAATTTTTCCAGTCCAATTTCTCCTCTTACCCTTGGTAAAATAAAAAAAATTGAACCTGAATTAATTTTTTTTGTGAAAAAAGTTAAATGTTCATTTTTTAAAATTCTTGTGAAGCACCTGAAGGGTTAATAAACTTCTTGAATCTGGTTTTGAGCACCTTGAGGGGCACAGTTTTTAGAATGGTGACTTCAAATGTGATGTAGTCCCTAAAAATAAAATGGTGTTGTAAAAATGAGAAATCACTGGTCAACTTTTAACCCTAATAACTTCCTAACAAAAAAAATGTTGGTTCCCAAATTGTGCTGATGTAAAGTAAATATGTGGGAAATGTTACTTATTAATTTTTTTGTGTGCCATATTTCTGTAATTTAAGAGCATAAAAATTCAAATTTGAAAAATTGTGAAATTTTCAATATTTTTGCCAAATTTCCATTTTTTTCACAAAACAACGCAAGTTATATGAATGAAATTTTACCACTAACACGAAGTACAATATGTCACGAGAAAACAATGTCAGAATCACTGGGATCCATGGAAGCGTTCCAGAGTTATTACCTCATAAAGGGACAGTGGTCAAAATTGTAAAAATTGGCCCTGGCACTAACACGCAAACTACCCTTGGGAGTAAAGGGGTTAAAATAATCTAATAAAATTGATGTTTTTAGATTTTTTTGTATGCTTTAGCTATGCAGTGAACAAACCCCCCTAAAAATGACTGAATTAGATATTTTTCACAATTTCACCAGCTTGGATTTTTTCCAGGTATTCAGTACATTGTCTGTTAAGATGAATAGAGTTAAAAAAAAAAACTTATTCTGCAAAAAAACAAGCCTATGGGTATGTTGACTCAAAATCAAAATTTTTTAATTCTCTTGAAAAAAGGTGTGAGGAAAAAGCAACAGCGCAAAAATGAAAAATAACCTGGGAGAAAATTGGGTTCTTCATAAATGTTTTGGATGCCTGTGGAACAAATAGTTCATCTGAGACTGTTACTTGGGCACCCCCTATAGCTGGACATTGATGTGCTTTGAACAAGGAATTTAAATCTTAACCCCTTTATGACCAAGCCTACTTTGACCTTAATGACCAGGCCATTTTTTGCAATTCTGACCAGTAGAGTTGAGCGAAACGGGTCGAAAAATTTCAAAAGTCGCCGACTTTTGGTAAAGTCGGGTTTCATGAAATGAAACCCGGCCCTAGGGTGAGGTCGGCCACGAGCTCGGCGACTTTAGCACCAAAGTCGCGTTTCAAAAGTTTGTTTTCTGCCCTTTTTCAGCCAATCAGGATCCATGGACACTGTGGGCAACGTGATGACATAGGCAGGGGTCACCACCATCTTTGAGAAGGGCATGCAAGTGATTGGCTTGCTTTGGGGGCGTCACAGGGGGTATAAAAGGGCGTGCACGCCGACCGCCATGTTACTCATGCTGATCTCAGAATAGAGAGAGCTGCTGCTGCTGCTGATTCTGTAGGGAGAGCATTAGGCAGGGAAGAAGACACCAAAAACTGCTTCTGCTGCTAGCGATTTTGCCTGTACAACACACCAGTCACTGTGTGTGCAGTGCAAGTGGAGGCTATATTTTGCTGGATCAGCTGTGTTGGTTTTTAGGCTGCCTTATAAGGCTTCCTGATAGCTGCATTGCTGTTTTCCCACTGCTCTGCAAACTGCTTTTTTAAAAGCAATCCAAATTTTTTTTCTTGTCCTGGTGAGGTAGTGAGCGTGCATTTTTTCACACCTTACAGCGGTGTATGCTCCTCACACAGTACCGTGTAACGGCTGTTATCACGGCCACAGTGAAGATATCTCTGTGTGACTCTGTAAGAATAAGTCGAGGACATGTTCCGTTCTTACAGACCTCCACCTTCTAGTTTTGTCTGGTTTTCAAACAGTTAAGTATATTTGCTGTTTGATCACATTCAAAACTATAGAGAGACAGCGTGTGTCAGTCCGTATACTTAAAAAACACGGAGCTTGACAATTTTATGGACACCGGACAGCGGTGTACGTGCACGCTCCTCTCTCAGAACCGTGTAACGGCTGTTATCACGGCCACAGCGAAGCTATCTGTGTGTGACTCTGTAAGAATAAGTCGAGGACATGTTCCGTTCTTACAGACCTCCACCTTCTAGTTTTGTCTGGTTTTCAAACAGTTAAGTATATTTGCTGTTTGATCACATTCAAAACTATAGAGAGACAGCGCGTGTCAGTCCGTATACTTAAAAAACACGGAGCTTGACAATTTTACGGACACCGGACAGCGGTGTACGTGCACTCTCCTCTCTCAGTACCGTGTAATGGCTGTTATCACGGCCACAGTGAAGCTATCTGTGTGTGACTCTGTAAGAATAAGTCGAGGACATGTTCTGTTCTTACAGACCTACACTCTAGGGAGATTCCTATTCTGCCCAATTCTATATACACCTTGTAGTTTGTCATACACTAGCCAATTTCTGCCTGTGACATAGCGGTGTGATATTCACTGGGCCTCACACAATCCAACAGTGTCCCCAAGTGTGTTCAGAAATTCTACATCTCCCCAGTCCTATAGTGACATTTTTCACGCCTGCGACATTGAGACTGTGACATAGCGGTGTGATATTCACTGGGCCTCACACAATCCAACAGTGTCCACAAGTGTGTTCAGAAATTCTACATCTCCCCTGTCCTATAGTGACATTTTTCACACCTGCGACATTGAGACTGTGACATAGCGGTGTGATATTCACTGGGCCTCACACAATCCAACAGTGTCCACAAGTGTGTTCAGAAATTCTACATCTCCCCAGTCCTATAGTGACATTTTTCACACCTGCGACATTGAGCCTGTGACATAGCGGTGTGATATTCACTGGGCCTCACACAATCCAACAGTGTCCACAAGTGTGTTCAGAAAATCTACATCTCCCCTGTCCTATAGTGACATTTTTCACACCTGCGACATTGAGACTGTGACATAGCGGTGTGATATTCACTGGGCCTCACACAATCCAACAGTGTCCACAAGTGTGTTCAGAAATTCTACATCTCCCCTGTCCTATAGTGACATTTTTCACACCTGCGACATTGAGACTGTGACATAGCAGTGTGATATTCACTGGGCCTCACACAATCCAACAGTGTCCACAAGTGTGTTCAGATATTCTACATCTCCCCTGTCCTATAGTGACATTTTTCACACCTGCGACATTGAGACTGTGACATAGCGGTGTGATATTCACTGGGCCTCACACAATCCAACAGCGTCCACAAGTGTGTTCAGAAATTCTACATCTCCCCTGTCCTATATACACCTTGTACCTTGTTTCACATTACTATATAGTTTGTGGGATTTTGTGTACATTTCTACCAAAAATGAGGAAGGCTGGTGGAAGAGGCCGTGGAATTGGGCGGGGGTTGCCAGCTGGTAATGATGGTGTTGGTGGTGGATCTGAAGGTAGTGGCAAAAGCAAAATAGGACCATATGCAGGAGGTGTTGAGCCTGTGTCATCGTCTGGCGACACAAAGCCTCGAAGGCTTAGTTTTCTAGGAGTTGGCAAACCGGTTTTAAAGCCAGAGCTTCAGGAAAAAGTTTTGGCTTACATTGCTGACTCATCCTCCAGATCTATCGCCTCCTCTTCTGAAGTTGTAAAAAATAAAAGCACTGAGTCATCATTGGAGGCTCATGTTCATGAACCACACCCTTCCTTGTGTCCTTCACCCCAACCAAGATTGAAGGATGATGCAGGCCATACAACTGATTACTCCATGGAGCTGTTTTCACATACCATGCCTGGGTTATCAAGCGAAATGGTGAATTACCCAGGCCAAGATGAATCTGACATGGAGTGCACTGATGCACAGCCACTGATAGATGATTCTGCTGGTACATTCACTCAGAGCACTACATTGTCCTCGCAGTGTAATGAGCAAGATTCGGACCCTGATGAGACTCAGGTGCCCCTTCTCGCATACTATACCACCATACACGGTGACACAGAGGAAGGTGCACATGACATTGAAGAGGAGGTGATGGATGACCCAGTTGTTGACCCAGATTGGCATCCATTGGGGCAAGAGGGTGCTGCTTCCAATAGCTCAGATGAGGAGGAGGATCATCCACAGCAGATATTGACATCGCAACAGCTGTTATCTGGCAGGCCTGGAGCACGCCAAAGACAGGTTCCAAAAATCAAAAGAGTTGCTGGACAGCTTGTCCAGACGGTCAAAATAGCACACTGTGCTAGGCCACAAAATGTCTTCCAAAGTAGAAAGAGTGCAGTGTGGCACTTTTTTGAACAAAATCCTCATGATCAGGCCACGGTTATCTGTAAGAAGTGCACAAAGACCTTTAGCCGAGGGAAAAATCTAAAAAATTTGAATACCAGTTGCATGCTTAGACATTTAACCAACATGCACTTGCAAGCGTGGACACAACACCAAACCTCAAGTACCACATGTGCAACTGATCACAAAGAAGGTAGTCAGCAACGCTACATTGTTTCCCCCACTGTAAGCCCACCGGTTAGCACAGCAGCAAATGTTGAGGTGTCGTTGCAAGGCCACAGCAGTCAGGGAATCCCACTGTTATATCAACAAAAGACTGAATCTAGGCCATCAGAAACAACACCAACTCCATCACCATCACCATTCCTCTCTCAGTCCGCCCTGTCCACCGCTAGTTCCACCATATGCAGCTCTCAAGTCCAGCTCACCCTCCCAGAGACTATGAGTAGGTCAAGAAAGTACTCAGTCTCTCATTCGCGTACACTGAGTTTGAACGCCCACATTGCCAGACTAATCTCGTTAGAGATGATGCCCTATCGGTTGGTGGAAAGCGCAGCTTTCCGCGAACTCATGGCCTATGCAGTACCACGCTATGACCTACCCAGTCGCCACTTCTTCTCTCGCAAAGCCATCCCAGCCCTCCACCATCATGTGAAAGACCGCATTGTCCATGCACTCAAGCAGTTAGTGAGTGGAAAGGTGCACCTCACAACAGATGCATGGTCCAGTCGGCATGGCCAGGGCAATTACGTGTCCATCACTGCGCACTGGGTTAATGTGGTGAATGCAGGGTCCACAGAGGACAGCGGTGGTGAGACAGTGCTGCCTAGCCCACGGTATAGGAAACAGTTGGCTGTAGGCGTTCGACCCTCCTCCTCCAGAAGCGAAAGCTCGTCCACAGAGCGCAGTCGTATGAGCACTCCATCTGCAGCTGCCACTGTTGCACACAAGGTGTCCCCCTATCGAGCAGCTAGTGGAAAGCGTCAGCAGGCTTTGTTGCAGATGATGTGTTTGGGTGACAGACACACCGCGGAGGTGCTGGCCGAGTACTTTCAGCGACAAACTGAGTCATGGCTGGGCAGTATACATCTTGAGGCAGGCAAGGTAGTTAGTGATAATCAAAAGCAACATAAGCCAGCTCACCACACTTCCACCGCAGACCTCGGAACTCCGTCTGGACTGACGTGAGACAAGTAGGAGAGAGCAATTAGTTCCAGCTGCGAGTAAAAATCTTTCTTTATTTCTTCAATAAAATGCATAAATCTTCATAATGTGTGCCCCAACATGGACAAAGGCAAGGCGTTTCGATCTGTAAGATCTTTGTCAAAGCCATAAAGACACATTGATCCTGTCTACTTTATATAATACATGTAGTCCAATGGCATTCATAGAATACAATCATGTGACAATCTATAAAACTACAAATCACAATTTTAAATGTAAAAATTAAAACATATTGTGAAAAGACAATATTATGCTCTTTAACAATAATGGAGCATTAGGTCATTTCGTTTATTCAGACCTTGCGGAGATCGAGTATTAAGATGATAAATCCAGAAAGCCTCTCTTGTTAAGAGACGTCGCTTGGAGTCTCCACCGCGGAAAGGAATTTTAACCTGTTCTATTCCCTGCACTCTGAAACCAGAGATATTGCGGGCATGGTGTGTGATGAAGTGCTGGGATACAGCTGACAAATTGCGATTTAAATTATTCATATAAATATCAGATAAATGTTCCCTAATGCGCACCTTCATTTTTCTAGAGGTGCAACCTATATATGACAATTTACATATTGTGCAATCTATTTTATATATTATATTAGTAGAATTGCAATTTATATATTGTTTTATGTTATAATACCTTTGTCCATGTTGGGGTACACATTATGAAGATTTATGCATTTTATTGAAGAAATAAAGAAAGATTTTTACTCGCAGCTGGAACTAATTGCTCTCTCCAGTTAGTGATAATGGCCGTAATTTTGTGGCAGCCATAGCCCTTTCAAAACTCAGCCACATACCTTTCTAGGCTCACACCTTGAACCTGGTGGTGTAGTGCTTCCTCAACAATTATCCAGAGTTAACAGCCCTGCTCCAGAAGGTGCTAAGACTGTGCGCGCACATCCGCCGGTCACCTGTACACTCCATTCATATGCAGAAGCTGCAGCGATTGCTCCACCTTCCCAACCACCGCCTCATTATCGACATTGCAACAAGGTGGAACTCCACCCTGCACATGGTTGAGCGGCTGTGCGAACAGAGGCAGGCCATAATGCATTTGTGGGAGGATACACGGCCAGGCACTTTGAGAGCAGACATGGAGTTGACAGGTGTGCAGTGGTCGAAGCTGAAAGACCTCTGTAAAGTTCTTCAGTGTTTTGAGGAATGTACATGGCTGGTAAGCGCAGACGACGCCACCCTAAGCATGAGCATCCCACTTATGCGTCTGCTCATGCAAACTTTGATGCACCTTAAGGAGCAGGCGTCTGCAGCCAATGTTGACAAGGAGGAAGAGGAGGAGGGAATCCTTGATGACATTCAGCCATTGTCTGCTCAGGGACCTCTCCTGGACGAGGTGGAGGAAGAAGAGGAGGAGGAGGATGATGATGGGGATGATTACTTAGGGAAGGAGGATGCATCTCGTGGGGCAAGTGAAAATGTTGGCGTGGCAAGGTCTGGTACAGGGTTTGTGCGTGACTGGAGGGATGTGGATTTGCCAGAAAGTGCTCCTCCAACCAGCACTCGCAGTGCATCATTGACACCGGGAACATTGGCCCACAGATTATGCCTTGCAGATCCTAAAAAGGGACCCCCGCATTGCCAAAATGATGGACGATGATGACTACTGGTTGGCCAGCATCCTGGATCCACGCTATAAAGGCAAATTACAAAACATCATGCCACACGAGAACCTTGACCTAATATTGGCTAGTAAGTAAGCAACTCTGGTAAACCGGTTGGTTGAGGCATTCCCCGCACACAGCAGTGGTGATGGTTCTCACATGAGCCGTACGGCCGGGGGCAGCTTGGCAGAGGTGTTCGTGGTGCACACAGCAGAAGTGGCGTTGGAGACAGGGGTTTCATGACAATGTTGTGGACTGATTTTTCACGGACCGCTCACACAACTGTTAATACAGCATCGATGGAAAGTGACAGGAGACAGCAGTTGTCAACTATGGTTAACAACTACTTTTCCTCCCATATCGATGTTCTCCCGCACAGGTCATTCCCCTTTGACTATTGGGCCGCTAAACTGGACACCTGTCCTGAATTGACACAATATGCCTTACAGGAGCTCGCTTGCCCAGCTGCAAGTGTGCTATCGGAAAGAGTCTTCAGTGCAGCTGGATCAATCCTGACAGAAAAAAGGACCCGTCTGTCAACCCAAAATGTGGATGATCTAACCTTCATTAAAATGAACCATGCATGGGTTTCCAAGGATTTTGTCCCACCTTTCCTTGATGACACATAGGTTGCCAGAAAAATGGCTTGCTTTGGTCCTCCTCCTATTCCGTGAATTTGACCTATTTCGCCTTTTGCAGCAGCTGAATGTCCCACATCAACATATGCCACTTTGTAAACCGCCCTAACTGGGCTGCCCCCCCATGGCCGGGGTCACCACCTAGCGTACGAAACCGTGCGAGTGCCGTTGCCCTGGACAGGTGGGTAGGCCGACTCTTGGGCGCGGGCACTGTCACAGGGTCCCTCATAGTGCAATCAAGTGTCTCTGACGGTGGTGGTGCACACCCGCCGTCAGACACACCGCCGTACTATGAGGGGCCCAGTGCCAGTACCGATGCCCACGAGTGTGCCCCCCTTGCTTGGGCAGGGCCCCAGCATTTGCACTGTTTACCTCTCCCTGCTCCTCCGCTGTGTAGTCTGGGCTGTCAAATCCTTCTCTGGGAGTGCCACAACAAATTGATTGAACTGAAAGATGATGGTTAAGATGTAGCTGTGCCCTGTCCTGCTGGCCAGGCTCTAGCTCCAGATGATCAATGGCTTCCATTTCTTATGGACGTCGACTCACAATGACATGCAGTGGTGGTTTATCATCAGCTTTCACAGTTTTCCTACTCACAAACGTGTAACATTCCGGTGCACATTTTAAAATGTGCCCTCTCATGCCAATCAAATAGAATCGCCTACGGCCTGTGGCTTCTGTCTTTTGCACTCCAAAGTTACATGACAGATCATGATAGCCAGTGAACACCATGTTTACATCGCACCCTGTGATAAAAATTTGATTGAGATGAGTAACAGTGATGGAATCAACGGAAGTGCGATACAGCAAGACTTTATTCACAAAAAAATGTTTTCACTGTCTCAACACACAAATTAATTGAGGGTCAGCATCGCCTATGAGAATTGTGACGGAAGTTTTTCCCGTGAATAGTAATTCCTAGATTTCTGCAATCACTAGCCTTTATGTCAGTAATTATATGCATCTCATTTCCTATTGTGGAGAGGCTGGACTGTATTACTGAGACAGAAGTATATATGAAGATTTAAAAATAACACCAAAAGTATATAGTTGTGTACGCCTCAAATGCATTTCCTTTTTTCCACTTTTTAGATTGCTGTGTAATCCATACTGAGAACACGGAGATTTTACATGTTTAAACTATGCTATATATACCTGCTATCCAGTGATAAAGTACCCTTTCTCAACTTTGTACAATCTGGTCAAATCCATACTGGGCCTGAGAACATCTGAGTCTGCCTCCTGATCTTTAGACATATATTTTTAATGTGTAAACTAGGCTACATATATACGTGTTATCCCGTGAAACTGCACCCTTTATCAACTTTCTACAATGTTGTTGAATCCATACTGGACCTGAGAACGGCTGCCAAGCTGTTAAGCAAGCTACAGCACCTGTGGTTTGGACACGTAATTTTTTCAGGAATGATGGTTAGGCCTAACTCCGGAATTGCGGTTGACCTGAACTTACTGGGAAATCATCGTTCGTTCGCAGGGAATAATCTGAATCCCAGATCCCCATCACTAACGGAGTTCAGCAGGTTATCTGCACCTGTAAGCGACAAAAGCTGGTCCTTTCAGTGTACCGTCCATGCAGCCCTGGACATGTACGGGAATGCTAGACCTCTTATTGCTCGATCTCACGTGCCAGAGCCTCGCTTATCCCTCTGTTAAGCTTGACGCATACTGCGGGGGCATGCCGGAGTCTCGGTTGTTAATGGAATAAAGCTGATAAATCGCTAGCACAACTACAAACACACATACCACACCACACACAGAATCGACAAAGCTTTCAAAGTGTGCATCTTTTCTTTAGGTGGCATGGTTGTGGTTTCCCAGGTGGAGTCCAATTAAGCCACAGGCTCCACTCCTGGTGGTGCCCTTTTGGACATTCCTTTAAGGTTCTGAAGAGGAGGATGAATGAACTCATGGAGATCAACATACGACACTGCGGAGACACCATCACGTGTTTCTCAACGCAGTGATTCTAGAGCACTACCCCCATCCCTTATGGGAAATATGTAAAACATGCAAAACAGAAGCCGCGGAGACACCATCACGTGTTTCTCAACGCAAGCAATGACCAGCCAGGTCTTTGCCCAGGAAGGAACAACCACGGGAAGGGCAGCCTCCAATGAAGGAAACCACCTTTGCCAAAACATGGTATCCATCCACATACAGCTGTTTCGGGGTATTGCCCCTCATCAGTGTGGAGTAGGAAACTGGCTGGTAGGAGCAATGCCTAGTAAAAAGACTATGAAGATGAGGATGAATGAACTCATGGAGATCAACATCCGACACTGCGGAGACACCATCACGTGTTTCTCAACGCAGTGATTCTAGAGCACTGCCCCCATCCCTTATGGGAAATATGTAAAACATGCAAAACAGAAGCCGCGGAGACACCATCACGTGTTTCTCAACGCAAGCAATGACCAGCCAGGTCTTTGCCCAGGAAGGAACAACCACGGGAAGGGCAGCCTCCAATGAAGGAAACCACCTATGCCAAAACATGGTATCCATCCACATACAGCTGTTTCGGGGTATTGCCCCTCATCAGTGTGGAGTAGGAAACTGGCTGGTAGGAGCAATGCCTAGCAAAAAGACTATGAAGATGAGGATGAATAAACTCATGGAGATCAACATCCGACACTGCGGAGACACCATCACGTGTTTCTCAACGCAGTGATTCTAGAGCACTGCCCCCATCCCTTATGGGAAATATGTAAAACATGCAAAACAGAAGCCGCGGAGACACCATCACGTGTTTCTCAACGCAAGCAATGACCAGCCAGGTCTTTGCCCGGGAAAGAACAACCACGGGAAGGGCAGCCTCCAATGAAGGAAACCACCTATGCCAAAACATGGTATCCATCCACATACAGCTGTTTCGGCGTATTGCCCCTCATCAGTGTGGAGTAGGAAACTGGCTGGTAGGAGCAATGCCTAGTAAAAAGACTATGAAGATGAGGATGAATGAACTCATGGAGATCAACATCCGACACTGCGGAGACACCATCACGTGTTTCTCAACGCAGTGATTCTAGAGCACTGCCCCCATCCCTTATGGAAAATATGTAAGGCCGGTTTCACATTAGCGCTTTTTAAGCGCACGCACGGCCGGGGGTAGCTCCGCCCCCGAGCCGGCTCTCTGCCCGGCGTGCCCGCCCCTTGCTTGTAGCGCCGCCTCCTAGTGGACAGCGGCGCCTGCGATCGGCGCACCCTATCTTTAGCATAGGGTGCGCAGATCGTGCGCAGGCCGTGCGCTAGTTGCGCTTTGACCTGCGCTGCGCACTTTTGACGGTGCGCCGTGCGCGCCAAAATCAAACTTTTCGGATTTTGGCGCGCACGGCGCACCGTCAAAAGTGCGCAGCGCAGGTCAAAGCGCAACTAGCGCACGGCCTGCGCACGATCTGCGCACCCTATGCTAAAGATAGGGTGCGCCGATCGCAGGCGCCGCTGTCCGCTAGTAGGCGGCGCTACAAGCAAGGGGCGGGCACGCCGGGCAGAGAGCCGGCTCGGGGGCGGAGCTACCCCCGGCCGTGCGTGCGCTTAAAAAGCGCTAATGTGAAACCGGCCTAAAACATGCAAAACAGAAGCCGCGGAGACACCATCACGTGTTTCTCAATGCAAGCAATGACCAGCCAGGTCTTTGCCTGGGAAGGAATAACCACGGGAAGGGCAGCCTCCAATGAAGGAAACCACCTATGCCAAAACATGGTATCCATCCACATACAGCTGTTTCGGGGTATTGCCCCTCATCAGTGTGGAGTAGGAAACTGGCTGGTAGGAGCAATGCCTAGTAAAAAGACTATGAAGAGGAGGATGAATGAACTCATGGAGATCAACATCCGACACTGCGGAGACACCATCACGTGTTTCTCAACGCAGTGATTCTAGAGCACTGCCCCCATCCCTTATGGGAAATATGTAAAACATGCAAAACAGAAGCCGCGGAGACACCATCACGTGTTTCTCAACGCAAGCAATGACCAGCCAGGTCTTTGCCCAGGAAGGAACAACCACGGGAAGGGCAGCCTCCAATGAAGGAAACCACCTATGCCAAAACATGGTATCCATCCACATACAGCTGTTTACGGGTTTCTCAAGAAACACGTGATGGTGTCTCCGCAGTGTCGGATGTTGATCTCCATGAGTTCATTCATCCTCCTCTTCATAGTCTTTTTACTAGGCACTACTCCTACTAGCCAGTTTCCTACTCCACACTGATGAGGGGCAATACCCCGAAACAGCTGTATGTGGATGGATACCATGTTTTGGCATAGGTGGTTTCCTTCATTGGAGGCTGCCCTTCCCGTGGTTGTTCCTTCCCGGGCAAAGACCTGGCTGGTCATTGCTTGCATTGAGAAACACGTGATGGTGTCTCTGCGGCTTCTGTTTTGCATATTACTTTAAGGTTCAGCTTTGCAATCATACTGCCCCCGGAAACCAAAAACTTTGCCTTCATAGACGCTGTTTGGAGGTTCGTGAGGGCTGTGGGGTACTCGGTACCGGGCCGGTGTCAGTGGGATGTGTCACAGCAGCGGTGACCCGGACGGTGGCCCTGGGCGCCCATGTAAATGGCGTGGTATAATGGTAAAGAGTTTATATAGATAGTTTGACGCCACCTGTGGTGTTCAGCAACATAGATGTTAGGCCGACGCTGCATGCAGATCCTCTGGGACTGATGGTGTTGTGCAGCAAAGATGGTGAAGCTCCCCACAGGTGGAGCTGGAGTCCCAGGGAAGTGTAGATGTAGTGATGGGGGAAAGGCACAGGCGGTGTAGGTGCTGGTACCCAGATGTAGCGGTGCTGGAATAACTGTAGGACACCAGAGCGTGCAGTTCCAAAGCTTTACTCATAGTCTGCCAGTTACAGATGCCTGCCTCCGTGCTGTGTCCTCCGGGTCAGGACCTCAGCCAACCTCCAGGACCAAAATGGAAAGTTCCCTTCCAACACTCCGCCAACATGTACCTTCCTGAACGTTTCCTTTCTAGCGCTTGTGGGGGAAGCACTCACAGGACCGTGGTTCACTGAAGCGCCTCCTTTCTAACAGATGTTCCTCAGACTTTACTTGTATGGCAGACAGCTGTAGCCTTTTCCTTCTGGCTCCCACACGTCGATGCTGGGGCCTCCGAGCCTTAGTTGGGTGCAGAGCATTTATAGCTGCTACTTCCCCTGGTTTCTGCTGCAGGAACGTCAGTGTCCCTACAAACTCGGAGACTGGAATCGGGACCATGCGCTCCAGCTAGGAGTGAGCCTTAACTCTGCTCATCCTCCAGCTCCCCTTCTCACGTCCACACACTTCCCCTTCCCTGCACAGAGTGCCCTAACTTACCTCCTCCCGACCACAGAGAGCAGCTCCTCAGCAGTCAGGTTCAGAGGTCTCCCTGCTAGCCTGGAGTGGGAAATGTGTTGGGTGTTGGTTTCACTGCTAGAGAGATCGTTCGTTGCTCCCAAGCTTGACAACACACTCCCTAGGAGGAAGGTAATGCCACAGTGGCGACTGTACTCTTGGGGACGCCACAAGTGCACTGAGGCCCAGCCACTGCTGGATGATGCTGCTGGTACATTGACCCAGACCACTACATTCCCCTCGCACTCTACACTGCCAGAATCTGAACCAGAGGAAACTCAGGTTCCCCTTCCCACATACTATACCACCTTACACAGTGACAAATAGGAAGGTGCAGATGAAAGTGCAGGTTCCTTGAGCAGGTGGCACTGGCACATGGCACCGCATAGTACGCAAAAGTGTCTCTGCCAGTGGGAGGGCCTAAACAGCCAAGTGCAGTGAGATGGAAGATGGGCACGACAAGGAGTTCAGAGTAGTGCTGGGATTCCCTAGCAAGGAGACTTATGTAATTGTTTTCAAGGTTGGGACAGCAATTTTTGGGGAGCACTATACTCTGGTAAATGATATATGGGGCCCACCATACCCTGGAGCATTCCAAAGGTGGACATCAGACACTGGAGCAGCATTTACAGGGCCCATTATACACTAGAGCAGTAGAAATGGGGCCCATTATATATGGAGCATTATTTGGGCCCATAAGACAGTGGAGCTTCATCCATTGGGACCAGCATATACTATAGCATTATGTGGAGCTCATCATATACGGTTTGAAACATTATATGGGATCAATGATTCCATATGGAGAAATATATGTGCCTCATTACGCTGTATAGCGCGCTAAGCGCTGGCCATAATACTGTATGGAGTTATATACTGTCCGTTTTTGGAGGTATTGGAGAATTTAAAATGGATATCAGTCATGAGATGTAAGAAGTGAAGTATTTTTCATTGTACTATACTGCTATTTCTCTGCCATATCGGAGCATCATCAGTTGTGGTATGTGTTAAAGGGGCGCTCTTTGGCCCTGGGCCCACAAAAACCTGGAGCCAGCCCTACCCCCTCACAACTGTAGCCAAATAACCCCCATTTTTCAGTATGTAACTAGTATTATGAAGTAAATTAAGGTTGACAAGCTTAAGTAATAAGAATTAATGCTTTTGGCGTTCAAATGGGCACTGTAGGTATGTTTCCTGTCCTCTCACTGCCGACTTTAATTCCCCATTGACTTACATTGGGTTTCGTGTTTCGGTCGGACCCACGACTTTTCCCTATAGTTGGCCGATTTTGCTCGACCCGACTTTTGGAAATGTCGGGTTTCATGAAACGAAACTCGACCCTAAAAAACCAAAAGTCGCTCAACTCTACTGACCTTTATGAGGTAATAACTCAGGAACGCTTCAACGCATCCTAGCGATTCTGAGATAGTTTCTTCGTGACATATTGGGCTTCATGTTAGTGGTAAATTTGGGTCTTTAATTTTTGCGTTTATTTGTGAAAAAATCCAAAATTTGGCAAAAATTTAGTAAATTTCGCAATTTTCAAATTTTGAATTTTTATTTTGTTAAACCAGAGAGTTATGTGACACAAAATAGCTCCTAAACAATATTTCCCACATGTCTACTTTACATAAGCACAATTTTGTAAACACTTTTTTTGTTGGTAAGTTATAAGGGTTAAAAGTTGTCCAGTGATTTCTCATTTTTACAACAAAATTTACAAAACCATTTTTTTAGGGACCACATCACATTTGAAGTCACTTTGAGGGTTCTATATGGCAGAAAATACCCAAAAGTGACACAATTCTAAAAACTGCACCCCTCAAGCTGATCAAAACCACATTCAAGAATATTATTAACCCTTCGGATGCTTCACAGGAACTAAAGCAACGTGGAAGGAAAAAATGGACATTTTAATTTTTCCACCAAAAATGTTTTTATCATCAATTTTTTCATATTCACATGGGCAACAGGATAAAATGGATGCTAAAAATTTGTTGGGCAATTTCTCCTGAGTACACCGATACCTCATATGTGGTCATAAACCACTATTTGGGCGCACGGCAGGGCTCAGAAGTGAAGGAGCACCATTTGACTTTTTGAATGGAAAATATGCTGGAATATTTAGTGGTTGCCATGTCGCGTTTGGAGAGTCCCTGTGTGCCTAAACATTGGAGCTCCCCCACAAGTGACCCAATTTTGGAAACTAGACCCCCAAGGAACTTATCTAGATGCATAGTGATCACTTTGAACCCCCAGGTGCATCACAAATTGATCCGTAAAAAAAAAAAAAAGTACTTATTTTTCACAAAAATTTTCTTTTAGCCTCAGTTTTTTCATTTTCACATGGGCAACAGGATAAAATAGATCCTAAAATTTTTGGGGCAATTTCTCCTGAGTACACCGATACCTCATATATGATTTTTTAGCACGCTATTTTTTATTTTCACATGGCTAACATGAGAAATTGGACCACAAAAGCTATTGTCCAGTTTGTCCTGAGTACGCTGGTGCCCCATATGTGGGGGGAAGCACTGTTTTGGCGCATGGCAGGGCTCATAAGGGAAGGAGCGCCATTTGACTTTTTGAAAGGAAAATTAGCTCCAATCGTTAGCGTCACCATGTCGTGTTTGGAGAGCCCCTATGTGCCTAAACTTTGGATCTCCTCCACAAGTGACCCCAGTTTGGAAACTAGACTCCCCAAGGAACTTATCTAGTTGTGTGGTGAGCACCTTGAACCCCCAAGTGCTTCACAGAAGTTTATAACGCAGAGCCATGAAAATAAAAAATCATTTTTTCCTCCAAAAAATGATTTTTAGCCCGCAATTTTTTCCACAAGGGTAACAGGATAAATTGGACCCCAAAAGTTGTTGTCCAGTTTGTCCTGAGTACGCTGGTACCCCATATGTGGGGGGACCATTGTTTGGGTACACGTCAGGGCTTGGAAAGGAAGTAGTGACGTTTTGAAATGCCGACTTGATTGAATAGTCTGCGGGCATCATGTTTCCCTTGAAGAGCCCCTGATGTGACTAAACTGTGGAAACCCCCACAAGTGACCCAATTTTTGAAACTAGACCCCAAGAAACTTATTTAGATGTGTGCTGAGCACTTTGAACCTCTAAGTGCTCGCAATTTTTTATTTTTGCAAGGGTAAGAGGAAAAATTGGACCCCAAAAGTTGTTGTCTAGTTTGTCCTGAGTACGCTAGTACCCCATATGTGGAGGGGAACCATTGCTTGGGCACATGTCAGGGCTCAGAATGGAAGTAGTGACATTTTGAAACGTTGGGGCTTGGAAGTGAGGGAGCACCGTTTGACTTTTTGAATGCAAAATTAGCTGGAATCAATGGTGGCACCATGTCGCGCTTGGAGACCCCCTGATGTGCCTAAACAGTGGAAATCCCTCTATTCTAACTCCAACCCTAACCCCAACACACCCCTGACCACAACCCCAACTCCGACACACCCCTATCCCTAATCCCAACCCTAACCATAACCCTAACCACAAGCCTAACCCTAATCCCAACCCTAACCCCAACATACCTCTAACCCTAATCTTAACCCTAATTCCACCCCTAACCCTAATTCCACCCTAACCCTAACCCTAATTTCACCCTAACCCTAACCCTAATTCCAACCCTAACCCAAACCCTAATTCCACCCTAACCCTAACCTTAATTCCAACCCTAACCCTAATTCCACACCAACCCTAACCCTAATCCCAACCATAACCCTAATTCCACCCTAACCATAACCCTAGCCCTAACCCTAACCCTAGCCCTAACCCTAATGTAAAAATAAAAATATTTTCTTTATTTTATTATTTGTTCCTACCTACGGGGGTGATAAAGGGGGGTTTATTTACTTTTTGTTTCATTTTGATCACAGTGATCAAAATGAATGAATCGAATCTGCAGCCAGCACATTCGAGCGGGTGCACCGCGCCCGCCATTTTCCAAGATGGCGGCGCCCATGATCCGGGACCACTGGACACCGGGAGTGACAGCGGCACTCAGAAGGTACCGGGGGTGATTGGAAGTTGGGGAGTGATCGGAAGCTGGTGGAGTGGAGGGAAGGCGGGGGGAGCAAATGATGACAGTGGCGGAACATTCAGTGGCGGGGGGCAGATCGCCAATGGTGGGGGTCAGATAACTGTCTCCAGCCATATCTGATGCTACTGCAGCATCGAACATGGCTGGTTTGCAATATTTCATCAAATTTCATTGATGAAATATTACTATCGCTCTGATTGGCTGTTTCACTTTTAACAGCCAATCAGAGTGATAGTAGCCACAAAGCCCCCTGTATCTGCTGCTTGGGTGACCTTTCATTGACCCCGGTCACCCGACCCGCAGGGGGGGCTTTAAAGTCATGACACAGCATATGCGTCATTGGTCAGATTGGCACCGACTTTCATGATGCATACACTGTGTCACTGGTCGGGAAGTGGTTAAAGTTTTCTGTATTTCATTTAAATGCCAACATACATTTCAAAATTATTCAAAAACTGCTCTCTTTTCCCACTATTTGGTGCTCTTTGATAATGGATCAATAACAGCAGCCTAGTCGGATAGTTTCAATCTAGCCATTGTTAGGTTGGAAATCTAATAATTGATACTTTAAAAAATGTAAAATAGACTAAGTATAAGAAACTTAGAATTTCTTAAGACCTTACAGTACATCATAAATTTAGAAATAAAATAATACATTTGTCAGCATACTGCCTGAACAGAAGTGATGATACCTAATGTATGCATGATACATCGAAAATAGATTTATATGAGGAACTGTAGGAAATAATTAGCATTCTGGAAATATGTGTTCATCTTGCACCAGCAATATGTTCATTCCATCTTTCCTGTTTTGAATGCAACAACCGATTTTACATTTGCCATCTGTAGAATTACTAGCAGGTGCAAGGCCGCTGATACAGTTTAATGCTTCTCATAGCATAAGTTTGAAATGAAAACAAATCCTGCGTCAGAAGCCAATATAATGATAGTGAAAACAAATTATATCTAGTGCACTCTATGTGTGGCTTAATAAATAATTGTTTTTTTGTTGCTCTATTTTTTTTTCACTCTTTCTTTTTTTTCTCACATTCTTTCTTTCTATCTTTGCTTTCTTTCTTTCTTTCTTTAATCTGTATTTTGCTCATGGCTCATGGGCTATCAAATGGTACATATATATGTTGTGCAAGTACTGTATGAAACATCTTTAAAAAAATATGTTTTTCTAATGTAGATTTATAATGTACACCATTAAACATATATGTAGATCATTATTATATACATACATTATATATATAAATAAATATATATATATATATATATATATATATAATTTATTGCAAAATAAACATCATCATTATTATAACATCATATTGTGCACAACATTTCAATATTTAAATCAGTATCATATTATTGTCTAATATACACCATTGCAAATATCTTCAACACTTAGGTAACTGTTTCTGGAAATATGTCAAATGACTCAGATTTGGAGGTGATTCCTGGTATCTGCAATCGCCATGATCTAGTCATTATGTGGGAAGGCATTCTGAGAGAGTTTGACATATGCAATCAGGTTATTGATGCTTCTTAGCACACCTCGTCATTGGACTATCCTCTATTAGTTAACAGGCACAGGCCTCTACATTGTCAGATAATTCTGATTGGCTTTCATACTCCCTGCACTGAATGGAAATGAGTGTGTCTAACTCCTTATATTTTGAATAGCTGAACCACCAGCAATCTTGTCAATGTGTGCAGACCAGAATGCAGGCAACTACCATTGTAAAAACATTTTAATCTAGATACTTGATTCGCTGAATCACTGAAAAAGAAAAAAAGATTCGCTGCCTAGGCCCTGGTGTATCAAGTTAGGTAATCATTAGGTATTAATGAAATGTATAGGGATATGTTGTAGTAAGTAGTCAGAATTTTTCCCTTTTTAACTCTCATTTATCAGTTGTTTTCTCCCATCTTTATTTTGAGGGCTATTGAGGTATACAAAACTGCAGCATTAAGACTTAATGACGAATGATGGACATAGCATGTCATGAGCGGGTGTCAGTTCCCGTGTCATGACATGCTATGTCTGTTATGCACTTAAAGTGTCACTGCATTCTCACAATGAACTTTAATGCTATTACTGCCAATGCTTTTACTAGTAGTTCAGTCCCTCGGTCCTTGTTCACATTCACGTCGCTTGACAAGTAGAAAGGTTTTAAATACAAGAGTCAGGACTGTCCCACAAGGGTTGCCTTGACGTGGCGGGATGGCTTGTACATTCTTTTGATCAAAATTATGTTTACTAAATACTCTTATTATTATTGCTACATTCATGCAATTTTTGCAATTTATTTTTTACTTTTTTATTTTAGGATATTTGTTTTTGGTTTTCTCTGAGTAATGGTCATGTGTTTATATGCATTTACATTTTGCATATACAATAATTTACTTTTTCAGTTCAGACCTAGTTTCTCATTTAGTTCAATGTGCATTCTGTGCATATAAGGGTGTGACCGCCCTGTTTCTGAGTTGGGAAATCCATCCTGTCTGGCCAATGCTTTTACTGGTTGTTCAGTCCCTCGATCCTTGTTCACATTTATGTCACTTGACAAGTGGAAAGGTTTTAAATACAAGAGTTAGGACTGTCCCACAAGGGTTTCCGTGACCTGGCGGGATAGCTTGTACATTCTTTTGATCAAAATTATGTTTACTAAATACCCTTATTATTATTACTACCTTCATGCAATTTTTGCAATTTATTTTTTATTTTTTTATTTTAGGATATTTGTTTTATTGTTTTTGGTTTTCTTTGATGGTAGTAGTAGTACCATCAGCCGACATCTGTGACAGAAGTTAAACTTTTTACCTCTGGTCACCTCTGCATTCTCATGCTGTCATCTCCCGCTGATTGGCTGTAATGATCTTACTGCCAATCAGAGCCACAGATGTTTCTCGTGCTGACATGCCGAAGACAGCATGAGGAACACCCAGCGTTGGGGTGCTGAACCCAAACAATAACACAAATTCCCTGGAAAAGTCAGTGTTCGAGGTCCATGCCTGAACAGTACGTGTTCGGGTTCACCCATTTCTTTTCAGCAGAAACAGCTAGGGACCATGCCAGCACTGCCCCCAGCTGTTTAAACCCCTAAATGCTGCAATTAAGAGTGATTACAACATTTATTGGAAAGAGAGAGGGAGAGAATCTCTCTTCCTTCATATTGGCGCCCCCATGTTCAGAGCATGGTCTGATATGCTTCTGTCAGTAAAGAACTGAAAGGTATAAAGCATTACAATGCTGATGCATATGCATCATACTAGCGATCAAAGTTAAAGTTCCATAGAAAGATTAAGTAAAAATAAAAAAAAGTAAAAATATATTAAAAAAATTACAAAATACTGAAAAAAAATATTATTTCAATAAATATACATTTTTTCTGTAAAACATAAACAAATAAAGTACACATATTTGGAATCACTGCGTTCGGAACGACCTGATCTATAATAAAAAAATAGGTAAAAATGGTATTGCTGAAAGCATCAAAACATCATCTTGTCCCACACAAAGAATAAAGCCAAACAACACCATAACAAGAAAAGTAAAAAAGTTGTAGCTCTCAAAATAAAGCGATGCAAAATAATTTTTTTGATATAAAATAGTTTTAGTTGTTTAAAAGCACCAAAACATAAAAATCATATAAATGTGGTTATCTCTATAATCTTATTATACTCATCTGAATAATGAAACTGCCTTATAAATTTTATCACACAAGGAATGGCATAAAGAAATTCCACCCAATAAAATCCTGAATTGCTAGTTTTTGTTTATTGTACTCCCAAACATCAGAAGAGAAAGTGATCAGAAAATGTAATGTGACTCGACCCACAAAAAGCAAGCCCTCACATGTCCGCAGAAATATTAAAAAATTATAGCTCTCAAAGTATGGCGATGCAAAAGCAAGTTTTTGAAAAAAAAGTGTCTTTTAGTGTGTGACAGCAGCCAAACAGAAAAAAAAATTATAAATCTAGTATCACTGTAATCGAAAAGATCTGAAGAATAAAGTCATCTAATCACTTATACCACATGAGAAATGGTGTACATAATAAATGAACAAATTCTTGAGCAACTTCTGATTTGTTCATTCTGCCTCCCAAATATTGCAGAAAGGTTCAGCTTACATTTATCCTCTGCACTACGCTGAGCGCTTGCATAGGGTTTTCCATGTACATCTCTGAAATACATGATTCAGATGGAACCCCTGGAGAGACAAAAAGTGCAAGTCATGTAAAATATTATAAATATGCTCACTTGATAGGATTGTGACAGTCCCAACTCCTAAAGAAGCATGTAAAGGCTGCAGCAGTACCACCAAGGAGATACATGTTCCCGCTGCCCAAGGTTCAAAGATACAATCACACACAATCCTCTTCATCATTTTTACCTCCGGTTACAGCTGCTGGATTATGTTGTCATCTGACAGCGTGAGAGCTGCAACTCTCTGACTGGCTGATCGAAGCCAAAGTTTGCCTTGCTGTCATGCAAATGTCAGTGTGGAAAACAATGGGTTTTCGGGTCCCCAGTCAAGATTTGGGTTCATGTACTCTTCTGGTACCCAACCTGAACTTTTTTTTATCTATTCAGCCTAACTCGCCAGACCTGAACATCCAGGGGTTCGCCCATCACTAGTATTGAGCACCTTAACCCCAAGTGCTTCACAGAAGTTTATAGTGTCGAGTCATGAAAATAAAAAAATTGCATTTTACCCTCAAAAAGTTCTTTTGGCCCCCAATTGTTTGCTGTCACAAGAGTAACAGGAGAAAGTTGAACCAAAAACTTGTTGTGCAATTTTTCCTGAGTATGCCAGCACCCAGTAGGTTGAGGATATCTACTGTTTGGGTGCATGGCATAGTTTGGAAAGTAAGCAGAACCATCTGACTTTTTAAAATAAAAATAGCTGGAATCTAGAGAGGATGCCATGTCTTGTTTAGAGAGCCTCTGAGATGCCTAAACAGTGAAAACCCCCCACAATTGACACAATTTTGCTTACTAAACCCTTCAAATATGGTTTGTAGATGTGGGTGTAGTAGAAGACCTGTCAGTCCCTGTTATACTATTTCTACTGTGGTGGAATTGATGTCACTTTTTTGGTGTCTACCAAACTAATATGTGTGCCACCTGAGTGTGGCTGAGCATCACTTTAAATTTTTTGGGTGGTTTTACCACTTATATTGCGACAATAATTCAACACTTGCTTTACAGACATTTACAGACATTACCGGCACTGTCACCATTGGGACTGACAATCTAAATTTAGTATTTGTATGTCTTTGTAGTGTGGGTAGAAAATTAATTACTGGGAGTAAACCCTTGCAAATACGGGTAGAGCATACAAACTCTGCAAGGCTTCTAATGTTTTTGTGTTGACAACTGAAGGTTTCTGTGGTTGTAAGTTTATCACTGCGATGCAGACAGTGTACCTCCCTGCTGTCTTGGGGGAAACCACTGTCAAGTTTGTCTTCCAGTATGCTTTGCTACTGCAGCATGGGCATGTCCCTTTCCAAGGGGTAAGCAACTGGCAAAATATACTTTTGTAATGTGGATAGAACACACTAGCAAACCAGTAGTCAGCACTATTTGGAATCATAACTATACGGGAAACAATCATGTTGCAGGTAGTGCTGCAAGAAGGCGCTCATGGGTAGGTCTCTTTCATGAGATACAACTCCACAGTGTGCTGGTGGTGGGGTAACACTCAAGATTTCTTCCTTCTTCCCCTCCTGACAACCACGGGAAACAAAGAGGGAATCATTATAGTCTTCATCTCCTAACTGTTGTGTGTCCATCACCTCTTCCTTTTTGTCCTTTTCATGGTCCTTCTCCATTTATTCCTCCCTTGGTAAACATCTGTGAGATGACAGACCTGAACTTATAGATATGTTTAACCCTTAAGTTATCCTCCTTTGCTTCCTCCTCTTCCCCTGGGACCACCAACACCACTTCCCCACCCAAACTATTTAAAGTGTGCTCCAGTATGTAGATGACAGTAATAGAGATTCTGGTGATGGCATCATCACTGCGTACCATCTTAGTAGCCATTATTAAAGCATGCAGAATGGTGCAGAGATCTGTGATCTGAATCCACTATGCCAGCTTGAATTGTGTCACATCTGTAATGTGTTGTGCCAGGATATGAAAAATGTCATACTGCACCAGGTCTCGGCACTGCTGCCAGAGTCGCTGCAACATGTGCAGAGTTTAATTCCACAGTGTGGTCATGAAGAAAAAATCTCCAGCGTTGAAATTGTATTTTTTTAAAAAACAAAAATGTTATTGTACATGTTTAAAAATCAAAGTAGACAAGGCAGGCCAATGGAAAAAGCAGGCAGACCAATGGAAAAAGCAGGCAGATGGGGTCTCTAGTGGTCTAAAAGTGTGGCCACAATGTGGTCATATTGTATATCAACCGGTTAACGGGTAGTTCAAAATTTCTCTATACCAACTAAAGTGGAAAGGTGGAAGTCAGCACACAATGACTGTGGTTTCTGCAGTATGGCATCCAGGCTGGGACAGTGGTGGGGGAATTGCTGCACCATCAGGTTGAGGATGCGAGCCATGCAAGGAACGTGTATAAGGTCAGCCCGGTGTAGAGCTGCCACCAGGTTTGCACCATTATCGCACATGGCTTTCCCTGGCTCCAGGTTGATTGTAGACAGCCATTGCTCAAACTTGGCAAGGATAGCTGTCCACGACTGTTAATCTGTATGACTGCCATCTCCAAGGCATATTAATGTAAACATTGCCTGATTACGGTGAGCCCTGTCTGCACAGTACCAAGATGGGGGGATTCTCTCTGCAGTTTTGGAACTTGTCTTTAATTTAGACAGAGGTTGAGGGCACATGTGGAGGCCCTAGAGGAGATGGAGGAGGCAGAAGCACTGCAGGAACTGTTACATACAGAGGTTCGATCCACAAGCCCTGGGGATTCAAAGACTTTGTGTCTAGTGACATCTTGGTGTCTACTGCTTTACTTCTCCAACCAATGGTGTGTACTAGTTTAGTTCTTCAACCCAAGCTGTTTAGTAGTTTAGCATTCAAACCCCTATTGTCTATTAGTTTAGTTCTCTATGCTTTGGTGTGTTTTTCTTTCCTTCTGCAATCATAGCTGTTTAATAGTTAGTTATCCAACCCCTGTTGTCTATTGCTTTAGTTCTCCATGTTCTGGTGTTAATTTGTTTTGTTCTGCAATCATAGCTGTTTAGTAGTTTAGTTCTCTAACCCCTCTTGTCTGTTAGTTTAGTTATCCATCACATGGTCTGTAGTGGTTTAGTTCTGCAACCCTAGCTGTTTAGCAGTTTAGTTCTCCAATCCCTGTTATCTATTAGTTGAGTTATCCATCGTGTGGTGTGTAGTGGTTTAGTTCTCCAACCCTAGCTGTTTAGTAGTTTAGTTCTCCAACTCCTTTTGTCTAGTAGTTCAGTTATCCATCTTATGGTGGTAGTGGTTTATTTATCCATCCCCAGCACCCTGCAAGCCTTGGGGATTGCACGACTTGTGGAGAAGCTCCTTCCCCTGACTGCCCCCACAGCAATCAGAGACACCCAGTGCCCAGTAATCGAGAGGTAACTCCCCTGTCCATGCTTGCTCATCCAGGTGAAATTATTGAAATGCACCCTGGCAGACATAGAATTTTTCAGGGTACGGGTGATGTTGTATGCAACTTGCTGCTGTAGGGCACAGGCTTTCTTAGAAATCTTTCTTAGAGAAGTAATGGTGACTGGGCAACTGGTACTGGGGGACTGCGATGGCCATCAGCTTTCGGAAACCATCTATGTCCACAAGGCAGAAAGACTGCATTTCCATGGCTAACAGATTTTAGTGTCCATGCAATAATCACAAAGATCACAGGCCATGAGTCATATAGAAACAAGCTCTGTGATCTTTGTAGCAAATGGCCACTATCGTCCAGGCAATGACTCGATTGGACAACCAATCATCCGAGGAGGCCACAGGATGTTCACAATTATTAGTTCTCAGAAAAGTTATAGTGAGCGTACGGCTTTTTCACGTCCATATTAGAACACATGGAATATGTGTATATCTCGCCATACTATCACTTCTAACTCCACGATAACCCTACACTTCTCGCTGCCAACAGGAATCCTATTTTTAACCAAATAAATAAATACAGGCCTATTGGATGCCATTCTTCTTTTGAGGTTCACACCATCAGGGTGTCCATCCCCTCTCCCTCAGAGTAGCAGTCATATACTGGCCCCCAGGTTCACCCAACTACATCACTGACCACTTTTATTCGCTGCTGCCACACTTCATGTCCTCAGAATTGACAACCCTTTGTCATGATCCATGCTGGATCAGGACTGATAAAAAGCACAGGTAACCTTTCTTTTTCTTAAGCTGCTTAAGTTTGGTTTTTGCCCCCGGTGGCCATTAGGATTATTGCACTGTGGTGTCGTTTGTTCTAAGTTTGCCCCCGGTGGTGGTGAGCGTCATTGCACTCTGGTTTCTTTAGTTAAGTGCACATGATTATAATGCAGGTGTGATTGCTCTGGCTGCTATAAAAGAGTCACAGGTGTTGCAATCAGTGTTGGTGATAGTGTTCATTTCAACCATCCTTGGTGGAAGAAGGGGCTGGAGAGCGTTCCTTGCAGCACTGTCTTAGCACTGGTGTGGAAGGCGTCATAGGGGATTTCCTTGTAGCTCTACAGAGCTTGGTGGCATCGATTCAGGAGGAGAGCTGCATTCTGGTGGTGGACTCTGTTGCCAGGAGCAAGTGCAACAGAGTAAAGCTAAGTGGTGTTTCCCTGTTTGTGTTTTTCCTTAGTGTGTATTAGTACAGTGGTGGGGCCAGAGCCTGCGCCACCCAGCTCCCTAGCAAGGGATAGGTGTAGGGTGTGCTAGGGCGACAGGTTCCTGATCGGCGCCCGGTGCGGAACTGGCATAGGGAACGTTAGGAGCATTAGGGACACTTACTCAGGGGAGTGCAGGAGGTCTCCACGTCCCCTTTCCCTATCGCAGGGCCCACCGTTGTAACTGTTTCCCCTTTCCCCGTGTCTTGTTGTTTTAGTTACCGGCCTTCGGGCCGTGTCACACAAGACACTATCACGTGCCTCGTCTTGTTGTTTTAGTTACTGGCCTGCGGGTCGCGTCACACAGGACGGGTCATTGTGACACCCTGATTCTGAGAGACTTCAACAGTCCCACCTCCCCAACTGCATCCCAGCTTCTATCTCTAGCCTATTCTTGTGGCTTCTCTCAACTTTCAAACTCTGAAACACAGAGATGATAGCACCCCTGATGGACTTTTTCTGGCTCAGTTCTATCTCCTACCAAGACAACTCACTTCTTATCCTTTGTCCCCCATGAAATTAGGAGTATAACCCCAACTTAGACATTTTTAGGTGCTCCCTAAAACATCCGTTTAGGGTGGTCTATCACGGTCCCTAATCAAAGATGGTGGATATGTATGACGGGTATATGGGCACGGGACTATGGGATGGACGATATGTATGATGGGTATATATGCACGGGACTATGGGATGGAGGATATGTATGATGGGTAATATGGGCATGGGACTATGAGATGAAGGATGTGTGATGGGTATATGGGCATGGGACTATGAGATGAAGGATGTGTGATGGGTATATGGGCACTCGACTATGGGATGGCGAATATGTATGATGGGTATATGGGCACGGGACTATGGGATGGAGGATGTGTGATGGGTATATGGGCACTGGACTATGGGATGGAAGATATCTATTATGGTTATATGGGCACGGGACTATGGGATGGAGGATAATTATAATTTGTTATAACTAACCACAGTTAGTTACTATGCCCGGGCAGCGCCGGGCTCTTCAGCTAGTATATATATGTATATATATACAGTTGTGGCCAAAAGTATTGACACCCCTGCAATTCTGTCAGATAATATTCAGTTTCTTCCTGAAAATGATTGCAAACACAAATTCTTTGGTATTATTATCTTCATTTAATTTGCCTTAAATGAAGAAACGCAAAAGAGAATGAAGCAAAAAGCTAAACATTGATCATTTCACACAAAACTCCAAAAATGGGCCAGACAAAAGTATTCGCACCCTCAACCTAATACTTGGTTGCACAACTTTTAGCCAAAATAACTGTGACCAACCACTTCCGGTAACCATCAATGAGTTTCTTACAATGCTCTGCTGGAATTTTAGACCCTTCTTCTTTGGCAAACTGCTCCAGGTCCCTGATATTTGAAGGGTGCCTTCTCCAAACTGCCATTTTTAGATCTCTCCACAGGTGTTCTATGGGATTCAGGTCTGGACTCATTGCTGGCCACCTTAGAAGTCTCCAGTTCTTTCTCTCAAGCCATTTTCTAGTGCTTTTTGAAGTGTGTTTTGGGTCATTGTCCTGCTGGAAGACCCATGACCTCTGAGGGAGACCCAGCTTTCTCACACTGGGCCCTACATTATGCTGCAAAATTTGTTGGTAGTCGTCATACTTCATAATGCCATGCACATGGTCAAGCAGTCCAGTGCCAGAGGCAGCAAAGCAACCCCAAAACATCAGGGAACCTCCACCATGTTTGACTGTAGGGACCATGTTCTTTTCTTTGAATGCCTCTTTTTTTCTCCTGTAAACTCTATGTTGATGCCTTTGCCCAAAAAGCTCTACTTTTGTCTCATCTAACCAGAGAACATTCTTCCAAAATGTTTTAGGCTTTTTCAGGTAAGTTTTGGCAAACTCCAGCCTGGCTTTTTTATGTCTCGGGGTAAGTAGTGGGGTCTTCCTGGGTCTCCTACCATACAGTCCCTTTTCATGCAGACGCCGACAGATAGTATGGGTTGACACTGTTGTACCCTCGGACTGCAGGGCAGCTTGAACTTGCTTGGATGTTAGTCGAGGTTCTTTATCCAACATCCACACAATCTTGCGTTGAAATCTCTTGTCAATTTTTCTTTTCCGTCCACATCTAGGGAGGTTAGCCACAGTGCCATGGGCTATAAACTTCTTGATGACACTGCGCACGGTAGACACAGGAACATTCAGGTCTTTGGAGATGGACTTGTAGCCTTGAGATTGCTCATGTTTCCTCATAATTTGGTTTCTCAAGTCCTCAGACAGTTCTTTGGTCTTCTTTCTTTTCTCCATGCTCAATGTGGCACACACAAGGACACAGGACAGAGGTTGAGTCAACTTTAATCCATGTCAACTGGCTGCAAGTATGATTTAGTTATTGCCAACACCTGTTAGGTGCCACAGGTAAGTTACAGGTGCTGTTAATTACACAAATTAGAGAAGCATCACATGATTTTTCGAACAGTGCCAATACTTTTGTCCACCCTCTTTTTTATGTTTGGTGTGGAATTATATCCAATTTGGCTTTAGGACAATTCTTTTTGTGTTTTTTCATTTAAGACAAATTAAATGAAGATAATAATACCAAAGAATTTGTGTTTGCAATCATTTTCAGGAAGAAACTGAGTATTATCTGACAGAATTGCAGGGGTGTCAATACTTTTGGCCACAACTGTATATATAGCTTATTCTCTACTCTACTGAACATAATTCACAATCAAACTCAACCGCACCCAAAAGGCTCATGCAGCCTTTATCTAGTCCCCATTTTCTCAAGATGGTTGTACCATCATTGTAAATAAATGTAACAACAGGAGGGAAGGATCCAGCGAGAAAATAGCAGTCTAAAAAATAACTTTTAATCCTTTATTTAAAACATCGACGGCACAATGTTGTCAGGCAAAAACACATTGTTGTTGATCTGAAAACAATGCGTTTTTTTGCCTGACAACTTTGTGCCATCCATGTTTTAAATAATGAATTAAAAGTTATTTTTTAGACAACTATTTTCTCACTGGATCCTTCCCTCCTGTTGTTACATATGTTTGCTTCAATGGAACCATGCTGAGTGCCAGCTGTCTAACGAGGAGTCTACACAGTGGTGAGCTGACTTCACAGTCATTCTTTTTTTCCTTATCATTGTAAATAAGCATCTCCAATTTGTGTCACCCCCACTTCATTGTAGATTTTAAGCTCTGAATAGGAGGGTCATCATTATTTTTGGTTGTCGTGATTGCATAACTCTATGTCTATGTAACTTCCTCATCTAACTCCTCCTCCTCCTCGGCTGAGCTACTCAGTCTACAGGTTTACACCAAGTGTGATCTACTACCTCATCGTCATCCTCTCTGTTGTCCCACTCCTCAGCCAGAGAGTCAACCTTTTCCTTTTCCTGCCTTGATAGCACAGTACAGTCCGTGGGCACTTCAAATATCTAAGTATCGTCATGAAATGATCACCTTCACCCAACAGGGTTAACGTCTTTTGATGAGGGTTTGGATTATGCTCTAACCCAACTTTGTTTCGACATGGATCAAACTGAGAAAAAATGTCACCATCGGTGCAGATGATTTCCTCCTCTTGACTCTTTAGGCTACTTTGTTTTTTTTTGTAATTCCTACCATCTATATGCTTTATCTTTTTATTTTTTTCTTCATTTCTTGATTTCCCTTTTTCATTTCTATGATCTATGTGATCTCGGATATCCTTTGAAAAGTTTTTATTGCTATGTAACGGCTCCCCTGTTTTTGTGTTTCTACACTGTGGGTGATGCGGGTTCTCTAGGCTGAATGTTCTCAGCACTTTCACTTTACTCTGCACTACTTTATTTTCACTAGGATTATTTTGTTTCCTCATTTTTGGCTGGACCCTGTTTTTTCTATGTCGATATAATGAACTCATTTAGGCTGTCACCAACACAATTTTTTCTCTGAGTTTCAGTTCTTTCATTTGGAAATATACAGCCACTGATGATTGACTGGCCCTTCTTCTTCTACTGTTTTTGTTTGTGTCTAGCACGATGACTGCTTTGATTGTTCTCATGTGATGATATTAATCATACGATTTTCAGTTCTTGTTAAATGATTATAGACACCCTTGATAAAGGCAGTGATGCCTAAATGTCGGACCGACTGATGTCTGTAAATCCTATAATGTCGGCTGTTCATTAAATTGGAATAATTTGCAACCTAACTTCTCTGTGACTTATTGAGTGCCGAAGGTCATCACTCTGTATATCATTTCCTTTTTCCTTTGAGCACCATCTTCACATATATAGAGTGCACCACTTTTGACCGACTTTATTCAGCAAATTAATCTGCGAATATTGCAAATTCTGCAATTGTAATTAGAACCGAACATTGAAATATTCACTCATGTCTAGTTATGACATCTCAACAAGCAGATGATAAAGCTGACAGCTGAGGAGTGCAGAACTTTCTTCCATCTCCCTACTGCATCTGTGGAGCTCAGCCACAGTGATCTTGGGGTTCTTCTTTACATCTCTGACCAAGGCTCTTCTCCCACAATTGCTCAGTTTGTCTGGAAGGCCTGGTCTAGGAAGACTTCTGGTGGTCCCAAACTTCTTCTCTTTAAGGATTATGGAGGCCATTGTGCTCTAAGGAACTTTGAGTACTGCAGAAATTCTTTTGTAACCTTGGCCAGATCTGTGACTTGCTACAATTCTGCCTCTGAGCTCCTTGGCCAGTTCCTTTGATCTCATGATTCTCATTTGAGCTGACATGCACTGTGAGCTGTGAGGTCTTATATATACAGGTGTGTGCCTTTCCAAATCAAGTCCTATGAGTTTAATTAAACACAGCTGGACTCCAATGAAGGAGTAGAACCATCTCAGGGAAGATCACAAGGAAATGGACAGCATGTGACTTAAATATGAGTGTCTTAGCAAAGGATCTGAATACTTATGACCATGTGATATTTCAGTTTTTGTTTTTTAATACATTTGCAAAAATTTCTACATTTCTGTTTTTTTCCAGTTAAGATGGGGTGCAGAGTGTACATTAATGAGAAAAAAAGTGAACTTTTTGAATTTACCAAATGGCTGCAATGGAACAAAGAGTGAAAAATTTATAGGGGTCTGAATACTTTCCGTGCCCACTATAAATATGAGTGTGAGCAAAGGGTCTGAATATTATGACCATGTGATATTTCAGTTTTTCTTTTTTAATAAATTTGCAAAAATTTCTACATTTCTGTTTTTTTGGTCAAGATGGGGGGCAGAGTGTACATTAATGAGAAAAAAAATGAACTTTTTTTGCATTTACCAAATGGCTGCAATGAAGCAAAGAATGAAAATTTAAAAGGGTCTGAATACTTTCTGTATCCACTGTATACTAGGATAGGGGATATTAGTACAGAATTGATCACATTATTTGCTTTGGTTTTTTGTTCTAATTTTCTCCTCTAAAACCTAGGTGCATCTTATGGTCCTGTGCGTCTTATCGTCTGAAAATTGCGGTACTTTTTGATCATTGCATTAATTAAATGTATAGAGTTGTAATGTGACCATGTTGAATAAATTAGTATTACTTCTCGAAACAATCACTGACCTCAGGGAGACCAGTCAAAGAAAACACTGCGGCAGCCAGCAAAGGCGCTCAATCACAGTGAAATCCTAGGTGCATTGCTCCCTGGGAAATACGAATATGCAAATAAAGTCTGTGGAGCCTCATTTAAGAGTCTCAAACACGGGACTAGCCAGATCTTCCTCCAGGGAAGGACTCAGCCAAGACTGATCTCCCTGAGGTCAGTGATTGTTTCGTGATGTTGGTCTACTAGGCATTGCTCTCACCTAGCCAGAATCCTACTCCACACTGATGAGAGGAGAGATGATAATTTAGGAGCACAGATTTCCCTGGATTTTACTGTATTTGAGGGGCTGTTGTAGCCGTTTTGCTTTTCCACGGTCTTTGTTCTACCAGTAACATGGTAGTCCCCGATATTTACAGTAACAGAAGGTGGACCTGAGTGGGGGCTGGCTTTGTGCGGGATAAGTAAGTGTTTTTGTTGGTAAGATTTGGGGTACATAATATATTTTGGTCGCTTCAATATAATGCTGGGAAAACGTTCTTATGTTTTACACTGAGCACTTACGTCGGGCTTCTATGTAAATCTTACAATAATGTGATTCAGGCTAAACCCCAAAAGAACCACTCACTGTAATGAGGCAAATTGAGACACTTTGGACTCCATTTCGGGTCTGTTCCATTAGTGTCCATCATTTTAGGCATCGACAGAACTGTAATCGTCCACATTTGTGCAATGAAAAGACACCTAATGTAATGTGTCATCTTATAAGTGTGTGGTTCCATTGGGGTTTTTGTCTGAATCACAGTGTTTCGGATTCACATGGAAACTGCGACGTAACGGCTTAGCTGACTCGAGCCTTATTCCAATTTTTGGGAGGCAGAATGAGCAAATAGACTACAGTACAAGAATAATTCTTATTTTTATTTTTGCTTCGTTCACCGTGCGGTATAAGTGATAAGACAGCTTCATTCTTCAGCTGGATGTGATTATAGCAATACTAAATGTAAAATCTTTTTTATGTTTTGCTATTATCACACAGTAAAAATGTTTTTTTTTTATATAAAAAAAAATTATTTCATTGTCATATTCTGAGTGTGGTAATTTTTTTACATTTTGGCGAACAGAGGTGTATGAAGGCAGGCTGGCGAGTTGGAAATATTTTTATCACCTTTTATTCAGATTCTTCCGGCACAGAATGAACAAAACCAGCAATTTGGTTATTTTATATATATATATATATATATATATATATATATATATACACTGTGTATATATATATATATATATATATATACTGTATATATACATGTGTATATATATATATACTGTATATATACACTGCTCAAAAAATAAAGGGAACACTTAAGCAACAGAATATAACTCCAAGTAAATCAAACTTCTATGAAATCAAACTTTCCACTTGGGAAGCAACACTGATTGACAATCGATTTCACATGCTGTTGTGCAAATTGATTAGACATCCAATGGAAATTACTGGCAATTATCAAGACACCCTCAATAAAGGAGTGGTTCTGCAGGTGGGGACCACAGACCATATCTCAGTACCAATGCTTTCTGGCTGATGTTTTGGTCACTTTTGCATGTTGGTTGTGCTTTCACACTCGTGGTAGCATGAGACGGGCGCTACAACCCACACAAGTGGTTCAGGTAGTGCAGCTCATCCAGGATGGCACATCAATGCGAGCTGTGGCAAGAAGGTTTACTGTTTCTGTCAGCGCAGTGTCCAGAGGCTGGAGGCGCTACCAGGAGACAGGCCAGTACACCAGGAGATGTGGAGGGGGCCGTAGGAGGGCAACAACCCAGCAGCAGGACCGCTACCTCAGCCTTTGTGCAAGGAGGAACAGGAGGAGCACTGCCAGAGCCCTGCAAAATGACCTCCAGCAGGCCACAAATGTGCATGTGTCTGTACAAATGGTTAGAAACTGACTCCATGAGAACCCTGACATCACACAAAAGTGATTGCAAACTTTCACCACAAACCTGGATTACCCCTTTAATGATAATATTATGCACTGCAGCATGAAAAGACAAGAAGTGTGAAATATACTCACTGTCAGTATCCAGCTTTGCTTGCTGGTTCCAGCTGTTATCACATGAACATTCATGTGTGATTTCCATACATACAGTAAGTAGCTTCTCTTGCTTTTTCAATGAAGCAGAGGCTGTATTTTTTGTCTGAACATTGAGAGCAATATGAAAAAGAAATGGATTTTACAGTGTAGGTTAAATGTTTAAAATATCACTTTTATTTTTTATTTATAAAAATGGACATTCTGGCATACCACTGTATACCCACAAACCAGACCGATGTGTTTCGACATATGCAGTCTTAGTTATGAAGAACAGGTCGTCTACACGTGACTGTAAGTATGCAAATCTCATATTAGTGGTCAAATGATGACTATTAAACCAATTAGGGCTCATACTTACTTGCGAGAAACTCGGACGAGTCTCGCACGTCAATACTCGGCCCTGCCGTCAGCACTCGGATCAAAGCGGTCAGCTGAATGTATTTCTATGCAGCTGAACGCTCCGATCTGAGTGCCGTCGGCAGTGCCGGGTATCGACGTTCGAGACTCGTTCGAGTTTCTCACATGTGAGTATGAGCCCATAAACTGTATATAGGAGGAGTTGCCAAATTGAATTCTTGCACCGGGTACAGAAAAGCATATAGCCAATATGCTTATTGTCATGCCCGCCATGTCTGTTGTGCCGCATGACCCCTGGAGCAGTGTGCACGTGCACTGAATTCTTATGCCCGTTATGTCTCATGCTGCAAGATCCCTGGAAGCAGTGTGCACATGCACCTCGTGACTGTTGAACTGCAAGATGCCTGGAGCAGTGTGCACGCGCGCCTTACCTCATGGCTGCACGCCGTTGCTGCATAACCATCCGTCTATGCTCTGATTCTCCAATCCTCTCTGTATTCCTGGAGCCCCTGATCATGTGACCTTTCCTATATACCAGCACTGCCAGACCCAGCTAACCTCTCAGTGTTTGTGGAACCCCTGATCATGTGACCTTCTCTATGGTCCAGCCCAGTCTGACCTAGCAAAGCTCTCTATGATCCTGGAGGATCTGAACCGGAAGTCCTTCCCTGGTCCTGACCTGGAAGTGAAGGTGCTATGGTACTATATCACACCGCCCCTTCCTATGGTCGGGGCCTGAGTATCCTGTTGCTTCCCTTCATGGCTGCTTGGTCTGCTCGGTCGCTCCCTGTATTCTGTGCCCCTGCACTCTGCCCTGTAGTATGTCTCTGCACACGCTCTGTGCTTGTACTTTGCCTCTTGTCCCATGCCTTGTCTTGTGTTTGTCCTTTGTGCCATGTTTTGTCTCTGTCATGCTTGGACTTGTAGTCCTTCCTATATTCTCTGCCTTGCCTGTTGCACCATGTCTGGCCTTTGCTATTCTGAGCCTTGTAGTACTTCCACGTTCTCTGTCTCTGCCTGGTTTTCCATACTCTGTCTTATGGTGCTCGCTTGCACATTCCATGGCTACTCTCATGGTTCTCCCTTGACCTGGCTCTGGACTTCGGCCTATGCTCCGCTGCTAGTCCTATTCTCTCTCTTACCCCGCTCTGTGCTTCTGCCTACGTTCCGCTCCTTGTTCCGTACCTTGTCTAGCTTTGCCTTGTTTCTTGCCTTGCCTTGTTTCTTCGTGTGCCCTTTGCATGCGCCTGGCCTTCCTAGCCTCTTGCTTGTGCCTCAGCCGTACCCGCCCTAGCCGTGCCCACCTGCTGGTTCCTCAGCCATGCTCGTCGGCCAGTGACAGCTGTGTCGCCTGTTATGCCCCAGCCGAGTTCACTGGAGTGTTGCCCGCCTGTCTGTGCTGCAGCCCGACCAGCTAGCCAGTGCCCCAGCCGAGCTCTCTGTGCTTCCTTGCACCCACGCTGTCTCTGCACTGCACTTTGCGTGCTTCTCTAATAGCACGCACAGGCCGTCGCCTGCCCCATGGCATACCTCCCCATTCTTCTGTAAAAGTGCATGCAGGTCTTGTCATGTACCCTGTCATGCTCTCTAGCATGCACATGTCCTAGCCTATACCCTGGCGCGCCTCCCTCCACGCGCAGGACTCTGCTTTTAACCCCGACCCTGGCGTGCCCCTCTGCACACGCAGGACTCTGCCTCAAACCCTGATGCTGGCGTGCCCCCTGCACGCGCAGGACCTTGCCTTGGACTTTGAACCCTGGCGTGTCCCCTACACACGCACCGTACTTTGCACGTTGAACCTGGCATGTCCCCTACACATGCACCATGCACCTTGTCCTGGACCCTGGTGTGCCCCTAGCATGCACCCTGTCTGGAATCTTGACTTGGACCTCAGCGTGTTCCCTTACACGCACCATGTCTGGAGCTCTGTCGTGCCTCCTTGCCTGAACCCTGGTTTGCCTGCTGGATTCCCGGAACCTGCCATCACTGCCACAGATTGTAAGCATGAAGACTGCGGCCTGATGTCCGGAGCTGGTGTCCGCAGCCTGGTGCCCTGATCCTTGCCAGCTGTCCTGAGTCCGATGCCATCGTGTCATTGCCGGTAACCGGGCTTACCTTCTGGCATGTACCATGCCATGGACCTTGGCGTGCCACGCACGCACCTTGCTGTGTTTTGCTTGTTATCACGTTTTGCACCTGATGTTACCCTGAGTTTGCCTTAATGAAGATACCTTGAATTCATGTCTTGTCTTGTTTCCTGCACGTCCTTTGTCATCAGACACTCGTACTTAGTGTCTACCTGAGCCGGCCGTCTGGTTCCAGCAGTCGTGGTGGCTCACCCCCTTGGTCTTGCCCCTGACAATCCCTGTATAGGGGGTGGTTCCTCACAAGGTCAGCTCGCCCTAGGTGGGTGGGTGCCACGACCCAGAGGGTCCACTATAAAGAAAACGACTCAGCGTAAGCTGACTCCGTCACACTTATAATATTAAAACAATGAGCTGTGTGGCTCAGTGGCACTTTCACAAGCTTTAATAAACTCTATATTTATTATAATTTTCTTGTTTACTCAGAAGTTCCTATATTCTCATTTGTTGCTTTAAAAACAGTATATTATTCTGTTTAATTATGTGAATTTTTCGTAGATGATGAATTGAAGAGCTGTAAATTCAATATGGTAGAAAATGTACTGGAAATGGTCTCAGTTTTGAATATCTTTGATGGCTTCGAGACAAAATCAGAAAAGCTCTGTAAGCAAAATAGAAACAGAAAAAAGCATGAAGTTTGCAATTTTATAGATATGTTCTGTCATTCTGAGAAGCTTCCAGCTGTGAGCACTTCCCTATTGTATGTTCAAAAAGATAAGCTATTCCCTGTCTCATAAAGAAATGCTTTACTTCAGTGCTTATTCTTAAAATATGATACTGTCTGGGAAATGCACACATTGCTACCTTGTTCTTCCTTTCCCCTGTTTTTGCTTTTATTTTTGTTTGCAATAATGTAGCCATCAGCCTAAAATGTGGTGGATCTATTTTCTTCTCACAGTTTTCTCTTGGAATACAGAATTTCTTGACAATTTCAGAAAATAACACTTGAACTAAATCATCTAATATAGTGGATGCCAGTTAAGCAATGCTGTTTCTGTAGCAGAATCCTTCACACAGAAAAAAAAGACTGACTGCTTCAATAGGAATGATATAAGGAAATGATGGTTACTTAAAAATTATGCACAAAAACAGTTCTAAACTGGGCAATGGCTTATAAGTAGAAATAATCTACAGTAATTGCAAATAACACAAAGTTGGCAGGGACATTCAATTTGTATTTAAGATATTTGAATGGAAATATAACCCCAGAGCATGATAAAAATACAATGTAAAAACAGTAGAATAAACAATAATCACCTCACTGCTCACCTGTTCCAATGACCTGGCAACCTACCGTCTGGACTCCACTGTGCCTCTTCTTTTCACTTTATCCATTGTGTGCATCATCTTCAGACTGTTTCACTCCATGCTGAGATCTCCGGCTCAGAGTAAATCTTTGATTTTACTGCACACCATGTCATTGCGATGTGCCCCATGACGTCAAGACGCATGACGTGCTTTGCCCGAGGCTTATTGAACACCTTAGGGTATAAATGTGATAAAGTGACAAAGTGCACTGTGCCAACACATCACGCAATATTTCAGAGGTTTATTGGCCACCTGAAACCCTGGCACAGACTGAGGAAGCCCAAAGAGGATACGCGTGACAAAAAGGTAAAAAGGAGAGACACAGTGGATCGATGATGGGCTGCAGCACGGAAGGGTAGGTAAGTGGGATGAGAAATTTCAACAAAATGGCAACCATTTAGCCATGATTTTACTGAATTGGCATGGAAGCAAATTGTAAAAACTTCATATTCTGAAGATTTAAACATTTTTCTACCATTTGCGGGAAAATTCATTTTTGCTCGAATAAATTTTATCCTCTGTAATTTTAGCACTTGTTTCCATTCCCATTTCTCAAAATTGAAGTTACTAGGACCAATCCATTAATATTCTATTTCACCTCTTGGCTCCTGCATCTGTTTGCATGTTAATATTACAGATTCAGTTTACAGTATGTGACTGCCCTGGCATCACTTTTGCAAAGGGATATTCAATAATAGGCTACCAAAAAGGAGGGACCACTTTTATCTCCTGTGGCATTTTCTCCACACGATTCTGAGGTTGTCCTTAGTAAATGGACTGTATCAGGCCAACGAGCCTCCTATGGAGGGGTAAAACCCGCATAACATAACATTTACTAGTGTGGTGCACTTTAATATACAATGGTGCAGTTATAAGGCTTATTTCTCTTGTTCTTTTACACCCTTAAGTTGAACATCTGTGTATAGGTGAAAAGTGCTAATAGGATAATGCCAAATAAAAACGATGATGGTAGAAGCAACAAATCCCTCCTTTGCAGATAAACAAGTTCTCCTTGGGGTGTTGTGTTTAGGAATAATCACCAATACACGGATGTCAATAGTCAGTACCGCTGCCAATTCCATAAAGGCAAAACAATTGCCTTCCTTGAATGAAGAAGCTGGAAAAAGTGTAGGAAAATGGTATTCATAGCTGAGCATTTATGAAAAGTAGTACTAGGCACATTTCTGTTTTAGCTGATGCTCTTTACCCCTCTGCGGATAGACACAGGCAACGTGTAAATGAAAATGAAAAAAAAAATGTGGACATTTTCAACAGCATTAGTCTTTCCCTTGTCTTTCCCTTGTCACCTGTATGTTGTACCTCCTGGTTTTGTGACTCTTCTTTTTTAAATGGACATATATTGCCTGCAATCAAGCCTTATACACACAGTGGTGTGTAAAATGTTGGGTACCCCTGGTCAAAATGACTGTTATTGTTAACAGCTAAGCAATGGGGATGTGCAATCTTGCTTAGTGATATTCGGACGTCGCTCGAGTATCTGGATGCTCGGATATGTTCGGCACGCGACAAGCATTGGCTGGTACTGAGATTTGAAGCTCAAATCTCTGCCCTGAATGTTTAGTGACTGTTGCACATCCAATAAGCATGCAAAAATTGCCATAGCCATCTTGGTAGTGGCATTTCTGTGATTGGCTGGCAGCATTACTTCATCACAGTTTATAAAAGAATAGACAAAAACATGCTCGGCGCACTGATGCCACTGCACAGTGACGGTTCTGAATAAATGTAGAGAGAAGTTATCCAGGCGTTTGTCTGTAAAGTTTAACTAATCAGAATCTTCTAGTGTTGATACAGCTGCTAATGCTGAACTATTGTACTAAAAGTCCTATTAAAGGCTAATCCTGTGCTTTACTGTTTATATCTGATACATTCTGCATTTAGCCTAGTGACAGTTGCAGGACCATGGAGAGCGACAGCACACAGCCTCTAGGCAGGTTTAAAGACTTTGCAGCTTGTTGATAAATGTATGTATGCTGCACGTGACCACAATCTTTTTTGGGGGGTGAAAAAATTGACTATATTGTCATCCATACAGTTTAAAGTACTTAATGTTACATTACTAAAAAAAGTCACTCTGTGTGACTGTAGACTTTTAAGTCCCCTCAGCGCACGCACTGTGCATGGACAGGATTTTCCGGTTTTGGAGCTATTGTAAAATATACAATAGATATCACTCATGTAATGTAAGAAATAAGTGAAATATTTGGCCTTGTTCTATACCTATATTTCTTCTCTGTGCATCATGAATTGAAGTATGTGTTAAAGGGACCCACTGAGACTTTTCACCCAGGGTCCATGAAAACCTAGAGCCAATCCTGCTAGTACCCACACAAGCTTTGTCCCATCTTTCCTATCTGGATGGGCTGAGGATGGGAATGAGGAAAAGAAGGAGAAGACATAAGACATGGAGAATAGTCATCATGGTGGAGACAGGGAAGTGTTCATCTTGGCCAAAAAAGAGTACTGATTATTTACCCCACTAAACCCATGCTACAAGGAGAACCTTGCATCTTTCATTCTTGAGGCAGAGAGGTCTACTACAATAGTGCTATAAATAAAGGCCATTGTAGAAAATATGTTGAAAAATATGTTGAAAATTCCCATCAGACAATACTAGCGGCAGGTGGCAAGCTTCCTTGCCCAACCAAGGAGAAGAGGTGAGGCAGACACACACCAGCTGCAAAATTAGGAAGGAAGGCACAATTTATGTTAATCTCAAAATAAAAGTAATAAAATAATGAATAATAATATAATCAATGTGCCCTATTCCCAAGAAAGTGGATGGCAGACCATTCTTCGTCAGGAGGAAGGAGACATCCGAAACGCACGTCGGGGCGCGTTATAACGGCACACTGCTTCCCTCACTTGCCCTGGGTCTGCAGGTATAGAGATTTCTTTTGCTACCATTATCATTGCCACACTCTGGCCTGGTTGTTAGCGCATTGACACATATGTGACTCTCACATTGTTGGTCTTATTTCATTTGATATGAGTCACATACACTTTATACACTGCAATTATATGCACATCACAATATTTGTGTAACACATGTGATTTTCACCACTTTTTCATGTTTTATTTTGCCCTTCTTTGCACATTTTGCAATTTGTGCACAAATTTCATATGATTATGCACTTTTTTGCATTTTTTGCACTTTTTGCATTTTTTGCACAGTTGCTCACAATATAATTTTGTGTTTTTACACATTTTATATAATTTTAAAACAGGCTTGTACAATTTGTACCTTTTTGAAAAATTTGTATTATTTAATTATTCATTTTTTGCAACAATCAATATTCATTTTTATATATACTGTGAGGTAGCGCTGTCATTCAGTTAGGGGATCCTCGCTAGGCAGCGAACAAAACACATCCGGCACCGTGTTTTCAATAAACTCATAACAGTCCCTTCGGTTTATTCAGCAGCATAAACCCATAGAAGCAACATAAACTTTATATACAGCATAGCGTCCATTATAGCTTCACTCTGGTTATCCTTATATCACACAGGTCAAGCAAATGTCCATTACACAGGTTCTTCAGCCTCAGCGTTATCTCACCCACATCAGAGTCACTCATGGTTCCTTCACCATCATGCGGCAGACGTCCATTCCCTCCAGGGAACTCTCAGGCACGTGCAGCCATTAACACATCATTCACTTGCTGTCAGAAGGCAGCCCCATCTCAGTCAGACGGGACCTTCCACCCTGGACCAACCAGGTCCCAGCATTCACCCCCTGTGACTCTGACCTCATCACAGGTCTTTCAAGCATTTACACACTCTTTCCAACAGTGCTTTAAACACACTCCCTGGGTGGGTTTGTAGGTAACCAGGCTCGCCCATCTCTCTAGTTACCTGGAGACTTCTCCCTTACACATTGAAACAACACCTCAGCAATATCATTTCTGAACAACACATAAGTCTCCATCCCAAAGCCACCCACTTTGGGATACATAACGGCCATTCCGCATTCTGCCATTCATCCTTTCTCCTGGGACATCCACACTGCGCCCCCTAGTGGACTCAGTGGTTACTACACCACATACCTCCCCCCTCTGTTCAAACTTGTGGGGTTGAACACACATTTCACCAGGGTCTCGCGACCGGGCACTCACTACACCTTGCCCCACAGGTCGAGAGAACCGTCTCCATCTGTCATACAGCCTCGTTCCTACGCTAGACTTCCCCTGCCTCCAGCGGTCAGAATATCGGTCATTGACTTTGACCCTCCAGTCACGGTCTTTCTGCGTCATCAGACACTGTCTAGTCACCACCCTCCTACAGTGCGCTTCGTCACCTGACCTTGCTCCCACTGACCGTCTCTCCCGGTTGGTGCGGTCATCAGTCTTAATCGGGCCTACTGTCTGACCTGAGTCTGACTCATTCAGGGACTCACAGGAACTACGGTCTCTCAACGTCATCCTGCCAGTCGAACTACCACTTGCTGACATTCTTCGGCCATCGGCCCTGTCACTTCTTGGTGGAACCCCTCGGGTCCTTACATCTTGGGTTGAAGGCGGCCGCCACCTGGTGTTTCGTACCTCTTTATTGATTTGCCGATAGTCCCGCCTCAACTGCTCAATCTCTTGCAGGTACCCCACTCGATACTCCAAGAGCATCCAAAAGTTTCTCAGGCTTTCTACGGAGCCAACCACCATGACGGGAATCCTACCCTCTTCACTGGATACCTGGTCTTCCTCATCAGGAGGGATCCTCACCCTCACCACACCGGAGCTATTTACAAGGTCTTGCATTACCTTCCCGGATCTTCCAATGATTCTCCCATTCAGAGCTTTGGGTACCGGAACCACATCTTTCCGCAAACCCAGCCGATTCATAGCCTCCCTTGCTAACTCTAGGTGTCGAGCAGCCTTCACATTACTCCGCCTGACCAACTGTTTTGCGTGGAGACATTGTAGATGCATCTCCTTCAGGACAGCTACTCGGTTTGATTTTTCTTCTCTGGCTAATACTGTCACCAACTGCCGAGTCTCAGGTGCCCGGTGCACCTTACACGCTTTGACCGCCTCTTTGAAAGCCTCATGCACACCTTCCTCAGCACAGGCTTCTTGCATGTCTTCTGGTACATCAATCACAGACTGGAAGGTTGTGGTCTTGCTCTCTTCCTGGACCAAAGGCTCTAGCTTTACCACGGACACTTCCCTCACTATCGTTGACCCGACCGGGTGACTGTCTTCTTCAGTTTTTAACTCACCAACTTCACACGATTTGATCACTTCATGACCCTTTGCCACAATGGCTACTGGCAGTTCTGTCTTATTATCACTCGCGCTCACCCGTGGTAAGAATTCGTCCAACTTCTCCCGCAGTAGACTTTTTACTACTCCTCTGAATTCCTCCTTCTCTTCCTTGAGGTTCTCATTCACACTTTGCCAGGTGGACAGGTGACCTCTGAGCTCCAAGACTTCTTTCTCGAGCCCCTCCACCCTGTGCTCGGCCATTTGTCTCAGGACTCTTTCTCGTTCAAGATGTTCTTCCACTGTCTCTTTTATTAACTGTAGCTCATGATCTTGTTCCATTTTGGCCAGCACGTGTTGCACCACTACTTCTTTGATTATATTGTCAAAGGGTACCACTGGGTCAGTCCCACCAGTCGTCTCATCTCCCAGCCCACCATCCGTCATATCAGGAGATGTCAGGTCCGTAAGTTGGGCAGATGTACTTCTTCTTCCAGTCAGTTCTACCTCTGACCTGTCCACGTCAGGAGCCGTCACTGTCTCAGTGTCTGCTGGCCCCACAGTCGAAACGTCTCCATCGTCCGACCATACGTCATCAAACAAAACAAAGTCCCCACCCCTCTCGAAGGCATAGACTAAGTCCCGTGGTATCCCGTCCCCTTGGCACACACCACCTTTGGTCCCCTCAAACATTACTCGGTCTACTACATAGTTCACCGTGACCCCATGTTTACAGCGAACCCTGGCATTTTTCTCGGTCAGAGATAAAATGAGCGGAGTTCCTGTCAGAGTCACCTGACTCTCTGAGTCCAGTCTACCAGAGACTCCTTCCCGGTGCAGCATCACAGTACACACCTGTGGCCCGTCATTATCTGGAAAATACATGCCGCACTCCTCAAAACTCATACAGACACACTGTAGTTCCCCAGACATACCCACTGAGGCAACCAGTGCTGCCATTTCCTGAACCACCCCAATTTGGTTCACCACCCCCTCCTGGGACTCCACCCCTTTTTGGGTTACCACCCCAATTTGGTTTCACCGCCCCCCTCTGGGATGCCACTTCTTTTTGGGTTACCACAGCAATTTGGGTCACCGCCCCCTTCTGGGACTCCACCCCCTTTTGGCTACCACCCTGACTTGGGCCACCACCCCCTTTCGGGATTTCCCCATGTCCGTTCTACCGGTCTTCTCAGACCACAGTTCACACAACACAGTTTGTCTCTTTTAACGATACCACACAAGTCCTTGCTGGCACCACCACAGCTCCTGCTGTCACCGATCACCGACACCACACCAGTTCCTTTTGGCACTGTTTTCGTGGACCCACCAATCCACCGGAAGCTGCTTGTCCCCTTCATAACCTGCTGAGTTACCGGAAGCCACTTGTCACCTTCTTGACTCCCACTGAGCTACCGCAGGCTGAGTTCAGAAAAGAAAAAACACCACACAAAAAACTCACGTGTCCTTTCTGTGTGCTATTCAGGACGTTCTGTCTCTGCCTGAGACCATCCAACACACAGGGGGCACCGGGTGCTATTCAGGGAGTGGCCCTCCTCCCAGGGTTTCCCAACACACCGGCCTCACCAGTTCCAGGAGCTTAGCGGGTGCTCTTCAGGACATCCATCACCTCCTGAGACTGCCCAACACTCACGCCTCACCAGGTCCAAGGTCATACCATGTGCTCCAGGGATCCGATTCTTCTCCTAGAATCTCCCAACACTGACCCTCCAGGACCTTGCTCACTGAACCCTCCAGGTACGCAGTCTCTCTCACTGACCCAGGTCAGTACAACACGAACACCTGTCTGTTACCTGTGTCGGCCGCAGAGGCCCCCTAGCAATCACCAGTCTCTTTCTCACTGACCCCGGTCAGTACAGCACGGTTTTCACGACCATCACCTGCTGGCCGCGCAGGTTCTCGGACCCCTCTACCGCAGAGGTATCCTATAAGTCTCTTTCTCCTGGGGAAACGGCTGCACAGGGCTCATCGATCCGGACAGTGCCTTACTCACTAGGCTGCCCCACGATTCCAGAACCACTGCCGCACAGTGGCTCCCCCATCCGTCAGCCCTCCTGGCTCAGCATTGCCCTTAGCAACCAACTTTGCAGTCCTCTTCCGTTGCTCCCAGCAACAAAGCTACAACAATGACCATAGCTTTCTCCACCAATTGTGAGGTAGCGCTGCCATTCAGTTAGGGGATCCTCGCTAGGCAGCGAACAAAACACATCCGGCACCGTGTTTTCAATAAACTCATAACAGTCCCTTCGGTTTATTCAGCAGCATAAACCCATAGAAGCAACATAAAGTTCATATACAGCATAGCGTCCATTATAGCTTCACTCTGGTTATCCTTATATCACACAGGTCAAGCAAATGTCCATTACACAGGATCTTCAGCCTCAGTGTTATCTCACCCACGTCAGGGTCACTCATGGTTCCTTCACCATCATGCGGCAGACGTCCATTCCCTCCAGGGAACTCTCAGGCACATGCAGCCATTAACACAGCATTCACTTGCTGTCAGAAGGCAGCCCCATCTCACTCAGACGGGACCTTCCACACTGGACCAACCAGTTCCCAGCATTCACCCCCTGTGACCAACCCTGGCCACATTATATGGTTCATAGCCACGCCCACCGGGTCACATGACTCTGACCTCATCACAGGTCCTTCAAGCATTTACACACTCTTTCCAACAGTGCTTTAAACACACCTCCTGGGTGGGTTTGTAGGTAACCAGGCTCGCCCATCTCTCTAGTTACCTGGAGACTTCTCCCTTACACATTGAAACAACACCTCAGCAATATCATTTCTGAACAACACATAAGTCTCCATCCCAAAGCAAAGCCACCCACTTTGGGATACATAACGGCCATTCCGTATTCTGCCATTCATCCTTTCTCCTGGGACATCCACACAGCGCCCCCTAGTGGACTCAGTGGTAACTACAACACAATACCCTTTGCACCTTTTTGCAGTTTTTGCATTTTATTGCTGCTAAAACCTTTGACTCTATACTCAATTTCTACCTGCATCAGGCTATAATTATCTCCCTGGCACATTTGTGGATCTATTACTTATATTTGTAAGATCTTATATTTCTTCTTTATTAAAGCGGTTGATTTGCCTTATGCACTAATATTGCATTATTAACATATATACCTATATATTTTTTATGTTGTTGTGCCAAATTGTGCAATAAAAGCTATTTCAACAAAGCTATTTTATTTTCACTTTCTTTTTTATTGCACATATTATCCTTACCAGGTATATCTCTCACCATCTTCAGTTGATTTTTTCACACACCAGCTACAGCAGAGCCAGGAGTACACTGTCAAAGGCCTGGGACAATTTCTTGACACCCTCTCAGTATCCATGCCCTGATCACTGGGTATTTTTGACAAGGAGGGAAAACTTTTTAAAGATAGTCAAGCAATACCTGGCCGACAAAACCAGCGTAATTCCTCACTGTCCTTCAGCTATTGGCTCAAAAAAACTGGACACATGGTATGAATTGACCTTCTAAGCTTTGAAGGTGTTGTGCTGCCCTGCCAGCAGCATCTTGTCTGAGCTGGTTTTTAATGCCAGGGGTGGTCATGACAGACAGATGCTTTCAGCAGTCATCAGAAAATGCTGACAGGGTCACTGTGATGAAAATGAACAAAGCCTAGATTAGCCCCAACTTTTACAAACCACCAGATAACAGCATTACATAAATTGTTTTTAATATTCAATATTTGAATGAGGCCTGCCATTTATTGCTTTTAATGGTCTATGGATGACTGAATGACCCTTCTTATAATTTTTTTCTGGCTTTGCACTGTGTGCAAAGTATTTATGAGCATAGAAGTTTCACAAGTATACTTTCTTAATTTTCTTATGAGGCACTCCAGTTGTTGTCCTCAAGGGTGTATGGATGACCCTAATTATACTTTTTTTGGCTTTGTACTATGTGCAGAGCCTTTATGAATGTCAGAGTACCACAACTAAACATTCTTAATATTTGAATGAGGCACTATATTTTCTGCATTCAAGGGTTTATGGATGATCGTGCTTGCAATTTTTGACAGGCTTTGAACTGTCTGCACAGCTTTTATGCATGTAGGAGTGCCACAACCTCACTTTGTTCACAATATTTGAAGAAGATATTACAGTTTCTTTCTTCAAGTGTGTATGGATTTATTTTTGGCAGCCTTTGCACTTAGTGCACAGCCTTTATGTGTTAACGAGTACCACTGCATAACAATTTGAACAGAATGTGAATGAGGTCCTCCTTTATGTCTAATGAAGGATGTATCTGAGTCCCTTTTCCTTCAAATTTTTGGCAGTTCTTGCTTCCTTAATGATTTAAACTGAAATTTCGAATTTTATAATAAATGTTTCAATTTTTTTTTACTTAAATTATTATATTTCTAAATGCTTTTTACAGTTTGCCTTATTTTCAAATCATTATACAGGAAAGAATGTTTCTTATCATATTTTTGCTGTAAAGTGAATGTTTCATTGTCAGTCCTTAAAGTGGAGTAAAGTGTGACACCATTGTTCACAGCAGCATTTTGGGAGTCAGAAATGCTTCCAGGGTCTTGCCCAAGGTTGTTCTGCCTCCAATAAGAAATGTTTCCATCCATTTCAACATTTTTACTGACTCCCAGACCTCCTTGTAGGGTTCGCCTGAAAAATACTCATTACTCGTTACTCGAAACAAGCATCCAAGTATTAGGAATTGCTCATTATGATAATGTAAAAGCATTGTAACAAGCTTATAAACTGGAGAAGCTTAGCCAATAATATCACTAAAAAAATCCTAGGTTGGAAAGCAGGAGAATAGCAAAGAGGAAGATAGCTAAGGTTTGCCCTATGATACACTGGAATAACCAGTTTCAAAATAGTACCCATCTGTCTGAAATGAAAAAAACAATACTGTCACATTTCTGTACTTTACGTTCTGTACAATGTGGGCGGCTAGTCATGGACACCACCATATAAAAATAAACCATTTTTTAAAATCATAGCTACTCAAAAATGGTATATTTGTAGTTTAACCCCTTCTTGACATGTGACTTACATGTACTGCTCTGCGGGAGCTGTGTTCCCACAAATAGCAGTACAGGTATTGCACACGGATTGTGCAGACTTATGCTGGGCGCCACGGCAATAGTGAGTGGGTGTCAGCTCTATGTGAGTGCTGACACCCTGCAGCAACACCCATGATCGGTGCTAGCACTGATCACGGGCATTTAGCCCCTCTGATGATGCTGTCACTAGTGACAGTGACATTGAGGAGCATTGCATAGGAAGTGCGCTTTCATCTGGATAACACGATGCGTTTGCATTGTCATAATGGTCTCCATGGAGACTCCAGGCCCCAAGATGACCGTAGGGTCCTTGAGGGAAGGTGGCTTCTCAGTGTCTGCATAAAGCAGGACCGAAGGCGCCTCCTTTCCTGCCTGTCAGTCAATCCTGCAATGTTCTGCAGTGCAGATGCATTACAGAACATCAGATCAGTAATCTGATGTAATAAAGTAATGTCCCATCCTGTGACAATGTAAAAAAGTGAAAAAAAAATTAGAAAGTGTAAAAATATTTTAAAAATCCCCAAATAAAGAAAAAAACAAATATTTTTCCAATAAATGCATATATTTATGTAAATAAAAAATAAACAATAAAAGTACACATATTTGGTATCGATTTATAAAACTGTCCCATTAGTTAACCCCTTCAGTGAACACCGTAAAAAATAAATAAAAGCGAGGCAAAAAACAATGCTTTATCATCATAAAGCCAAACAAAAAGTGCAGTAAAATGCAATCAAAAAGATGAATGTAAAGCGGTAATGCTGAAAACGTCATCTTGTCCCGCAAAAAAACAAGCCACCAAATATCTCCATCAGCGGAAATATAAAAAAGTTACAGCTATCAGGATAAAGCGATGCAAAAATAATTATTTTTTCTATAAAATAGTTTTTATTGTGTAAAAGCACCAAAACATTAAAAAAAACTACCATATATACTCGAATATAAGCCGAGATTTTCAGCCCATTTTTTGGGGCTGAAAGTCCCCCTCTTGGCTTATATTCGAGTCATATACCTGGGGGTCGGCGGGGAGGGGGAGTGGGGGTGTCATAGATCATACTTACCCTGTCCTGGATCGGTCTCTGCTGCCCCCCGCTTCTCCATGGTATCCCTTCCTTCCTTCAGCGGTCACATGGTTCCGCTCATTAAACTCATGAATATGCGCATATTCATGAGTTTAATGAGTGGTACCATGTGACCGCTGAAGGCAGGAAGGGAGACCATGGAAGAATGAGACTGCAGAGACCGAGCCTGGACTGGGTAAGTATAGGCTATATTCACCTGTCCCCGGTCCATCGGTGCTTGCTGCTGTCTGATGTGTCTTCTGTCAGTGATGTTTAGGCAGCAGAGGGTGCGATGATGTGGTTAGTGCGCGCCCTGCCCTCTGCTGCCTGAACGTCACTGACTGATGACGTGGCAGATAGTGATGAACAGCAGTGATGGACGCAGGACAGGCACCTGGCACCCAGCGACAGAGAGGTGAGTATGTCATTTTTTTAGTTTTATTTGAAGCAGCAGTGGCAGCATATGGGGGCATAATGTATGGAGCATCTTATGGGGCAGCATATGGGGGCATGATATATGAAGCAGCATATTGGTGCATGATATGTGGAGCAGCATATGAGGACAACATATGGGGGCATAATATATGGAGCAGCATATGAGGACAACATATGGGGGCATAATATATGGAGCAGCATATAGGGGCATAATCCATGGAGCAGGATATGGGGGCATAATCTATGGAGCATTTTATGGGGGCAGCATATGGGGCATCAAAGGAGCATATTATGGGGCAGCATGTTCTATGGAGCATCTTATGTGGCATAATCTATGGAGCATCTTATGGGGCCATAACCTTTATGGAGCAGCATATGGGCATATTATTCTAGGGAGCATCTTATGGAGCCATTATTAACCTTTGTGCAGCATTATATGAGGTGTATTTTGTATGGAGCATCTTATGGGGCCTATCATTAACTGTATGGAGCATTTTATGGGGCTCCTGATTCAATATGGCTATTCAAAAACATTTATCCTACTGATGTCTCAATTAATTTTACTTTTATTGGTATCCATTTTTATTTTTGAAATTTACCAGTAGCTGCTGCATTTTCCACCCAAGGCTTATATGCGAGTCAATAAGTTTTCCAAGTTTTTTGTGGCAAAATTAGGGGGGTCGGCTTATACTCGGGTCAGCTTATACTTGAGTATATACGGTACTTAAATTGGGTATCGATGTAATCTTACTGACCCAAAGATTAAAGCTGCCTTACCAATTTTACCACTCGTGGAATGGTATAAAAAAACAAAAAGCAATTTCTGAATTGCTGTTTTTGTTCATTCTGTCTCCCAAAAATTGGAATAGAAAGCGATCAAAAAATGTCATGTGCCTGAAAATGGTTCCAATAAAAACAGCAGCTCGTCCGCAAAAAACAAGCTATAACATGACTCCATCTGCCAAAATATGTAATAATTATTAGAGTTAAGCGAAACGGGTCGAAAAATTTCAAAAGTCGCCGACTTTTGGCAAAGTCGGGTTTCATGAAACGAAACCCGACCCTAGGATGAGGTCTGCCACGAGGTCGGCGACTTACGCGCCAAAGTCGCGTTTCAAAAGTTTGTTTTGCTCTCTTTTTCAGCCAATCAGGATCCACGGACACTGTGGGCAACGTGATGACATAGGCACGGGTCACCACCATCTTTCAAAAGGGCATGCAAGTGATTGGCTTGCTTTGGTGGGCGTCACAGGGGGTATAAAAGGGCGTGCACGCCGACCGCCATCTTACTTCTGCTGATCTTAGCATAGGGAGAGGTTGCTGCTGATTCTGTAGGGAGAGCGTTAGGCAGGGAAGAAGACCAAAAAACTGCTTCTGCTGCTAGCGATTTGGCCTGCACAACACACCAGTCACTGTGTGTGCAGTGCAAGGGGAGGCTATATAGTGGTGTATCAGTGGTGTTGGTTGTTGGGCTGCCTTCTAAGGCTTCCTGACAGGCTGGCATTGCTGTTTACCCACTGCTCCGCAAACTGCTTTTTTAAAAGCAATCCAATCTCACTTATCCTCTAGTCACTTTGGTCACAGCTGTGCCATCGAGCCTGTCACATAGCGCTCAGATATTCATTGGGCCTCACACAATCCAAAAGTGTCCAGTGTCCAAAAGTGTGTGCAGAGATTCAAACTCTCACTTATCCTCTAGTCACTTAGGTCACAGCTGTGCCATCGAGCCTGTCACATAGCGCTCAGATATTCATTGGGCCTCACACAATCCAAAAGTGTCCAGTGTCCAAAAGTGTGTGCAGAGATTCAAACTCTCACTTATCCTCTAGTCACTTAGGTCACAGCTGTGCCATCGAGCCTGTCATATAGCGCTCAGATATTCATTGGGCCTCACACAATCCAAAAGTGTCCAGTGTCCAAAAGTGTGTGCAGAGATTCAAACTCTCACTTATCCTCTAGTCACTTAGGTCACGGCTGTGCCATCGAGCCTGTCACATAGCGCTCAGATATTCATTGGGCCTCACACAATCCAAAAGTGTCCAGTGTCCAAAAGTGTGTGCAGAGATTCAAACTCTCACTTATCCTCTAGTCACTAAGGTCACAGCTGTGCCATCGAGCCTGTCACATAGCGCTCAGATATTCATTGGGCCTCACACAATCCAAAAGTGTCCAGTGTCCAAAAGTGTGTGCAGAGATTCAAATTCTCACTTATCCTCTAGTCACTTAGGTCACAGCTGTGCCATCGAGCCTGTCACATAGCGCTCAGATATTCATTGGGCCTCACACAATCCAAAAGTGTCCAGTGTCCAAAAGTGTGTGCAGAGATTCAAACTCTCACTTATCCTCTAGTCACTTAGGTCACAGCTGTGCCATCGAGCCTGTCACATAGCGCTCAGATATTCATTGGGCCTCACACAATCCAAAAGTGTCCAGTGTCCAAAAGTGTGTGCAGAGATTCAAACTCTCACTTATCCTCTAGTCACTTAGGTCACAGCTGTACCATCGAGCCTGTCACATAGCGCTCAGATATTCATTGGGCATCACACAATCCAAAAGTGTCCAGTGTCCAAAAGTGTGTGCAGAGATTCAAACTCTCACTTATCCTCTAGTCACTTAGGTCACAGCTGTGCCATCGAGCCTGTCACATAGCGCTCAGATATTCATTGGGCCTCACACAATCCAAAAGTGTCCAGTGTCCAAAAGTGTGTGCAGAGATTCAAACTCTCACTTATCCTCTAGTCACTTAGGTCACAGCTGTGCCATCGAGCCTGTCACATAGCGTTCAGATATTCATTGGGCCTCACACAATCCAAAAGTGTCCAGTGTCCAAAAGTGTGTGCAGAGATTCAAACTCTCACTTATCCTCTAGTCACTTAGGTCACAGCTGTGCCATCGAGCCTGTCACATAGCGCTCAGATATTCATTGGGCCTCACACAATCCAAAAGTGTCCAGTGTCCAAAAGTGTGTGCAGAGATTCAAACTCTCACTTATCCTCTAGTCACTTAGGTCACAGCTGTGCCATCGAGCCTGTCACATAGCGCTCAGATATTCATTGGGCCTCACACAATCCAAAAGTGTCCAGTGTCCAAAAGTGTGTGCAGAGATTCAAGCTCTCACTTATCCTCTAGTCACTTAGGTCACAGCTGTGCCATCGAGCCTGTCACATAGCGCTCAGATATTCATTGGGCCTCACACAATCCAAAAGTGTCCAGTGTCCAAAAGTGTGTGCAGAGATTCAAACTCTCACTTATCCTCTAGTCACTTAGGTCACAGCTGTGCCATCGAGCCTGTCACATAGCGCTCAGATATTCATTGGGCCTCACACAATCCAAAAGTGTCCAGTGTCCAAAAGTGTGTGCAGAGATTCAAACTCTCACTTATCCTCTAGTCACTTAGGTCACAGCTGTGCCATCGAGCCTGTCACATAGCGCTCAGATATTCATTGGGCCTCACACAATCCAAAAGTGTCCAGTGTCCAAAAGTGTGTGCAGAGATTCAAACTCTCACTTATCCTCTAGTCACTTAGGTCACAGCTGTGCCATCGAGCCTGTCACATAGCGCTCAGATATTCATTGGGCCTCACACAATCCAAAAGTGTCCAGTGTCCAAAAGTGTGTGCAGAGATTCAAACTCTCACTTATCCTCTAGTCACTTAGGTCACGGCTGTGCCATCGAGCCTGTCACATAGCGCTCAGATATTCATTGGGCCTCACACAATCCAAAAGTGTCCAGTGTCCAAAAGTGTGTGCAGAGATTCAAACTCTCACTTATCCTCTAGTCACTTAGGTCACAGCTGTGCCATCGAGCCTGTCACATAGCGCTCAGATATTCATTGGGCCTCACACAATCCAAAAGTGTCCAGTGTCCAAAAGTGTGTGCAGAGTTTCAAACTCTCACTTATTCTCTAGTCACTTAGGTCACAGCTGTGCCATCGAGCCTGTCACATAGCGTTCAGATATTCATTGGGCCTCACACAATCCAAAAGTGTCCAGTGTCCAAAAGTGTGTTCAGAGATTCAAACTCTCACTTATCCTCTAGTCACTTAGGTCACAGCTGTGCCATCGAGCCTGTCACATAGCGCTCAGATATTCATTGGGCCTCACACAATCCAAAAGTGTCCAGTGTCCAAAAGTGTGTGCAGAGATTCAAACTCTCACTTATCCTCTAGTCACTTAGGTCACAGCTGTGCCATCGAGCCTGTCACATAGCGCTCAGATATTCATTGGGCCTCTCACAATCCAAAAGTGTCCAGTGTCCAAAAGTGTGTGCAGAGATTCAAACTCTCACTTATCCTCTAGTCACTTAGGTCACAGCTGTGCCATCGAGCCTGTCACATAGCGCTCAGATATTCATTGGGCCTCACACAATCCAAAAGTGTCCAGTGTCCAAAAGTGTGTGCAGAGATTCAAACTCTCCCCTGTCCTATAGACACCTTGTACCTTGTTTTACATACTATATAGTTTGTTGGATTTTGTCTACATTTCTACCAAAAATGAGGAAGGCTGGTGGAAGAGGCCGTGGAATTGGGCGGGGGTTGGCAGCTGGTAATGATGGTGTTGGTGGTGGATCTGATGGTAGTGGCAAGAGCAAAATAGGACCGAATGCAGGAGGTGTTGAGCCTGCGTCATCGTCTGGCTACATAAGGCCTCGAACGCTTAGTTTTCTAGGAGTTGGCAAACCGCTTTTAAAGCCAGAGCATCAGGAAAAAGTTTTGTCTTAAATTGCTGACTCAGCCTCCAGCTCTATCGCCTCCTCTTCTTCAGTTGTAAAAAGTAAAAGCACTGAGTCGTCATTGGAGGCTCATGTTCATGAACCACACCTTTCCTTGTGTCCTTCACCCCAACCAAGATTGAAGGATGACGCAGGCCATACTACTGATTACTCCATGGAGCTGTTTTCACATACCATGCCTGGATTATCAAGTGAAATGGTGAATTACCCAGGCCAAGATGAATCTGACATGGAGTGCACTGATGCACAGCCGCTGATGGATGATTCTGCTGGTACATTCACTCAGAGCACTACATTGTCCTCGCAGTGTACAGAGCCAGATTCTGACCCTGATGAGACTCAGGTGCCCCTTCCCGCACACTATACCACCATACACGGTAACGCAGAGGAAGGTGCACATGACATAGAAGAGGAGGTGATGGATGACCCAGTTGTTGACCCAGATTGGCATCCATTGGGGGAAGAGGGTGCTGCTTCCAATAGCTCAGATGAGGAGCATCCACAGCAGACATCGACATCGCAACAGCTGTTATCTGGCAGGCCCGGAGCACTCCAAAGACAGGTTCCAAACATCAAAAGAGTTGCTGGACAGCTTGTCCATAGGGTCAAAAGATCACAGCGTGCTAGGCCGCAAAATGTCTGCCAAAGTAGGAAGAGTGCAGTGTGGCACTTTTTTGAACAAAATCCTCATGATCAGGCCAAGGATCTCTGTAAGAAGTGCGCAAAGACCTTTAGCCGAGGGAAAATTCTGAAAAATTTGAATACCAGTTGCATGCTTAGACATTTAACCAGCATGCACTTGCAAGCGTGGACACAACACCAAACCTCAAGTGCCACATGTGCAACTGATCACAACGAAGGTAGTCATCAACGCTACATTGTTTCCCCCACTGTAAGCCCACCGGTTAGCACAGCAGCAAATGTTGAGGTGTCGTTGCAAGGCCACAGCAGTCGGGGAATCCCACTGTTATATCAACGAAAGACTGATTCTAGGCCATCAGAAAGAACACCAACTCCATCACCATCATCAACCCTCTCTCAGTCCGCCCTGTCCACCGCTACTTCCACCATATGCAGCTCTCAAGTCCAGCTCACCCTCCCAGACACTATGAGTAGGTCAAGAAAGTACTCAGTCTCTCATCCGCGTACACTGGGTTTGAACGCCCACATTGCCAAACTAATCTCGTTTGAGATGATGCCCTTTCGGTTGGTGGAAAGCACAGCTTTCCGCGAACTCATGGCCTATGCAGTACCACGCTATGACCTACCCAGTCGCCACTTCTCTCGCAAAGCCATCCCAGCCCTCCACCATCATGTGAAAGACCGCATTGTCCATGCACTCAAGCAGTCAGTGAGCGGAAAGGTGCACCTCACAACTGATGCATGGTCCAGTCGGCATGGCCAGGGCCGTTACGTGTCCATCACTGCGCACTGCGTTAATGTGGTGGATGCAGGGTCCACAGGGGACTGCGGTGGTGGGACAGTGCTGCCTAGCCCACGGTATAGGAAACAGTTGGCTGTAGGCGTTCCACCCTCCTCCTCCTCCTCCTCCTCCAGAAGCGAAAGCTCGTCCACAGAGCGCAGTCGTACGAGCACTCCATCTGCAGCTGCCACTGTTGCACACGATGTGTCCCCTATCGAGCAGCTAGTGGAAAGCGTCAGCAGGCTGTGTTGCAGATGATGTGTTTGGGCGACAGACATACTGCCGAGGTGCTGGCCGAGTACTTGAAGCGACAAACTGAGTCATGGCTGGGCAGTGTACATCTTGAGGCCGGCAAGGTAGTTATTGATAACGGCCGTAATTTTGTGGCAGCCATAGCCCTTTCAAAACTCAGCCACATACCTTGCTTGGCTCACACCTTGAACCTGGTGGTGCAGTGCTTCCTCAAAAATTATCCGGAGTTAACAGCCTTGCTCCAGAAGGTGCGAAGACTGTGCGCGCACATCCGCCGGTCGCCTGTACACTCCGTTCGTATGCAGAAGCTGCAGCGATTGCTCCACCTTCCCAACCACCGCCTCATTATTGACATTGCAACAAGGTGGAACTCCACCCTGCACATGGTGGAGCGGCTGTGCGAGCAGAGGCAGGCCATAATGCATTTGTGGGAGGATACACGACCAGGCACTTTGAGAGCAGACATGGAGTTGACAGGTGTGCAGTGGTCGAAGCTGAAAGACCTCTGTAAAGTCCTTCAGTGTTTTGAGGAATGCACACGGCTGGTAAGCGCAGACGACGCCATCCTAAGCATGAGCATCCCACTTATGCGTCTGCTCATGCAAACTTTGACGCACCTTAAGGAGCAGGCGTCTGCAGCCAATGTTGATGAGGAGGAAGAGGAGGAGGGAATCCTTGATGACATTCAGCCATTGTCTGCTCAGGGACCTCTCCTGGACAAGGTGGAGGAAGAAGAGGAGGAGGAGGATGATGATGGTGATGATTACTTAGGGGAGGAGAATGCATCTCGTGGGGCAAGTGAAAATGTTGGCGTGGCAAGGTCTGGTACAGGGTTTGTGCGTGACTGGAGGGATGTGGATTTGCCAGAAAGTGCTCCTCCAACCAGCACTCGCAGTGCATCATTGACACCGGGAACATTGGCCCACATGTCAGATTATGCCTTGCGGATCCTAAAAAGGGACCCCCGCATTGCCAAAATGATGAACGATGACGACTACTGGTTGGCCAGCATCCTGGATCCACGCTATAAAGGCAAATTACAAAACATCATGCCACAGGAGAACCTTGACCTAATATTGGCTAATAAACAAGCAACTCTGGTAAATCGGTTGCTTGAGGCATTCCCAGCACACAGCAGCGGTGATTGTTCTCACACGAGCCGTACGGGCCGGGGGCAGCTTGGCAGAGGTGTTCGTGGTGCACACAGCAGAAGTGGCGTTGGAGACAGGGGTTTCATGACAATGTTGTGGACTGATTTTTCAAATACCGCTCACACAACTGGTAATACTACATCGATGGAAAGTGACAGGAGACAGCAGTTGTCAACCATGGTTACAAACTACTTTTCCTCCCATATCGATGTTCTCCCACACAGGTCATTCCCCTTTGACTATTGGGCCGCTAAACTGGACACCTGGCCTGAATTGGCACAATATGCCTTACAGGAGCTCGCTTGCCCAGCTGCAAGTGTGCTATCGGAAAGAGTCTTCAGTGCAGCTGGATCAATCCTGACAGAAAAAAGGACCCGTCTGTCAACCCAAAATGTGGATGATCTAACCTTCATTAAAATGAACCATGCATGGGTTTCCAAGGATTTTGTCCCACCTTTCCCTGATGACACATAGGGTGACAGAAAAATGGCTTGCTTTGGTCCACCTCTTCCTGGGACTTGACCTATTTCGCCTTTTGCATCAGCTGAATGTCCAACATCAACATATGCCACTTTCTAAAACTCCCTAACTGTGCTGCCTCCCCCCATGGCCGGGGTCACCACCTAGCGCACGACACCGTGCGAGTGCCGTTGCCCTGGACAGGTGGGTAGGCCGACTCTTGGGCGCGGGCACTGGCACAGGGTCCCTCAAAGTGCAATCAAGTGTCTCTGACGGTGGTGGTGCACACCCGCCGTCAGACACACCGCTGTACTATGAGGGGCCCAGTGCCAGTACCGACACCCACGAGTGGGCCCCCCTTGCTTGGGCAGGGCCCCAGCATTTGCTATCTTTACTTCTCCCTGCTCCTCCGCTGTGTAATCTGGGCCGTCAAATCCATACTGTGCCTGACACCGTCTGAGCCTGCCTCCTGAGACATATATTTTGAATGTGTACGCTATCCATACATGTTATCCGGGGATACGGTACCCTTTCTAACCTTTGTGCAATCACGTGCAATCCATACTGGGCCTGACACCGTCTGAGCCTGCCTCCTGAGACATATATTTTGAATGTGTACGCTATCCATACATGTTATCCGGGGATACGGCACCCTTTCTAACCTTTGTGCAATCACGTGCAATCCATACTGGGCCTAACACCGTCTGAGCCTGCCTCCTGAGACATATATTTTGAATGTGTACGCTATCCATACATGTTATCCGGGGATACGGTACCCTTTCTAACCTTTGTGCAATCACGTGCAATCCATACTGGGCCTAACACCGTCTGAGCCTGCCTCCTGAGACATATATTTTGAATGTGTACGCTATCCATACATGTTATCCGGGGATACGGTACCCTTTCTAACCTTTGTGCAATCACGTGCAATCCATACTGGGCCTGACACCGTCTGAGCCTGCCTCCTGAGACATATATTTTGAATGTGTACGCTATCCATACATGTTATCCGGGGATACGGTACCCTTTCTAACCTTTGTGCAATCACGTGCAATCCATACTGGGCCTAACACCATCTGAGCCTGCCTCCTGAGACATATATTTTGAATGTGTACGCTATCCATACATGTTATCCGGGGATACGGTACCCTTTCTAACCTTTGTGCAATCACGTGCAATCCATACTGGGCCTGACACCGTCTGAGCCTGCCTCCTGAGACATATATTTTGAATGTGTACGCTATCCATACATGTTATCCGGGGATACAGTACCCTTTCTAACCTTTGTGCAATCACGTGCAATCCATACTGGGCCTAACACCATCTGAGCCTGCCTCCTGAGACATATATTTTGAATGTGTACGCTATCCATACATGTTATCCGGGGATACGGTACCTTTTCTAACCTTTGTGCAATCACGTGCAATCCATACTGGGCCTAACACCGTCTGAGCCTGCCTCCTGAGACATATATTTTGAATGTGTACGCTATCCATACATGTTATCCGGGGATACGGTACCCTTTGTAACCTTTGTGCAATCACGTGCAATCCATACTGGGCCTGACACCGTCTGAGCCTGCCTCCTGAGACATATATTTTGAATGTGTACGCTATCCATACATGTTATCTGGGGATACGGTACCCTTTCTAACCTTTGTGCAATCACGTGTAATCCATACTGGGCGTGAGAACGGCTGGCAAGCTACAGCACCTGTGGTTTGCACACGTAAGTTTTTCATTTTTTCAGGAATGACGGTTAGGCCTAATTCCGGAACTGCAGTTGACCTGCACTTACTGGGAAATCATTGTTCACGGGTAATAATTGTAATCACTCAGTGATCCCCATCACTAACGTTGTTCAGCGGGTTATCTGCACCTGTAAGCGACAAATGCTGGCCTTTTCAGTGTAGCGCACATGCAGCCACGGACATGTAAGGGCATGACACACCAGTTATTGGCCAATCTCATGTTCCAGAGCCTCACGTGTCCCTCTAGTAAGCCGGACTCGGACCGCGGGGCATGACGGAGTCTCGTTCGTTAACGGAATTAAGCTTGCAATGTGTGCATCTGTTCTGTAGCTGGCATGGTTGAGGTTTCCCAGGTGGAGTCGAATTTAACCGTAGGCTCCACTCCTGGTGGTGCCCTTCTGGACATTCCTTTAAGGTTCAGCTTTGCAACCATACTGCCCACGTAAAACAAACACTTTGCCTTCATGAACGCTGTTTGGAGGGTCATGACTCGTGGGAATAACGCCGCCCAATCAGTTAACCTGCTAGAGAGATCCTTCGTTGCTCCCAAGCATGACATCACACTCCCTAGGAGGAAGGTAATGCCACTGTGGCGACCGTACTCCTGGGGGCGACACAAGTGCACTGATGCCCAGCGACTGCTCGATGAATCTGCTGGTACATTGACCCAGACCACTACATTCCCCTCTCACGCTACACGGCCTGAATCTGACCCTGATGAAACTCAGGTTACCCTTCCCATATACAGTTCCATCTTACACGGTGACAAAGAGAAAGCTGCAGATGAAAGTGCAGGTTCGGCCCACCCGCCATCAGACACACCACCATACTATCAGGGGCCCTGTGCCAGTGCCATCGCCAACGAGTGGGCCCCCCCTGCTTGCTCAGGATCACAGCACTTGCAAGGTTGAAATACTGTGCAGTGAGATGGAAGATGGGGACGACGAGGAGTCCAGACTAGTCCAGGGATTCCCTAGCGAGGAGACTTATTTGATTGTTTTCAATGTTGGGACAGCAATTTTTGGGGAGCACTATACTCTGGAGAATGATAGCTGGGGCCCACCATACACTGGAACATTCCAAAGGTGGACATCAGACACTGGAGCAGCATTTACAGGGCCCATTATACACTAGAGCATTAGAAATGGGGCCCATTATGTTTGGAGCATTATTTGGGCCCATAAGACAGTGGAGCTTCATCCATGGGGACCAACATATACTGTAGCATTATGTGGAGCTCATCATATACTGTTTCAAACATTATATGGGACCAATGATTCTGTATGGAGAAATAGATGGGCCTCGTCATGAGATGTAAAAAGTGAAGTATTTTTCATTGTACTATACCGCTATTTCTCTGCCGTATCGGAGCATGATCATTGATGAGTTGTGGTATGTGTTAAAGGGGCGCTCTTTCGCCCAGGCCACATGAAAACCTGCAGCCAGCCCTCCCCCCCCACAACTTTAGCCAAATAACCCCCATTTTTCAGTGCGTAACTTGTATTATGAAGTTAATTAAGGTTGACAAGCTTAAGTAAGAAGAATTGATGCTTTTGGCATTCAAATGGGCACTGTAGGTGTGTTTCTTGTCCTCCTCTCACTGCCGACTTTTATTCCCCATTGACTTACATTGGGTTTCGTGTTTCGGGACGACCCCGACTTTTCCCTATAATCGGACGATCTTGCTCGACCCGACTTTTGGAAAAGTCGGGTTTCACGAAACGAAACGCGACCCTAAAAAACCAAAAGTCGCTCAACTCTAATAATTATAATATCAAATATGGTGATGCAAAAACTATTTGTTGCAATGAAAAGCGTCTTTTAGTGTGTGAAAGGAGTCAAACACAAAAACCCGATATAAATCTGGTATCGCTATAATCGCACTGACCCAAACAATAAAGTTGCCTAATCACTTATACCAGTTGAGGAATGGCGTAAAAAAATAAATAAAACCAATTCTTCACCTGCTGTTGATTTTTTCATTCTGCCTCCCAAAGATTGCGGTAAGGCTCCGTGCACATTTATCCTGTGCTCTGCGCTGAACACTTTCCTCTGGGGTTTCCATCTAAATCTCTGAAATACATGATTCAGATGGACGCTCTGGTGTAAGATTCCCTATAATGAGGCAGACTGAGGCACTGGGGATGCCGCCTGACCTGTGATAAAGCTGTGTCCATCATTTTATGATTGCATAAAAGAGCCATCTGCCACAGTTTGGTGCACTTTTGAAAAGAAGGAAACCACTGAACAAAGGTCAGACAGAGTCCAAAGTAACTCTGTTGCCTCATTATAGTAAATGGATTCCTTGGGGGTTTCATCTGAATCATGTCACTCAGAGATTTAGATGGAAATCCCAAAGTAAGTGTTCAGCGTAGCGTGTCGGATAAAAGTGATCATAAATGGTATATAATAAAAGCTTCAACTCAATCCACAAAAAAGCAAGCCCTCACTCAGATCCATCAAAACTGTTAATGGAAATATAGGAGCTTCCACGTTACTAGTAGCACAAAGGCTCTGGAAAAGCTAAATGGCTCCCCCCCAAAAGAAATTCAGCAAATTCTCTGTTTCCAAATCAAAATTTAGCACCCACATGTTTGGCATTTCTGTAGTGATGAGAGCACACTTAACTTAAGGGTGCATGTCTCTAGAAGCATGAGCTGGGCATAACGTACTGGTCACTACATCGTACTGGTCACTACAACGGGAGATTGCAATTTTCACTCAGCAACATTCACTGCTGCTTTCCAGGAGGCAAATAGCGCTCATCCCTCCAGAGTCTCTCCATATGGCTAAGTAGTACTGTACAGCCACATATGGGGTATTTCCACATTCACTAGAAATTGTGGGACAAATTGTGGTGCCTTTTTTATCCATTTCCCAGTATGAAAATGTAAAACTTGTGGCTAACCCACAATCTTGGTGGTAAAAATGTAATTTTTTTATATTCACTTCTTCCTGTGGTGTTAATATAATTACTGCACCCCTAGATGATTTCATTGAGAGGTTTTGTTTGTAAAATGGGGTCACTTATTGGGGGTTCTGCTGTTCTGGCACCTAAGGGGCTCTGCCAATGTAACTTGGCACCCTAAAACAAGTGCAGCAAAATCTGCCCTGTAATATGGAGTTTCTTCCCTTCTGAGCTTTGCACTGTGCCTCAAAAGTAGTTTTTCATGACATGTGGGCTATCGGTGTACTCAGGAAAAATTGCACAACAAATCTAGGGGTCCATTTTCTCCTGTTACCCTTGTGAAAATACAAAATTTGGAGCTAAAAAAGATTTTTGCGCGAAAAAGTGATTTTTTTTTTTATTTTCACGCCCGGGCATTATAAACTTCTGTGAAGCACCTGGGGGTTCAAGGTGTTCAATACACATCTAGATAAGTTCCCAAAGGGGTCTAGTTTCCAAAATGGTGTCAGTTTGGGGAGTTTCCACTGTAAGGCACACAAGGGGCTCTCCAAACGCAACATGGCATGTGCTACTTATTCCAGTAAATTTTACATTCAAAAAGTCAAATGGCACTCCTGCCCTTCCAAGCCCTCCCATGCCCCCAAACAGTTGTTTTCCTCTACATATTGTGTATCTGTACACTCAGGAGAAATTGCACAACAAATTTTATAGAGCAAATTCTCCTTTTACCCTTTTGAAAATGCAAAATTTGGAGCTAAAAAAGATTTATTTGGGAAAAATTTGATTTTTATTATTTTCACAGGTCTACTTTATAAACTTTTGTAAGATAAAACTAAAAAGGAAAGAGCGCAATAGGGTCTTATCTGGGTGGAAGATAGAACAAATTCAAATGGAATCTACTCACCTTTCCCAGAACGAATAAAAGCATGTAAATCACTGTCAGCCTGCTGCACGCCCGAGGTTCACAACCGTGACCGCCAGTATAGTTCCTTTTGGATAAATATTTAGGCTTAATGTGCGCTGCTGAGACTAGGATAAAGTCACCACATAAGAATCTTTTTAACTCTTTATTCCCAACGCGTTTCAAAGTGAAAAGCCACTTCTTCTTCAGGGGATGACATATAGTGGATAGATACAACCTTCTCTGGTTAAATACATTCATTATTTGAATTTCGGCGCCAAAAAACCACATGGGATGGGAGGACAGATGTCAGAGTTCAAGGGTTAATGGAACGTGAAAACAGTTTATAAATGTTCTTATTATTTAACAGTAACATTTCTTAATTTCTCTTTACAGATAATATGTTGAAAAAGAAAAAAGAAAAAATATTAAAAAAGAAAGAAAAACTACATACTAAAAAAAGGTTTAATATGGGAGATGGATCGAACCCATTAAAAAAATTATATACATATCGTAGTCCAGAGTCTATACCACTCGAGCAGAGCGGATTTCGTTCCTAAAAACGAAGAAAACGGGAAAGAGTATTAAAATATGTTAAAAGATGTAATTAAAATTTCTTTAATTAAAATTGTATTAAAATGTGTATGAAAATTGTATAAAAATTGTGTATAATAAAATTGCGTTGGATTGATAATTGTTTGAAAAGGATTTTTTTCTATATGGACTTAGTGATATAATTCTGAGACGGGATGTCAAAATGATCGATTGGTGCATGGTAAAAGAAGCGGACCTACAGAAATGAGTCCGGACATACCCCACGGAAGCAAGTTCTCATCCAAAGTGAGAGAACACCTAAAACATTAAAAAATTGCTTAAAAATGGAAAGGGAAATTATTAAAATCTAATCAAGGATTAGTGAGAGAGCTCCAATGGAAAAAAAGACAAATACATACAGAATTCTCTCTAAATGTACTCCAGGAAATTATTAAAAGACAAAAATATTTTAAAAAAGGAAAATTAAAGGAAGACTTCTGTGATTTCGTTTAGACCGTTAGGCTTCAGCGTGTTTAATCTATAAATCAAAAAAATCTCCTTACGGTTTAATTGTCCCATTCTGTCAGGGTGATCACTGGGTATGTGTTCGATAGGGCTAATTTTTAACCCATTATAGTTTTTACCATGTTTCAGAGCAAAATGCCTGGATAAACCGTGTTGCATAAAACCAATTTTAATGTTATGTCTATGGGAATTAACCCTTCGGTGTAAGGGCTGAGTTGTTCTTCCTACGTATTGTTTTTTGCAGTCACATTCTATAACATATATCACGAATCCTGTAGTACAATTTAAAAAACTTTTGATGGGAAAACATTCTTTAGTGAAAGTGGATTGAAAAGTTTTTTCTTTATGGGAGATGATACCGCAACATAAGCAATTACTTTTACCACATTTATATATCCCTATTACTGAATTTGAGGGATGGGAGGATGGTTTCATTCTGAGACGACTTGGAGCAATTATATTTTTAATAGTGGGTGCTCTACGAAATGTGATACCGGGATTTCTGGGAACAATATTACATAGAATTGGATCATTTAAAAGAACATGCCAATTGCGTGTTAAAATTTCTCTAATTTTAATGTTCTCAGCGCAAAATTGTGTGATAAAATTACCTGTAAATTTCTTATTATCGGTTGTGATTCTCTTGGTTCCATGAATTAATAAATCCTGAGAGAGGTTTTTACTGGTATTATAGGCATCTTTAACCAATCCCTCAGGATATTTTTTAGCTTTAAACCTTTTTCTCAATATTTCAGCCTGATTTTCGAAGTCCTTCATATCAGTACAATTTTTTCTGATTCTTTTATATTGGTTTGCAGGTATATTTTTTAGCCATTTGTTAAAATGACCACTGCTGAAGGGTATATAGCTATTTTTATCAACGTGGTTGAAAAAGGTTTTCGTTAGGATATTATTATTCTGAATAAATATCGTGATATCTAAAAAATTAATGGTGGAAGAATTATATAATGAAGAAAAAGACAAACCCCAGGAATTGTTATTCATATCTCTAATGAATTCATCGATATCATTCCTGGAGTTATCCCACACAAAAAACAAATCGTCTATGAATCTTTTGTAGGTGATAATGTTATTATAAAATTTGGATTTAAAAATATAAAAATCTTCGAATACCCCCATAAAAATATTTGCATATGTAGGTGCGACCTGGGACCCCATTGCAGTCCCAAGCCGCTGGTGATAAAGGCTCCCTTCAAAAGTAAAATAATTATTTTTTAAAATAAATTCCATCCCTTTCAATAAAAACTTTTTTTGCATAGATGACAATCTCCTATCTTTCACTAAAACCTTATTAAAACATGCCAATCCAAGGTTATGAGAAATATTGGAATATAAGGAAGAGACATCCATAGTTAAAAACACATATTGCGGTTTCCATCTGATAGTTTGAAGTATTTGAATAAGATGTGTGGAATCTCTGATATAACTATTTAATAGGGGTATATGAGTCACCATGATTCTGTCAATGTATTGTGACAAATTACTTGTAATGGAGCCAATACTAGATATAATAGGTCGGCCTGGAGGATTATCCATACTTTTATGGATTTTAGGGAGGTGATAAAAAAAAGGTGTACGATGGTTGGATATAGTTAAAAATTTATATTCATTTTTATCAAAAATATGATGATTATTTCCTTCCAGAATGAGTTTATCATAATTTATCTGTATTTTTGTAAGTGCTTCAAATGTGGTTTTCATATAATATTTTTTATCGGATAAAATTCTCAATGCTTCACCACAATAATCCTCATAGTCCTGGATGACTATACCTCCTCCCTTGTCTGCTGAACGAATAACAATATCGGTGCGGGATTTTAGCGTATTAAGTGCTAATTTATCATTTTTTGATAAATTATTTTTATAATTATTTTTCTTGTTACGGAGAAGTCCTTAAATTCCTCCTGTACCATATCATTAAAAACATTTAAATGATGTCCTTTACTTTCAATTGGATAGAATTTGGACTTTTTAGGTACTTCCAAATGAAAACCCAAGGTGTCTGTATCAATTGGATCCTCTGTACTTTTCTCACAGGTTTTTATTTGGCCAATATTCTGCAGTGCAAAATGCCGCTTGAGAGTCAATTTCCTAATAAAAATTTGTAAATCTAAAAACAGATTAAAATCATTTGTTCTAAATGTGGGACAAAAGGCAAGCCCTTTGGACAAGACATGGATTTCATCAGGTGTAAGTTTATATGAGGAGAGATTAAAAATATTGTTGCCATCTTCTATGCCAGAGTTATTTCTGTTTTTTATATAATTTTCCCTTTCTTTTTTTCTCCCCCCTCTGCTTCCTCTATAGACCCTTTTCTTTTTCCATTTTTCGGTGAGAAAAAATGGTTTATATGTGCAGGTTTTAGTGCTCGTGGTAAAAAAGGAACAGTTGTATTATCAGTGTTGGAATTATCAATTAAAATCGTGTTCATTTTGGATGTGTCTAATACAGGAAGGTCTAAAAGTGATTCTTGTGTTCCTTCTGGAAATTCCATCAGTGCTGGGGAAGAGATTTCAATGGGGATGGGTGTGATTAATTGATTGGTGTTGAGGACAGGATTAATTGTGTCCATAAGGTTTTTTTCTTTATCAAAATCATTGATTTTATCATTATTGAGACGTGTCATTTGTTGTTTAATATTCTCTAAGTGTTTCATGGCTTCGATTAGTGGTGCAGTCATCTTGGTGGTTTTTATTATGGGGGGTTTAGAGAAAATATTTTCTTTTTTTTGGGGTAGCTGTATTGTTTTTGTTTTTTCTATTAGTATTGTATCAGATGTATTTGGCATAGATTTATTGGTTTGATCTGTTGTCTGTGAGATATCATTATTTCTGAAATTCTCTTTTTCTTGAGGTGGTTGTACTAATTTAGTTTTTTCCATTGGTGTTGTATCAGATATTTTCGATACAGATTTATTGGTTTGATCAATTTTTCTTCTATAATCTTCCCTATCTCTTTGTAATTTTTTTGATTTATTAAGAACAGTTTCGTGTTCAACTTGCATTACGTGGGTAATTATATTGGAATTGATTTTTTTATATTCAGGATGTTTATGATAAGGGATCAGCTCTTTAGACAGTTCTAAAATTTTGGAAACTGCTGTTTCGGCTAGTTTGGATCTCTTTTTGTACAAAAGTAAAATCATTTTGTGCATACAGTTATTAAGATTATTGTCCCATTCTTTAGTAAAGTCCAAGTCCTTATCAAAGGGTGAATCAAAGACCAACCTTAGTCCACGTGGACAGATATTCTCCTCCAGATAAATAGATAGGAACCGGGTGTCCAAACTATAGTGCATTTCTTCTTTCAGAGCTTCTTTAAAATTCGTAAAAATCCTCCGGAAAGTCTTAGTTTCTTCTTCGCTGAAATTGCTGGATGTGTCATCATTGGTTACTTCAAATCTGGTATTCCCGATGGTTTGTAGTATAAGATGTTCTCTTGATGATATTCTGTTTTGGAAGTATTCCATACTGGCACAAGGTACCGGACCCTCTGCTGCTAACGGTTTCCTTTATGCAGCGGGTGTACTATCCAGGCACAGCCGAGGAGAAGACAAGATAAAACTAAAAAGGAAAGAGCGCAATAGGGTCTTATCTGGGTGGAAGATAGAACAAATTCAAATGGAATCTACTCACCTTTCCCAGAACGAATAAAAGCATGTAAATCACTGTCAGCCTGCTGCACGCCCGAGGTTCACAACCGTGACCGCCAGTATAGTTCCTTTTGGATAAATATTTAGGCTTAATGTGCGCTGCTGAGACTAGGATAAAATCACCACATGAGAATCTTTTTAACTCTTTATTCCCAACGCGTTTCAAAGTGAAAAGCCACTTCTTCTTCAGGGGATGACATATAGTGGATAGATACAACCTTCTCTGGTTAAATACATTCATTATTTGAATTTCGGCGCCAAAAAACCACATGGGATGGGAGGACAGATATCAGAGTTCAAGGGTTAATGGAACGTGAAAACAGTTTATAAATGTTCTTATTATTTAACAGTAACATTTCTTAATTTCTCTTTACAGATAATATGTTGAAAAAGAAAAAAGAAAAAATATTAAAAAAGAAAGAAAAACTACATACTAAAAAAAGGTTTAATATGGGAGATGGATCGAACCCATTGAAAAAATTATATACATATCGTAGTCCAGAGTCTATACCACTCGAGCAGAGCGGATTTCGTTCCAAAAAAGGAAGAAAACGGGAAAGAGTATTAAAATATGTTAAAAGATGTAATTAAAATTTCTTTAATTAAAATTGTATTAAAATGTGTATGAAAATTGTATAAAAATTGTGTATAATAAAATTGCGTTGGATTGATAATTGTTTGAAAAGGATTTTTTTCTATATGGACTTAGTGATATAATTCTGAGAAGGGATGTCAAAATGATCGATTGGTGCATGGTAAAAGAAGCGGACCTACAGAAGCAAGTTCTCATCCAAAGTGAGAGAACACCTAAAACATTAAAAAATTGCTTAAAAATGGAAAGGGAAATTATTAAAATCTAATCAAGGATTAGTGAGAGCGCTCCAATGAAAAAAAGACAAATACATACAGAATTCACTCTAAATGTACTCCAGGAAATTATTAAAAGACAAAAATATTTTAAAAAAGGAAAATTAAAGGAAGACTTCTGTGATTTCGTTTAGACCGTTAGGCTTCAGCGTGTTTAATCTATAAATCCAAAAAATCTCCTTACGGTTTAATTGTCCCATTCTGTCAGGGTGATCACTGGGTATGTGTTCGATAGGGCTAATTTTTAACCCATTATAGTTTTTACCATGTTTCAGAGCAAAATGCCTGGATAAACCGTGTTGCATAAAACCAATTTTAATGTTATGTCTATGGGAATTAACCCTTCGGTGTAAGGGCTGAGTTGTTCTTCCTACGTATTGTTTTTTGCAGTCACATTCTATAACATATATCACGAATCCTGTAGTACAATTTAAAAAACTTTTGATGGGAAAACATTCTTTAGTGAAAGTGGATTGAAAAGTTTTTTCTTTATGGGAGATGATACCGCAACATAAGCAATTACTTTTACCACATTTATATATCCCTATTACTGAATTTGAGGGATGGGAGGATGGTTTCATTCTGAGACGACTTGGAGCAATTATATTTTTAATAGTGGGTGCTCTACGAAAAGTGATACCGGGATTTCTGGGAACAATATTACATAGAATTGGATCATTTAAAAGAACATGCCAATTGCGTGTTAAAATTTCTCTAATTTTAATGTTCTCAGCGCAAAATTGTGTGATAAAATTACCTGTAAATTTCTTATTATCGGTTGTGATTCTCTTGGTTCCATGAATTAATAAATCCTGAGAGAGGTTTTTACTGGTATTATAGGCATCTTTAACCAATCCCTCAGGATATTTTTTAGCTTTAAACCTTTTTCTCAATATTTCAGCCTGATTAAAAATATTATATGAAAACCACATTTGAAGCACTTACAAAAATACAGATAAATTATGATAAACTCATTCTGGAAGAAAATAATCATCATATTTTTGATAAAAATGAATATAAATTTTTAACTATATCCAACCATCGTACACCTTTTTTTTATCACCTCCCTAAAATCCATAAAAGTATGGATAATCCTCCAGGCCGACCTATTATATCTAGTATTGGCTCCATTACAAGTAATTTGTCACTAGAGTTGAGCGATACCAGCCGATACTTGAAAATATCGGATCGGAATGGATCGGCCGATCTTAAAAAAAAGTATCGGTATCGCCGATTCCGATACCGGGAACCAATGCAAGTCAATGGGGCCAAAATATCGGAATTAAAAAAAACCCTTTCTTTCCTTGTAGGTTAATTCTACATGAAGAAAAACAATTAAGAATAATGTAGAATGTATTGTGGGAGGTGGAGGAGACATTAAAGCCATAGAGGTTTAGCCCAATCAAATGGAATAGCAGGAATTAAACTTTTTTTTTAAAGATGTTAGGAGTTACAAAGATATTGACTATGTTAGCCTCATTTATATTTTGCCAGACATGTATGTCTTCTTCTTCTTTCTTCTTTCTTCTTCTTTCTTATTCTTCTTCCTTTTTTTACCTTCTTCTTCTTCTTCTTATTCCTTTTTTTACATTCTTCTTCTTCTTCTTCCTTTTTTTACATTCTTCTACTTCCTTTTTTTACATTCTTCTTCTTCTTCCTTTTTTTACATTCTTCTTCTTATTCCTTTTTTTACATTCTTCTTCTTCTTCCTTTTTTTAAATTCTTCTACTTCCTTTTTTTACATTCTTCTTCTTCTTCTTCCTTTTCTTACATTCTTCATATTCTTCTTATTCAACAATTATTATTCTACATATTCAACTTCTTCATCTTCTTCCTATTCTTCTTCATCATATTCTTGTTTGTGTCAGGCATTCCTGTAGTTGTTATCTAGAAAAGTTAGAAGTTTACACCTTCCGTTCTGCCTGTCACAAAAGATTTACAACAGGATTTGTCCGCGTTCAGTTTGGCCTGCAGCAGCAGGCCTTTTCCAGGGGCACCACGAGGAGGAATGGACTCACCCCCATACACTGCTTAGTCTTCTTCTGCTTATAAATAAGATAATATCATTTGCTCAGAGTATTAGTCTTATGCTTAATGTTCTTCTGCTTTGTTTTTTTTATGCTTCTTTGTCTTCTCTCTCTTGTTGTTCTGCATCTTGGTGGTTGTCTTCCTGTTCTTTGTCCTCTTGAACCAGCTGACGGTACTGGCACCCGGAGGGGCAGCAGAAGGAACAAGAGCCAATGGCACTACCGAGGACCAGCTGACGGTGCTGGAACCCGGTTACTAAGCAGGAGGTACCTGTGCTACAAAGCACTACCAAGGACCAGCAGACGTTGCCGGAACTCGGATACCGAGATGGAGGCACCTAGGCCAAAGGCTCTGACGAGAACCAGCTGACGGTGCTGGAACCCGGAGGGGTAGCATAAGCTGCAAGAGCAAATGGAAATAGCGAGGACCAGCTGACAGTGCTGGCACCCGGAGGGGCAGCAGAAGGAATAAGAGCCAATGGCACAACCGAGGACCAGCTGACGGTGCTGGAACCCGGTTACTAAGCAGGAGGTACCTGTGCTACAAAGCACTACCAAGGACCAGCAGACGTTGCCGGAACTCGGATACCGAGATGGAGGCACCTAGGCCAAAGGCTCTGACGAGAACCAGCTGATGGTGCTGGAACCCGGAGGGGTAGCATAAGCTGCAAGAGCAAATGGAAATAGCGAGGACCAGCTGACAGTGCTGGCACCCGGAGGGGCAGCAGAAGGAATAAGAGCCAATGGCACAACCGAGGACCAGCTGACGGTGCTGGAACCCGGTTACTAAGCAGGAGGTACCTGTGCTACAAAGCACTACCAAGGACCAGCAGACGTTGCCGGAACTCGGATACCGAGATGGAGGCACCTAGGCCAAAGGCTCTGACGAGAACCAGCTGACGGTGCTGGAACCCGGAGGGGTAGCATAAGCTGCAAGAGCAAATGGAAATAGCGAGGACCAGCTGACAGTGCTGGCACCCGGAGGGGCAGCAGAAGGAATAAGAGCCAATGGCACAACCGAGGACCAGCTGACGGTGCTGGAACCCGGTTACTAAGCAGGAGGTACCTGTGCTACAAAGCACTACCAAGGACCAGCAGACGTTGCCGGAACTCGGATACCGAGATGGAGGCACCTAGGCCAAAGGCTCTGACGAGAACCAGCTGATGGTGCTGGAACCCGGAGGGGTATCAGAAGTTACCCCTGAAAAGCAAAGTTGGCATGCCGCAAGCTGGCTGCAGTTACCGAATCACACAGTCCTACAGGGGGTGCTTGTCCTACTGGCACTATGGAACAAGCCTTTCTTACCAGAACCCGCAGTCCACATAGGAAGCACCTAAACTGCTGGCACCCTAGCCTCGGCTAACCCAACCGCAACACGACATGGCAACTTGGGGTGGCAAACTGACATTGACACTTCCCGGAAACAGCAGGCAGGGCTGGAACCAAGCTGGGCAGGAGGGAGTACCCGTGCCAAAGTCAGTTATGAGCAGCAACTGGCGATGTTGGAGCCCAGGACAAGCACTTAGCAGGCTGAGGCCTGATGTGCTGTCAATTGGGAGGCAGCAGGACAGATTGCCATCAAAACAGCAGGGGAACAGCTGACGTTACTGAACCCCACAAACACAGGAGCTAGTGTTTTACTCTGTGAAGACGGCACTTCCGAGCAACAACTGGCTGTGTTGAAGCCCAGGGACAAGCACGGAGCAGGCTGAGGCTGCATTGAAGAAATTTTAAGATCGGTTGTAGACTACTAATTTGAACCAAGCTCCACTTAGGCCTGTGGCTTCACTGATTTTCGTATTTCCCCTGTCCTCCAACCCCACCAGTTACAGCTCCGAAGTGGCGTCTGCACAATCCACACTTGTTCCTGTGTTACAGGTGTTCAGTCCGGTCAGTTAATCCCCTGATGTGTGTCCGGCAATGTCGCCTGCTCTGTCCACATTCCCATAATGGGAATGTGGACAGAGCAGGCGACATTGCCGGACACACATCAGGGGATTAACTGACCGGACTGAACACCTGTAACACAGGAACAAGTGTGGATTGTGCAGACGCCACTTCGGAGCTGTAACTGGCAGGGTTGGAGGACAGGGGAAATACGAGAGACAGTGGAGCCACAGGCCTAATTGGAGCACGGTTAAAAATCAGTAGTGGTACGACTGTGTAGGCAGCAGGAGACTTTGCCATCTACACAGCAGGGGATCAGCTGACGTTACTGAACCCCACTGAGACACGGGAGCAAGTGTCTCTTTCCGTGTGGACGGCACTTCCGAACTACAACTGGCTGTGTTGAAGCCCAGGAAATAGGAGGGTGTAGGCAGAGGCCTACTGTATTTTGAATGAGGTGACAGCAGGAGAGACTGCCATCCACAAAGCAGGGGATCAGCTGATGTTACTGAACCCCACTGAGACACGGGAGCAAGTATCTCTTTCCATGTGGACGGCACTTCCGAACTACAACTGGCTGTGTTGAAGCCCAGGAAATAGGAGGGTGTAGGCAGAGGCCTACTGTATTTTGAATGAGGTGACAGCAGGAGAGACTGCCATCCACACAGCAGGGGATCAGCTGATGTTACTGAACCCCACTGAGACACGGGAGCAAGTATCTCTTTCCGTGTGGACGGCACTTCCGAACTACAACTGGCTGTGTTGAAGCCCAGGAAATAGGAGGGTGTAGGCAGAGGCCTACTGTATTTTGAATGAGGTGACAGCAGGAGAGACTGCCATCCACACAGCAGGGGATCAGCTGACGTTACTGAACCCCACTGAGACACGGGAGCAAGTATCTCTTTCCGTGTGGACGGCACTTCCGAACTACAACTGGCTGTGTTGAAGCCCAGGAAATAGGAGGGTGTAGGCAGAGGCCTACTGTATTTTGAATGAGGTGACAGCAGGAGAGACTGCCATCCACACAGCAGGGGATCAGCTGACATTACTGAACCCCACTGAGACACGGGAGCAAGTATCTCTTTCCGTGTGGACGGCACTTCCGAACTACAACTGGCTGTGTTGAAGCCCAGGAAATAGGAGGGTGTAGGCAGAGGCCTACTGTATTTTGAATTAGGTGACAGCAGGGGAGACTGCCATCCACAAAGCAGGGGATCAGCTGACGTTACTGAACCCCAATGAGACACGGGAGCAAGTATCTCTTTCCGTGTGGACGGCACTTCCGAGCTACAACTGGCTGTGTTGAAGCCCAGGAAATAGGAGGGTGTAGGCAGAGGCCTACTGTATTTTGAATGAGGTGACAGCAGGAGAGACTGCCATCCACACAGCAGGGGATCAGCTGACATTACTGAACCCCACTGAGACACTTGAGCAAGTATCTCTTTCCGTGTGGACGGCACTTCCGAACTACAACTGGCTGTGTTGAAGCCCAGGAAATAGGAGGGTGTAGGCAGAGGCCTACTGTATTTTGAATGAGGTGACAGCAGGAGAGACTGCCATCCACACAGCAGGGGATCAGCTGACGTTACTGAACCCCACTGAGACACGGGAGCAAGTATCTCTTTCCGTGTGGACGGCACTTCCGAACTACAACTGGCTGTGTTGAAGCCCAGGAAATAGGAGGGTGTAGGCAGAGGCCTACTGTATTTTGAATGAGGTGACAGCAGGAGAGACTGCCATCCACACAGCAGGGGATCAGCTGACGTTACTGAACCCCACTGAGACACGGGAGCAAGTATCTCTTTCCGTGTGGACGGCACTTCCGAACTACAACTGGCTGTGTTGAAGCCCAGGAAATAGGAGGGTGTAGGCAGAGGCCTACTGTATTTTGAATGAGGTGACAGCAGGAGAGACTGCCATCCACACAGCAGGGGATCAGCTGACGTTACTGAACCCCACTGAGACACGGGAGCAAGTATCTCTTTCCGTGTGGACGGCACTTCCGAACTACAACTGGTTGTGTTGAAGCCCAGGAAATAGGAGGGTGTAGGCAGAGGCCTACTGTATTTTGAATGAGGTGACAGCAGGAGAGACTGCCATCCACACAGCAGGGGATCAGCTGACATTACTGAACCCCACTGAGACACGGGAGCAAGTATCTCTTTCCGTGTGGACGGCACTTCCGAACTACAACTGGCTGTGTTGAAGCCCAGGAAATAGGAGGGTGTAGGCAGAGGCCTACTGTATTTTGAATTAGGTGACAGCAGGAGAGACTGCCATCCACAAAGCAGGGGATCAGCTGACGTTACTGAACCCCACTGAGACACGGGAGCAAGTATCTCTTTCCGTGTGGACGGCACTTCCGAACTACAACTGGCTGTGTTGAAGCCCAGGAAATAGGAGGGTGTAGGCAGAGGCCTACTGTATTTTGAATGAGGTGACAGCAGGAGAGACTGCCATCCACACAGCAGGGGATCAGCTGACGTTACTGAACCCCACTGAGACACGGGAGCAAGTATCTCTTTCCGTGTGGACGGCACTTCCGAACTACAACTGGCTGTGTTGAAGCCCAGGAAATAGGAGGGTGTAGGCAGAGGCCTACTGTATTTTGAATGAGGTGACAGCAGGAGAGACTGCCATCCACACAGCAGGGGATCAGCTGACGTTACTGAACCCCACTGAGACACGGGAGCAAGTATCTCTTTCCGTGTGGACGGCACTTCCGAACTACAACTGGCTGTGTTGAAGCCCAGGAAATAGGAGGGTGTAGGCAGAGGCCTACTGTATTTTGAATTAGGTGACAGCAGGAGAGACTGCCATCCACACAGCAGGGGATCAGCTGACATTACTGAACCCCACTGAGACACGGGAGCAAGTATCTCTTTCCGTGTGGACGGCACTTCCGAACTACAACTGGCTGTGTTGAAGCCCAGGAAATAGGAGGGTGTAGGCAGAGGCCTACTGTATTTTGAATTAGGTGACAGCAGGAGAGACTGCCATCCACAAAGCAGGGGATCAGCTGACGTTACTGAACCCCACTGAGACACGGGAGCAAGTATCTCTTTCCGTGTGGACGGCACTTCCGAGCTACAACTGGCTGAGTTGAAGCCCAGGAAATAGGAGGGTGTAGGCAGAGGCCTACTGTATTTTGAATGAGGTGACAGCAGGAGAGACTGCCATCCACACAGCAGGGGATCAGCTGACATTACTGAACCCCACTAAGACACGGGAGCAAGTATCTCTTTCCGTGTGGACGGCACTTCCGAACTACAACTGGCTGTGTTGAAGCCCAGGAAATAGGAGGGTGTAGGCAGAGGCCTACTGTATTTTGAATTAGGTGACAGCAGGAGAGACTGCCATCCACAAAGCAGGGGATCAGCTGACGTTACTGAACCCCACTGAGACACGGGAGCAAGTATCTCTTTCCGTGTGGACGGCACTTCCGAGCTACAACTGGCTGAGTTGAAGCCCAGGAAATAGGAGGGTGTAGGCAGAGGCCTACTGTCTTTGGAATGCGGAGACAGCAGGAGAGACTGCCATCTCCACAGCAGGGGATCAGCTGGCAATGATGAACCCCACTAACACTTGAACGAATGTGTTTGGCTCTGTGGAGACGACACTTCTGAACACAACTGACGCTGTTGGAGCCCAGGATTAGGCATGGAGCAGGCTGGGGCCTACTGGATTTTGGCAGGTGAAGGCAGCAGGAGACTTGCCATCTCCACAGCAGGGGAACAGCTGGCAGTGCTGAACCCCACTAACACTCTAACGAATGTGTTTGGCTCTGTGGAGACGACACTTCTGAACACCAACTGACGCTGTTGGAGCCCAGGATTAGGCGAGGAGCAGGCTGGGGCCTACTGGATTTTGGCAGGTGAAGGCAGCAGGAGACTTGCCATCTCCACAGCAGGGGAACAGCTGGCAGTGCTGAACCCCACTAACACTCTAACGAATGTGTTTGGCTCTGTGGAGACGACACTTCTGAACACCAACTGACGCTGTTGGAGCCCAGGATTAAGCGAGGAGCAGGCTGGGGCCTACTGGATTTTGGCAGGTGAAGGCAGCAGGAGACTTGCCATCTCCATAGCAGGGGAACAGCTGGCAGTGCTGAAACCCACTAACACTCTAACGAATGTGTTTGGCTCTGTGGAGACGACACTTCTGAACACCAACTGACGCTGTTGGAGCCCAGGATTAGGCGAGGAGCAGGCTGGGGCCTACTGGATTTTGGCAGGTGAAGGCAGCAGGAGACTTGCCATCTCCACAGCAGGGGAACAGCTGGCAGTGCTGAACCCCACTAACACTCTAACGAATGTGTTTGGCTCTGTGGAGACGACACTTCTGAACACCAACTGACGCTGTTGGAGCCCAGGATTAGGCGAGGAGCAGGCTGGGGCCTACTGGATTTTGGCAGGTGAAGGCAGCAGGACACTTGCCATCTCCACAGCAGGGGAACAGCTGGCAGTGCTGAACCCCACTAACACTCTAACGAATGTGTTTGGCTCTGTGGAGACGACACTTCTGAACACCAACTGACGCTGTTGGAGCCCAGGATTAGGCGAGGAGCAGGCTGGGGCCTACTGGATTTTGGCAGGTGAGGGCAGCAGGAGACTTGCCATCTCCACAGCAGGGGAACAGCTGGCAGTGCTGAAACCCACTAACACTTGAACGAATGTGTTTGGCTCTGTGGAGACGACACTTCTGAACACCAACTGACGCTGTTGGAGCCCAGGATTAGGCGAGGAGCAGGCTGGGGCCTACTGGATTTTGGCAGGTGAAGGCAGCAGGAGACTTGCCATCTCCACAGCAGGGGAACAGCTGGCAGTGCTGAAACCCACTAACACTTGAACGAATGTGTTTGGCTCTGTGGAGACGACACTTCTGAACACCAACTGACGCTGTTGGAGCCCAGGATTAGGCGAGGAGCAGGCTGGGGCCTACTGGATTTTGGCAGGTGAAGGCAGCAGGAGACTTGCCATCTCCACAGCAGGGGAACAGCTGGCTGTGCTGAAACCCACTAACACTTGAACGAATGTGTTTGGCTCTGTGGAGACGACACTTCTGAACACCAACTGACGCTGTTGGAGCCCAGGATTACGCATGCCGCATGCAGAGGCCAATGGGCAGCGGTTTTTATGGAGGTTGTGGACTACTACTGATTCTAACCATGCTCCACTTAGGCCTCTGGCTCCACTGTCTCTACTATTTACCCTGGCCTCCAACCCCGCCAGCTACATCTCTGAAGTGGCGTCAGCACAATCTACACTTGTTCCTGTGTTACTGGTGCTCAGTCCCGTCAGTTGATCCCCTGATGTTTGTCCGGCAAGTTCGCCAGCTCTGTCCTCATTCCCACTACTGGTTATGGGAATGTGGACAGAGCAGGAGACCTTGCCGGACACACATCAGGGGATAAACTGATGGGACTGAGCCACAGGAACACAGGAACAAGTGTAGATTGTGCTGACGCCACTTCAGAGATGTAGATGGCGGGGTTGGAGGTCAGGGGAAATAGTAGAGACAGTGGAGCCAGAGACCTAAGTTGGGCACGGTTAAAAATCAGTAGTGGTTTGAATGTTGATGGAGCTGGTGACTTTGCCGTCCACACAGCAGGGGATCAGCTGGCATTACTGAACCCCACTAACACAGGAGCTAGTGTGTTTCTCTGTGCAGACGACACATCTGAGCGACAACTGGCTGTGTTGAAGCACAGGGATTATAGTTCAGGTGGTAGAAAAATGAACACACCAGCAGACCTGGATACAGTTGCCAACCACTAATTTAGTCTGTAAGAGGAATGGCAAAGTCTTTGGAGATCCAGGCCTTGTTCATTTTCAGAAAAGTCAGCCGGTCAACATTATCGGAAGATAGTCGCGTGCGACGGTCTGTTAGTACACCACCTGCGGCACTAAAGACACGTTCCGATAATACACTGGCAGCAGGGCAAGCCAGCACCTCCAATGCATACTGGCTAAGCTCTGGCCATGTATCCAGCTTAGAGACCCAAAACTTGAAGGGGGAAGAGCCATCTGGGAGTACAGCGACAGGGCAAGACATGTAGTCTGACACCATCTGACTGAAGCGTTGCCTCCTGCTGACTCGAGGCGTCGCTGATGGTGTAGACAATTGTGGTGGACACACAAAACTTTGCCACATTTGGGCCATAGTGGTCTTGCCTTGTGCTGCGGCGCTGCCTCTGCTCCCTCTTTGTGCAGAGTTTCCTCCACTGCCTCGACGCACAGAGCTGCTTTGTAAAGCACTAGCAACAATGCTGTCGGGTGGAATGGAAAACATTATGGACTGCACCAGTGACTCTTCGTACTCCCGCATTTTACGCTCCCGGTTCAATGTTGGTATGAGCCTTTGTACGCTGTCCCGGTAGCGAGGATCTAGGAGGGTGTACACCCAATAATCAGCCGAGACGAGAATGTGGGCGATGCGGCGGTCGTTTCTCAGGCACTGCAGCATGAAATCAACCATGTGCTGCAGACTCCCAACTGCCAAAGAACCGCTGTCCCCTGTTTGAGGCGTGACCTCGGCCTGCTCTGCATCACCCCACCCTCGCTGTACATACTGAGTAGAGGTTTGTGTACCTCCCTCCTCTGGAGAGATGTCTTCCTCCTCCATCGACTCCTCCTCATCCTCCTCACAAAGTGTCCCCTGCCTAGGCCTTTGTGAGGAAACACGTAGCGCAGACTGTCCAGAAGCAGATGGCATTTGGGACTCCTCATCCTCCACCTCTTCCGAAACCTCATCCCTTAGTGCTTGCAGTGTTTGTTGAAGCAGGCAGATAAGGGGGACAGTCATGCTGACTAGTGCATCATCTGCACTCGCCATCCGCGTGGATTCATCGAAGGCACGCAAAACGAGGCAGATGTCCTTCATAGAGGCCCACTCAATGGTGCTGAAGTGTGAACGGCGCACAGTGCGACTTGTTTGCGCCTGATGCAGCTGGTACTCCATGACTGCTGCCTGCTGCTCACACAACCGCTCCAACATATGTAACGTTGAATTCCACCGGGTGGGTAGGTCACATATGATGCGATGTTCCGGAAGGCCAAATCGTCGCTGCAGAGCAGCGAGGCGCGATCTTGCCGTGCTGGAACGTCGCAAGTGAGCGCACTCTATGCGGACCTTGTGCAACAGTGCAGCAAGATCCGGATAGTCCCTCAGAAGGCTCTGCACGACCAAGTTAAGAACATGTGCCAGACATGGGATGTGTGTGAGGTTGCCTAGGCCAAGAGCTGCCACCAGATTTCGGCCATTGTCACACACTACCAAGCCCGGCTGGAGATTCGCTGGCCCAAACCACACATCGCTCTCCAGCTTGATAGCATTCCAGAGCTCCTGCGCTGTGTGGCTTCGATTCCCCAAAGAAATTAATTTGAGTACAGCCTGTTGACGTTTGGCCACGGCTGTGCTCATATCGGTCGTAACAGGCTCCTGCTCTGCTGTTTCTGAGGAACTTGAGTAGGAGGAGGAGTCTATGTGTACAGACTGGAGTCCTGCAATCCGTGGCGTTGGAAGAACACGTACAGCGCCACTCTCCAGATCCGTACCCGGCTCCACAACATCGACCCAGTGGGCAGTGAGGGAAAGGTATCGTCCCTGTCCATGGTTACTGGTCCACGCATCGGTGGTCAGGTGGACCTTGCTACTAACGGCGTTTAGTAGCGCATGTTTTATTTTGCCCTCAACATGTTTCTGCAGGGCAGGGATGGCTCACCTGCTGAAATAAAAGCGGCTGGGCACGTTGTATTGGGGGACTGCCAATGCCATTAAGTCCCGGAAGGTGTCAGTGTCCACCAGCCTGAATGACAGCATTTCAACTGCCAGAAGTTTGGCAATGCCAGCATTCAGAGACTGTGCTCGGGGATGGTTTGCCGAGTAAGGGCGCCTTTTATCCCATGCCTGTGCTACCGATGGCTGTGATGGATGGGAACGTGCTGCTATGGGTGTAATCTGACAGGGTCTCCGGACAACAGTGGCAGAGGTTCTTCCTTGGCAATCCTGTGAGGAAGCCGAACCAGCAGTGTGTGAGCTGGAGGAAGAGGGCCCAACACGAACTGAAGAGGTGGTAGGTGGTGCTGTACGTTGGCCTACGTCTTCAGGGTGTCTCTGCAACTCCAACTCGTGCTTGGTGCGCACATGTTTCCACATATTTGTGGTATTGAGGTTGCTGACATTTCTCCCTCTTTTGACTCTCTGATGACACAGCTTGCATTTGACAAAGCAAATGTCATCTGCAACTGTGTCAAAAAAGGACCACGCACTGCAACTCTTGTGAGCGCCCGGTTTGCCTTTGGAAGGAGGAATGCTCCTAACGGGTGCCGAAGTGGAGGGTACAGGCAACCAAGTCTTCCCCCTCCCTCTGCCTCCTGTTTTGGCCGGTAGGGGAATCTCTTCCTCCGAGCTGCTCCCACCACCTTCCTGTTGCTCACGCCATGATGGGTCAAGGACCTCATCATCTTCCCTCCCCTCTTCAAACAGCTGCTTCTCCGGGGTTGTCTCGCCAGCACCGTACGCACCAGAAAGTGGCAACTGAGTCTCGTCATCATCTGATGCGTACTGAGGTGTGCTGACCATAGGCACTGGCCCACTCGCCTCTTCAGATTCAGAGGGACAAAGAAGTTGCGCATCACTGCATACTCCCTCTTCTTCACATTCAGGAATGTTGCTTGGCTGGCCCCCTCTTTCCAAGCCAACAGATTCCGAGAACAGAAGTAGAGACTGTGATGGCTCCTGTCCATGTCTCTCTGACTGCCTGGGCACTTTGGCAGGTGGTGAAGAGACAGATGGTTGCTCTTCGGTGCTCTGACCCTGAGAGGATGCGGAAGTAATTGAAGTCGATGCGTTAGCTGCCATCCATCCGACAACGGCTTCAATTTGTTCCTCCCGCAGCAGTGGGGTACGTTGAGGTCCTACAAAGCTGCGCATAAAGGACTGTTGCCTGCTAAAACTGGGGGATGCTGATCCACTGGTGCCCGCAGCAGGCCCAGAATCCCCACGTCCTCTACCTGTAGAATCCCCACGTCCTCTCCCTGCAGAATCCCCACGTCCTCTCCCTGCTGAAACTCCACACCCACGCCCACGCCCACGCGCCTTACTCCCTGCCTTCTTCATCTTGCAAGACTGCTTAAGATAGGCAAAAAAGTACAAAGGGGGGCCTTAGTGTGCTTATTCCTGAACAGCTGGTTACAGGTACAAGAAACACTAATTTTATGAAGTGTGTGTGTGTGGACTAGACTTTAATAGGAGCTGATGTGGCCTACACAAGTTCCAAATGTAGTGTTTGGTGAACTTTTTTTGTGGTTTCTTTGTTGGAAACAAACTCAAAGTATGTGAACAAAGAATTGAAACTGATAGTATCACCAACTTTTTGGAGCTATTACAATGCAGGCAGGTAACCTACAATGCAAAAGATGAGGCTCCAAAAAAATTGGGTAATACTAATCTGGCTGCGCCGGCAGGGCACAAGCCAGAAAAAAAGGCTCCTCTATCTACTCCTATATAGTGTTTGCAACCAACCAATGTTGATGGATACGGATGGATGCACACTAATAGGAGAAGAAAAAATGAGCTGCACTCAAAGACAAATATGTGTGAGGCAGTGACGCACGTTGAGCGTCCTACAACCAGACGTAGCTGCAGGACACTCTACTCAGCGTGAGCTGCACTCACACACAGTCAGAGGCCTCTCAGACAGCCGTCAACAGTGCAGCTAAGTGGGCACTGGCACTGACAGACTGCAGAAAGGCTCCGCTGTGTACTCCTATATAGTGTTTGCAACCACCGTAGATGGAGACGGATGGATGCACACTAATAGAAGAAAAAATGAGCTGCACTCAAATAAAAATATGTGTGAGGCACTGACGCACGCTGAGCGTCCTACAGCCAGACGTAGCTGCAGGACACACTACTCAGCGTGAGCTGCACTCACACACAGTCAGAGACCTCTCAGACAGCCGTGAACAGTGCAGCAAAGTGGACACTAGCACTGAAAGGCTGCAGAAAGGCTCCGCTGTCTACTACTAGTGTTTGCAACCAACGTATATGGATACGGATGGAAGCACACTAGATTGAAATTATGTAAAAAATGCAGCTCAAAAAATAAAAGATGTATGAGGCAGCAGTGATCACACTGGGTGGCCTACAGCCTGACGTGGCTGCAGGACCCACTCCACAGCGTGAGCTGCACTCACACAGCCCTTGCAGACAGCTGTGAACACTGCTGCTAGGGCAAAGAACGCTACAGTGGTGGTTTATGTAGCCTGGGTAAAGCACTAGATGTTTGGTGGAATCGCTATTTCTAACTGTCCCTCACAGTCTTCTACAGCAGCCTGTCCCTAACTGAATTCACAGCAGAGTGACCAGAAATGGCGGCTGCGGTGGCTTTTATAGTGCATCATGACATCATTTCGGCAGCCAATCACAGCCATGCCAATAGTTAACATGCCTACATGCCTAACAGGATGTGCCCACACTTCGGAAGATTCCCATTGGCTTAATCAAAGCAAGCAGGCTCATAGCATGATGGGAACTTCCGATTCCGATTCCGATTCCGGAATCCGATATGACAAAAGTATCGGAACTAAGTATCGGAATTCCGATACCGCTAATATCGGCCGATACCCAATACTTGCGGTATCGGAATGCTCAACACTATTTGTCACAATACATTGATAGAATCATGGTGACTCATATACCCCTATTAAATAGTTATATCAGAGATTCCACACATCTTATTCAAATACTTCAAACTATCAGATGGAAACCGCAATATGTGTTTTTAACTATGGATGTCTCTTCCTTATATTCCAATATTTCTCATAACCTTGGATTGGCATGTTTTAATAAGGTTTTAGTGAAAGATAGGAGATTGTCATCTATGCAAAAAAAGTTTTTATTGAAAGGGATGGCATTTATTTTAAAAAATAATTATTTTACTTTTGAAGGGAGCCTTTATCACCAGCGGCTTGGGACTGCAATGGGGTCCCAGGTCGCACCTACATATGCAAATATTTTTATGGGGGTATTCGAAGATTTGTATATTTTGAAATCCAAATTTTATAATAACATTATCACCTACAAAAGATTCATAGACGATTTGTTTTTTGTATGGGATAACTCCAGGAATGATATCGATGAATTCATTAGAGATATGAATAACAATTCCTGGGGTTTGTCTTTTTCTTCATTATATAATTCTTCCACCATTAATTTTTTAGATATCACGATATTTATTCAGAATAATAATATCCTAACGAAAACCTTTTTCAACCACGTTGATAAAAATAGCTATATACCCTTCAGCAGTGGTCATTTTAACAAATGGCTAAAAAATATACCTGCAAACCAATATAAAAGAATCAGAAAAAATTGTACTGATATGAAGGACTTCGAAAATCAGGCTGAAATATTGAGAAAAAGGTTTAAAGCTAAACAATATCCTGAGGGATTGGTTAAAGATGCCTATAATACCAGTAAAAACCTCTCTCAGGATTTATTAATTCATGGAACCAAGAGAATCACAACCGATAATAAGAAATTTACAGGTAATTTTATCACACAATTTTGCTCTGAGAACATTAAAATTAGAGAAATTTTAACACGCAATTGGCATGTTCTTTTAAATGATCCAATTCTATGTAATATTGTTCCCAGAAATCCCGGTATCACTTTTCGTAGAGCACCCACTATTAAAAATATAATTGCTCCAAGTCGTCTCAGAATGAAACCATCCTCCCATCCCTCAAATTCAGTAATAGGGATATATAAATGTGGTAAAAGTAATTGCTTATGTTGCGGTATCATCTCCCATAAAGAAAAAACTTTTCAATCCACTTTCACTAAAGAATGTTTTCCCATCAAAAGTTTTTTAAATTGTACTACAGGATTCGTGATATATGTTATAGAATGTGACTGCAAAAAACAATACGTAGGAAGAACAACTCAGCCCTTACACCGAAGGGTTAATTCCCATAGACATAACATTAAAATTGGTTTTATGCAACACGGTTTATCCAGGCATTTTGCTCTGAAACATGGTAAAAACTATAATGGGTTAAAAATTAGCCCTATCGAACACATACCCAGTGATCACCCTGACAGAATGGGACAATTAAACCGTAAGGAGATTTTTTGGATTTATAGATTAAACACGCTGAAGCCTAACGGTCTAAACAAAATCACAGAAGTCTTCATTTAATTTTCCTTTTTTAAAATATTTTTGTCTCTAAATAATTTCCTGGAGTACATTTAGAGTGAATTCTGTATGTATTTGTCTTTTTTTCCATTGGAGCGCTCTCACTAATCCTTGATTAGATTTTAATAATTTCCCTTTCCATTTTTAAGCAATTTTTTAATGTTTTAGGTGTTCTCTCACTTTGGATGAGAACTTGCTTCCGTGGGGTATGTCCGGACTCATTTCTGTAGGTCCGCTTCTTTTACCATGCACCAATCGATCATTTTGACATCCCGTCTCAGAATTATATCACTAAGTCCATATAGAAAAAAATCCTTTTCAAACAATTATCAATCCAACGCAATTTTATTATACACAATTTTTATACAATTTTCATACACATTTTAATACAATTTTAATTAAAGAAATTTTAATTACATCTTTTAACATATTTTAATACTCTTTCCCGTTTTCTTCCTTTTTTGGAACGAAATCCGCTCTGCTCGAGTGGTATAGACTCTGGACTATGATATGTATATAATTTTTTCAATGGGTTCGATCCATCTCCCATATTAAACCTTTTTTTAGTATGTAGTTTTTCTTTCTTTTTTAATATTTTTTCTTTTTTCTTTTTCAACATATTATCTGTAAAGAGAAATTAAGAAATGTTACTGTTAAATAATAAGAACATTTATAAACTGTTTTCACGTTCCATTAACCCTTGAACTCTGACATCTGTCCTCCCATCCCATGTGGTTTTTTGGCGCCAAAATTCAAATAATGAATGTATTTAACCAGAGAAGGTTGTATCTATCCACTATATGTCATCCCCTGAAGAAGAAGTGGCTTTTCACTTTGAAACGCGTTGGGAATAAAGAGTTAAAAAGATTCTCATGTGGTGACTTTATCCTAGTCTCAGCAGCGCAAATTAAGCCTAAATATTTATCCAAAAGGAATTATAATCTTTTGTGAAGCACCTGTGGGTTCAAGGTGCTCAATACACAGCTAAATAAGTTTCCAAAATGATGTCATTTGTTGGGGATTCTCACTATTTAGGCACATTTGGGGCTCTACAAAACATGACATGGCGTCCACTAATAATGCCAGAAAATTGTACATTCAAAAAGTGAAATGGCGCTCTTTTCCGAGCCCTGCCATGTGCCTAAACAGTAGATGTTCCCCATATATGGGGTATCACCATGCTCAGGTTAAATTGCACAACAAATTGTATTATCCACTTTCTCCTGTTATCCTTGTCTAAAGAAAATTATTGTGAAAGAAAAGTAAATGTTTATTCTTTTCTTCCACATTGCAAAAATCCTGTGAAGAAACTGAAGGGTTAATAAACTTCTTGAATGTGGTTTTGAGTACCTTGAGGGATGTAGTTTTTAGAATGGTGTCACTTTTGGGTATTTTTGTCATATAGACCCCTCAAGTCACTTCAAATGTGAGGTGGTCCTTAAAAAATGCTTTTACAAATTTGGTTGTAAAAATTTGAAATCGCTGGTCAAATTTTAACCCTTATAACTTCCTAACAAAAAATCATGCTTCAAAAATTGTGCTGAGTTAAAGTAGACTTGTGGGAAATGTTATTTATTAAGTATTTTGTGCAATATGACTCTGATTTAAGGGTATAAAAATAAAATTTTGAAAATTGGGAAATTTTCACAAAATTTCTGTTTTTTTCACAAATAATAATAATAAATTTTATTTCTATAATGCCGACATATTCCGCAGCACTTTACATTTCAGAGGGGACTTGTACAGACAATAGACATTACAGCATATCAATAATCACATAGATCATAACAGATACCAAGAGGAATGAGGGCCCTGCTCGCAAGCTTACAGTCTATGAGGAAAGAGGTAGACACGAAAGGTGGGTGTTAACAGTTGCCCTGATTGTATGGACCAGCCATAATCTTAAGTGTGTAACAGTACAGACACAGAGGGCTAATGGATGCATAAAGCATGTGGGAACATGATGCGGGGAACCTGGTTATGGTAAAACTCTTGGCTGTGCCACACAGGGATAGATTAGGTTAATGTGTTGAGGCGATAGGCCAGTCTGAATAAATGCTCACAAATAAATGCAAGTTATATCAAAGAAATTTTATGACTGTCATGATGACAAATATGTCACAAGAAAAAATTCTCAGAATTAGTGGGACCCATTGAAGTGTTTCAGAGTTATGAATTCATAAAATGACACTGGTCAGAATTGTAAAAATTGACCTGGTCAGGAAGGTGAAAACAGGCTTTGGTGAAAACAGGCTTTTGGGGCAAAGGGGTTAAGTAAACCAAAATTGAACTGTTTATAAAAAAAATGAAAATTTAAGTTTAATTTATGAAGGAAGGAAGAACTGACAAAAATGAGGGACTTATTAGACATTAAGTCGGGTATCATACACATTCTGTTCAAATTGTCATGTGTTGGTACTCCTACAGTAGACTCATAAAGGCTATACACTAAGTGCAAATCCTGTTAAAAATTAAAAGGATCATCCATACACCCTTAAAGGCATCAACTGTATTGCTTTATTCAAATGTTGGGAACAAAGTGCTTTGCACGAAGTGTAAAGCCAGGAAAATATATAAGTAGGGTCTTCCATAGAAGATAGACGGCAACACCAGGTGGGCCTCATTCAAATATACAGTGGGTATGGAAAGTTTTCAGACCCATATAATTTTTCACTCTTTGCTTCATTGCAGCCATTTGGTAAATTCAAAAAAGTTCATTTTTTCTTATTAATGTACACTCTGCACCCCATCTTGACTGAAAAAAAACAGGTCAGCAAGGGACTCCACGCAGCCTCACTGATGTCAGTGGTAGTCAGTGAGGCTGCATGGAGTCCCTGGCTCACCTGAGTTGAACTGATGAGCATGGGAAAAAGTTCAGAAACTTTTCCATGCTTAATAGTTCATCTCCGGTCAGCCGGGGAGGCTGCGCAGAGTTTACAGCGGATTAGCACCGGTCCATGTTGTAAACTAGATAACCCCTTGTGATGGATTCCAGCAGGGGACCTGACTGAACAGCGGAGAGATATGTATATTGTTGGTTTTTTATTTTATTTTTTTTTTTTTTACAGAACCATGGCTTTTTTGGATTAGCAGATTTATAAATGTGGTCAAAAACTTGGTGTGATTATTTCATTAAAAGAATTTTTAATTGTGTGTGTCTTTTTTTAATCATTACTATTCTAGGGTTAATTATTATTATTATTATTATTATTTATTGTTATAGCGCCATTTATTCCATGGCGCTTTACATGTGAGGGGGGTATACATAAAAACAAGTACAATAGTCTTAAACAATACAAGTCATAACTGGTACAGGAGGAGAGAGGACCCTGCCCGCGAGGGCTCACAATCTTCAAGGGATGGGTGATAATACAGTAGGCGAGGGTAGAGCTGGTCGTGCAGCGGTTTGGTCTTCTTGACACCTCTCCATTATTAACCAGGCTTAATGTCACCTTTCAATAGCAAGGTGACATTAACCAATTATTATTAACCCATTAGCCACCGCTAAAGGCAATGGAAATAGAGAGGCTAAGTGCCAGAAAGGCGCATCTAAGGCCTCTTTCACACTTCAGTTTTTTGCATCAGTCAGAATCCGCCAAAAGGACGGATGGCGGATCCGTTTTAGTACTGATGAGAACGGATGGCACCTGTCCTTTTTTTTGACGGATCCGACAAATGAAGAATTTTAAAGGAACCGCAGCCTGGAAAAGGGGAGAGAGAGAGAGAGATCCTCATAAGAAAATTGCGGATCCGTTTTTTTCAAAACCTGGCAGATTGTGACTGATTGGAAAAAACTGAAGAGTGAAAGAGGCCTTAGAGATGCACCTATAATGGGGTGGCTGGGGCAGATTTTTTTTAGCCAAGGGGTGGCAAAAACATTGGTCCCTCTATAAGGTATTAATATCTGCCCTCACTCACTGGCTTTCCCTCTCTGGGAGCCCACGCAATTTTTTTCCACAAATTAACCCCTTAATTTAAGACCTACATGGCCCAAATTTTACACACATTCCCTAATCTAATTATTAGTCAAAGACATATAAAAAACTAAATGAAATGAAGTGGTTTACTGTATGTAAACCATGTGTCATATCATGTCGGGTTTTGTAATAATTTTACAGAAGCCGACAATTGATTTAGCGGCTATTCTGCTATGTAGAACTCTATGAAATATATATATATATATATATATATATATATATTGTGATAAAACACTCCGGGACCGCCTTTGCTGGGGTCAAAGGTCACGTGCATTCAGCATGAAACTCAGGCGCAGAGCTGGGATTTGTGTATAACTGCCCCTGGGTCAGGTTTATTAACGGTGAAAGCAATGCAAAAGGAAATAAAACATAAAACATATCCTTGCCTGTCTGGCACTAACTAAACAATGGACAACCTACCTACCAACTGGCGGGCTTCTCCCGTCCAGCCAAACCACAGTTGCAGTGGGCACTGCTTCCACTCACGTGTGTCTCTCACACAGACAGGCTCTCTGTGTTCCCAGGCTGAGACACTCACACAACCACCTTGCATCCTTTTATATCCACCTCCCATTATCCATTAGTAAGCAGGTGTGATACTGACCAGACTAGGCCACATAGGAAAGGAATCTGGGCGAGATATACCTGCCCTCATCCACTATTCCCACATGATTCTCACATATCCCCCCCCTCTGCTCAGACCACTCCGGTCGAGCAATGACACCCGCCAAACAGTGCACTCGGGACAGGGCATCTGCATTTCCCATCTGTACCCCTGGGCGGTGCTCCACCGTAAAAGTGTAGGCCTGCAGGGCAAGGAACCACCGGGTCACCCGGCTATTCTGTTCCTTGTTCAAGTGCATCCACTTGAGAGGGGCATGGTCAGTGATCAGCCTGAACTTTCGGCCCACCAGGTAATATTTGAGGGCCTCTAGAGCCCACTTAATGGCGAGGCACTCTTTTTCTACGACTGCATACCTTTGCTCGTGTTTATTCAGCTTCCTGCTGAGATAGAGGACTGGGTGTTCCACTCCGTCCCTCACTTGTGAGAGTACGGCCCCGATACCGGTATCAGAGGCATCCGTTTGTACCACAAACTCACTGCAGAAGTCCGGAGTCACCAGTACGGGCTGAGAGCAAAGTGCCCGTTTTAGGCTATGGAAGGCTTCTTCAGCCGCTAAACTCCATTTAATCATGACGGAGTTTTTCCCTTTTGTAAGATCCGTCAGGGGGGTAGCGATGGCTGCAAAATTGGGTATGAACCGGCGATAATAACCGGCGATCCCCAGGAAGGCTTGCACCTGCTTCTTGTTGACAGGTTGTGGCCAGTCCTGAACCGCCTGAATCTTATCAACCTGGGGTTTAACAACACCCCTCCCAATTACATACCCCAAATACCGGGCTTCTTCTAGCCCGATGTGACATTTCTTGGGGTTCGCGGTTAGACCTGCCTCCCACAGGTCGTCAATCACAGCTTGTACTTTCTGGAGATGAGTCTCCCAGTCCAAGCTGTAAATGACAATGTCATCCAAATAGGCCGAAGCGTACCGCCTATGTGGCCTCAAGACTCGATCCATCAGTCTCTGGAAGGTCGCCGGTGCCCCGTGTAGTCCAAACGGCATATACACATACTGAAATAAACCTTCCGGCGTAGCAAATGCCGTCTTTTCTCTGGCAGCCTCAGCCAGAGGGATCTGCCAATACCCCTTTGTTAGATCTAGGGTCGTAATATACCGGGCTTTTCCTAACCGATCTATTAACTTGTTGACCCGGGGCATAGGATAGGCATCAAATTTTGACACCGCATTCAGTTTCCTGAAGTCATTGCAGAACCGGATGGTGCCGTCCGGTTTAGGAATTAGTACAATCGGGCTGGACCACGCACTGTGCGATTCCTCAATGACTCCTAACTCTAACATTGCCTTCACTTCTCGGGAAACGGCTTCACTGCGCGCTTCCGGGATTCGGTAGGGCTTTACGTGAACTGTGACACCAGGTTCCGTTACGATGTCATGTTTCAGTAGCATAGTCTGCCCGGGTTTTTCTGAGAAAAACTTTTGGTTGTGAAGTAGAAACTGCCTGACTTCCATCTTTTGCCGCTCCGAGAGAGTCTCTGCAACCCGTACCTCCGGTACGGTATGCGAGCAGACAGGACAGGCCAGCTCCGCTGACAAGGCAGACCGATCCTTCCAGGGCTTTATCAGATTTACATGATAAATCTGTTCAGGTTTCCGTTTACCTGCCTGGTATACTTTGTAGTTTACTTCACCAACTCTTTCCTTGATCTCAAAGGGGCCCTGCCACTTTGCCAGGAACTTACTGTCCACCGTGGGGACCAGGATCAACACCCTATCTCCGGGTGCAAACGTACGGATCTTGGCGCCCCTATCATAGATTCTTTTTTGGGCTCCTTGAGCCTGTATCATGTGTTCTTTGACGATAGGCATAACAGCCGCAATACGGTCCTGCATTTGTGTGACGTGATCTATCACTGTTTTAAACGGAGTGACCTGACCCTCCCAGGTTTCTTTTGCAACGTCTAACAGTCCGCGAGGATGTCGGGCGTACAATAACTCGAAAGGCGAGAATCCCGTGGAAGACTGGGGTACTTCCCTGATGGCAAAAAGCAAATACGGAAGTAAATAGTCCCACTTCTTCCCATCCTTGTCTATCACCTTTCTCAGCATCTGCTTCAGAGTTTTATTAAACCGTTCGACCAACCCGTCTGTTTGAGGGTGATACACGGATGTGCGTAACGGTTCGATTTGTAACAATCGGCAGAGCTCCTACATTATCCTGGACATAAAGGGGTCCCCTGGTCGGTGAGTATCTGTTTTGGTATACCGACCCGACTAAACACATGCACCAGTTCCTTGGCAATCGTCTTGGTGACCGTGTTACGCAAAGGGATGGCCTCCGGGTAATGAGTGGCATAATCCAAGATGACCAGGATATGTTGGTGTCCACGTGCAGACCGTGGAAGGGGCCCAACTAAATCCATCCCAATCCTCTCAAATGGGACTTCAATAATAGGTAGGGGTACCAAAGGGCTACAGAACCGGGGCTTAGGTGCAGAGGCTTGGCAGTCAGGACAAGACTCACAATATACTCGAATATCGTGATGCATGCCTGGCCAAACAAAACAGTGTAATATCCTTTCGGTGGTTTTCTGGACTCCCAGGTGACCTCCCATCACATGTCCGTGGGCCAGGTCCAGCACCTGCCGCTGGTAGGGTTTTGGCACGACTAATAGTTGCACCGTATCTTCCCCCTTTTTCTCTATCTGATAGAGTAAATCATTCTCCAGAACCATGTAATAATATGTCAGCCTAGAGCCAGGTTCAACGGGTACCCCATTTATCACTTTTACATTTGTCCTAGCCTGAGAAAGGGTAGGATCCTTTATTTGCTCGCTTTGGAAGTCATCTTTCTGAACTTCCAAATCCGGCAAACGGGGAGGTGGACGGCTGTCGGCCTCCTCCTCTTCCCCGGTCTCCTCCGTATCACCCGCCATGACTGAAAACAGGAACTGTAGGTCATTTCCAGCAGACTCTTCCCCCGAGTCTTCCGGGGAGACCTCTTCCAGGGGTTCGGGACCCACACGCGCCCTGGGAGAAGAATCATGTACACTATTACCCGAGGGCATCAACTGATTCTCCCACAATTGCCAGAAGTGGGGAAAATCCCGGCCCAGGATAACATCATGCAATAACGCTGGGACGAGTCCCACTTTATGTTGCACAGACCCATAGGAAGTAGTAATGCATATGACCGCGGTGAGGTACGAACAGGTGTCTCCATGCACACACGTTACAGAAAATTTGTCTGATGGTCCAGTCGGGGCTGACACCAGACTGGCCTTCACCAGAGTCACCACACTTCCCGAGTCTAACAATGCCACCACATTTTTGCCATCAACAGTTAAATCACACAAATGTTTTTCCACATCTTTTTGACCGGTATTCACACTCACTACCCGTGCCACCATAGACATGTGGTTTTTAGAGTCTGTGACGTCGCACTGCATGGGTTCAGTAGTGACCGGACAGTTCGCAGCAATATGTCCCATCTCTTGGCAGCGGAAACACCTAACGGGCCCCTTGCTTAGACCATAGTTCGTTACTCTCGGCCTCGCAGTGCGGGCAGTCCCGTTTTCCTCCCCCACTGTCTTAGGGATTTTTCCATCTCCCCTACTCCCTGGAACAGTCTTACCGGTTCCACGTGGAGATGATGAAGAACGAGGTGGGGTAGCGTCGTCTCGGAGTCCTTCCGCCACGGAGTAACGTTCAACCAGATCCACCAGTTGATCTGCCGTCGTAGGATTTCCATGGCTTACCCACTTCCTCAGGGCTGGCGGTAGAGCTCTCAGGTACTTGTCCATGACGACTCTCTGAATTATCTCTGGCGCTGTCAACACCTCGGGTTGTAGCCACTTCTTCGTCACGTGGATCAGGTCGAACATCTGTGACCTCGGTGGTTTATCCGGCAGATAAGTCCATTGATGCACTCTCTGTGCACGGACAGCGGTCGTCACTCCCAGCCGGGCCAAGATCTCGGATTTCAATTTGTCAAAGTCCTGCGCAGCTTCAGGTTCCAAGTCATAATACGCCTTTTGGGCCTCACCGGAAAGAAACGGGGCAATCAGGCCGGCCCATCGTGCCTTCGGCCATTTTTCTCGCACCGCCGTCCGTTCAAACGTGGTCAGGTATGCCTCGACGTCATCTTCAGTCGTCATCTTCTGCCAGTACTGACTCACGTGAATCACTCTCGACTCGGCTTCCAGGTTAACCTCCTGTAGGCTTGCCAGGCGCTGCGCCACCTGCTGGGGAAGCAAACGATCGGTAGCTGTCATGTCCACAAACTCCTTCAGCTGGGCCATCATCACCCGATTAGCTTCTTGCTGGACGGCGGTTGACTGTACCAGCGCTTTCACCACGTCCTCCATGCTCATGCTTGCAACGTGATGCCCGCGTTCTCCACCACAATGTGATAAAACACTCCGGGATCGCCTTTGCTGGGGTCAAAGGTCACGTGCATTCAGCATGAAACTCAGGCGCAGAGCTGGGATTTGTGTATAACTGCCCCTGGGTCAGGTTTATTAACGGTGAAAGCAATGCAAAAGGAAATAAAACATAAAACAAATCCTTGCCTGTCCGGCACTAACTAAACAATGGACAACCTACCTACCAACTGGCGGGCTTCTCCCGTCCAGCCAAACCACAGTTGCAGTGGGCACTGCTTCCACTCACGTGTGTCTCTCACACAGACAGGCTCTCTGTGTTCCCAGGCTGAGACACTCACACAACCACCTTGCATCCTTTTATATCCACCTCCCATTATCCATTAGTAAGCAGGTGTGATACTGACCAGACTAGGCCACATAGGAAAGTAATCTGGGCGAGATATACCTGCCCTCATCCACTATTCCCACATGATTCTCACAATATATATATATACACTCACTGGCCACTTTATTAGGTACACCATGCTAGTAAGGGGTTGGACCCCCTTTTGCCTTCAGAACTGCCTCAATTCTTCGTGGCAGAGATTCAACAAGGTGCTGGAAGCATTCCTCAGAGATTTTGGACCATATTGACATGATGGCATCACACAGTTGGCGCAGATTTGTCGGCTGCACATCCCTGATGCGAATCTCCCGTTCCACCACATCCCAAAGATGCTCTATTGGATTGAGATCTGGTGACTGAGGAGGCCATTTGAGTACAGTAAACTCATTGTCATGTTCAAGAAACCAATCTGAGATGATTCGAGCTTTATGACATGGCGCATTATCCTGCTGAAAGTAGCCATCAGATGTTGGGTACATTGTGGTCATAAAGGGATGGACATGGTCAGCAACAATACTCAGGTAGGCTGTGGCGTTGCAACGATGCTCAATTGGTACCAAGGGGCCCAAAGAGTGCCCAGAAAAAATTCCCCACACCATGACACCACCACCACCAGCCTGAACCGTTGATACAAGGCAGGATGGATCCATGCTTTCATGTTGTTTACGCCAAATTCTGACCCTACCATCCGAATGTCGCAGCAGAAATCGAGACTCATCAGACCAGGCAACGTTTTTCCAATCTTCTACTGTCCAATTTCGATGAGCTTGTGCAAATTGTAGCCTCAGTTTCCTGTTCTTAGCTGAGAGGAGTGGTACCCAGTGTGGTCTTCTGCTGCTGTAGCCCATCTGCCTCAAAGTTCGACGCACTGTGCGTTCAGAGATGCTCTTCTGCCTACCTTGGTTGTAACGGGTGGCAATTTGAGTCACTGTTGCCTTTCTATCAGCTCGAACCAGTCTGCCCATTCTCCTCTGACCTCTGGCATCAACATGGCATTTCCGGCCACAGAACTGCCGCTCACTGGATTTTTTTTCTTTTTCGGACCATTCTCTGTAAACCCTAGAGATGGTTGTGCGTGAAAATCCCAGTAGATCAGCAGTTTCTGAAATTCTCAGACCAGCCCTTCTGGCACCAACAATCATGCCACGTTCAAAGGCACTCAAATCACCTTTCTTCCCCATACTGATGCTCGGTTTGAACTGCAGGAGATTGTCTTGACCATGTCTACATGCCTAAATGCACTGAGTTGCCGCCATGTGATTGGCTGATTAGAAATTAAGTCTTAACACACAGTTGGACAGGTGTACCTAATAAAGTGGCCAGTGAGTGTATGTCTCAATGACATGTATGTATATATGTATATATATATATATATATATATATATATATATATGTATTCTATGTGTCTATCTCTATTCTTTCATTTGTACTTTAACCTGTCAATGGGCTCCATTATACAGTATGCACATTTTTCAAGCTGTTGAGAAAATCTCGTCATACGGATGCCATACGGATGTCACACGGATGCTTAGATGCGAGAAAATCGCATCCTCGCATTCCAATTGGATGACATACGGATCACTGAAACATTTGTGCAATTCTAGTCCGTTAAAAATGGACCGATTTTTTATAGCTTGTGTGTGATTCCACCCTTAAGGGCAAAAAAAATAAAAATTGTTCAAAATGTTCAAAATCTTGGCCAATTTTCTGATTTTTTCTCAAATAATTGTTAGGTTTATCAAACAAATTTTACCACTGTCATGAAGTACAATATGTTTTTAAAAAACTTCCTCAGAACCAGTGGGATCCTTTTAAGCATTCCAGAGCTATTACCTCACAAAGTGGCTCTGGTCAGAATTGTAAAATTTGACCTCATTATGAAGATGCAAGCAGCCTTGGAGGGAAAAGGGGTTTATTATTTAAAAATCATGCAATGTGATTTTCTGTTTTTTCTTTTTACATTCAGTATCTTACAGTTGTGTGTTTCTACAAGAAAAATAACAGACTTCATCATTCTTTGTAATTGGGAAAACTTGCAAAATCGACAGTGTATCAAATACTTATTTTTCCCACTGTAAATGTGCAGAAAAAAATGCAGCTATATTTTTTTTTCAATGTTAAACATTTCAAATAGATTTTGATGAGAGACAGTCATCTGTAGAGGTAGGTAAATATTGTTTACAAAATTAAATTATTCAAGTTTCAATTTAGACCATCTGCTTATACCATACTGGGGAGTAAAAATCTGAACATATTTTGCAGCTTCATCAATAACAACTTGTCAATAATCAGAGGGAAAAACAAATTAAAAAAATGAAATGTCATTTATGAAAAGTACTACTTCAACATAATTTTACTTCATACACTTTTTTATCTGTTAGTTAATTGGATAATTTGACACAATTGCAACAATGAAAAAGCTACCCTGAAAGCTATAAACACAAAAACATCAACCCAATACCCTGTAATTAATAAGCACTTTAAGAACTTACATATAAAATGGAAACAAGGAAATATGAATTGTTATGGAAAAATAGTGTTTCAATGCTAAAAAGCAAACCTAAAATACTGTCAACAATGCCAACTTCATGGGGTCACTCATGTTATCTCCAGACCAATCTCTGGCTATCATTGCATCTAAGACAAAAGTGGGACACATTACTGAAGAGTATAAAGCTGAATTTTAGTCTACATTGCTCCATTTCAGCATCAAATTTCCACCTGGAGGCAATGTGGCAATGTTTAAAGATGCATTCACCAAATAATATCACACTTGTCCTACTGTAGGGACTATGATACTGTATACAGTGGCATGCATGATGTATGGTAGCCAGACCCCTCTTGTCTTCATTCCATGTATACTAACAGCTTTGACGTAATATTGTTTTGCCAGTGGAACCACTTGTAAGGCCATTTCTTCAAAGTTTCCCAAGAGCTTTCTTTCAACACAGCAATGTAATGCATGTTGCTTATGCTATAGTGAACAGCCTGCATGGCCTAAATGATCTACTTTCTTCCAATGTCAACAGACTTGTCTCTGATTGAACAAATTTGGGACATTATTCATCTGAAATTACAAATGGAGCTGCTGTAACATCCAGGCTATTACCTATCCCCCATTCAATGCTTTGATCTCTGGAAAGTGCCACAACTTGGTTGTGAGAGTTGCAGAGCAGCGACACTTCCGTTCCATTTAACTTTTGGTGCTGCTCAGTCAAAAGCTATGGGAGTTAATTCCTGGTTCCTAGCTGAGAGCCCAGGGTGGGGTTAACTTCTATTTAAAAGCCTGAGCCTCTGACGCTCACAGTCAGTTAAAGTTCTGCTTTGGTTATGTCACTGTGTTATCTGATCCTGCTTTGCTTGTTTAAATTCCTTCTGTCTGACCATAGCATATTGCCTGACCATTTTTTGTGCTCTGATTTTGTACCTTAACTACCCTGTAGGTTCAGACCTGTCTACCTTTACTTCTCTCTCCTCTAGTTTGACATATCAGTTGGAAAAGCTGGGCTTCCTGTCATGGTTTGCTGGTGAATGGGTTGGGTGTGTTAAGGGCTAACCCGCATGGCCTCCTTTTGGGTTTCTCTGAGGCTTTTTATAGCCTCATCGTGGGGCCATCCTTTGTCAGATATACTTTGACCATTGGCTGAGTGTGTCGACCCTGTTGTGCCTGTGCTCTGTGCCTGTGCTGTTGTGTGTCCCTTTGGTTTTGACCCAGTTCTGTCCCTGTTATGATTTGTGCTTGTTGCCTGTATACTGCTATCTGATACTCCTGGTTTCCTGACTCTGGCTATGTACTTTGACTATCCATTGGTTTTCCCCTGTGTACCTATTTTCCAGATCCATGCATGACCTTGGCTTATGTGTGACTACATTTTTCCCTCTGTCACCCCTTTAATGTCCCTGAGGTTCCCTCTCCCTCCTGCAGTTTCCCCAGGAGCCACAGCAGCCCCGCTCTGTCAGCTCCAACAGCAGCGGTAGGCTCCGCCCACTCCCCTCTGACCCACAGTCATGTGACCATAGATCCTGTCTGCTTTCTCTTGCAAGCTGCTAGCTCCTGCAGCATCCCTAGCACTGCTCCCATTCTCTGCTCCCCGACATCACTGGCTGTTCCTGGTGCCAGACTTCGAGGCAAGGCTCCTCTTTTGCTGCTGGTGAGTGCCCATCGGGCAGCTAGCCCTAATATTCAGGCGATCCTGATAGTTCCTCTGGAATTTTGCCAGGTGGCGTGGCTAGTGCTAAGTCGCTCCGAGGTAACCTTTTTGAGCTTACAGCCTATGACAGACATTACAGCTGTCAGCAGCCAATCTTAATGATTTTCTAGCCAACGTGCATTCAGAGTAGTAGTGCATTCCTCAGACAACTTTAGTGACATCATTGTCAGCATGCTAAGGTGTGTAAATGCATGCATTTCTCTGTGTGGTGCCCCTACTCTTTACTGAATAAATAGAGATGTTTTGAAAAAATTGTCTACATGTTTTTAAGAATTTGCATACCATTAAGTTATATAAGAAAAAGATGACAATATTTGCCTAAACACAAGATGTGCTTAGACTTTTCCATGTCTCACAAATTTCTTGGATTTTGGATATTGCTAAATATGCAGAGAAAAACATCAGATTTAATATGATCTTCAAATTAAGGAAAGGTAAACATTTACCCCTTCGTGACCGGAGGTATTTTCGGTTTAGCATTTTCGTTTTTTGCTCTCCTTCTCAGAGCCATAACTTTTTTATTTTTCCATCAATTTGGCCAAGTTAGGGCTTGTTTTTTGCAGGACGAGTTGTAATTTTGAATTAAATCATTGGTTTTACCATGTCATGTACTATAAAACGGAAAAAAATTCCAAGTGCGGTGAAATTGCAAAAAAAGTGCAATTTCACACTGGTTTTTCTTTTTTGTATTAGATTCACTAAATGCTGAAACTGACCTACCATTATGATTCTCCAAGTCATTATGAGTTCATAGACACCAAACATGCCTAGGTTCTTTTTTATCTAAGTGGTGAAAAAAATTCTAATTTTTAAAAAAAAACTCACAGCAAGCCAGCAATGACAATCATCGGAGTCTCCAGGAGACCTCTGGTTGTCATGCCAACTAACTAGTGAAATGCAATCACGTGATAGCGGGCGGATTTCAGGCCCAATGGCCGGAAGCGTGAGTTAAATGCTGCGATTCCACTCGTGGCTATTCCGGGCACATGTCAGCTGTTCAAAACTGTTGACATGTCCCAGGAAAGATGTGGGCTCACCGTCGGAGCACACATCAAGGGGAGAGAGTCCAACATCAGTATAAATTTACGCCCAATGTCAGAAAAGGGTTAAACATACATATAGGACCATATATAACATTTTTCTGCATTGAATGATTTTCAAGCTTTTAAACACTACTGTATTTATTAAGTGATAGGATTGAAGTGCGTAAAAGTGTTGGCTCTGTTTCTTAAAAAAAAAACCGGGACATTTGCATTAGTTAATTACACAGGTATGCAAAATTTGAGCATTTGAAAATTGTTTCAAATTTAATAAATGATTGTTATGTTTTCTTATGCTTTGAATTAAAAAAACACTTCTATTTTTAACCATCACTTATGGATTTTGCACAAAACTCATGTGAAATTTCTCATAAGTGACAGTGACATGAACAAGTAAAATCTTTATTATAGCCAAAAATGTATGCAATATTACATATAAAAATGTATTCAACATTTATTCTGTGTCATGAGTGTGCCATGTGCTGATTTAAACCATGGGGGATCTGGGATCAGAAGGTCAAAAAGTTAAATCAATCATAGGTCCTCTTTAGTGTCCCTATGTCTATTACCTTGAATTGAAGTGAATTTACCTTCATTCAGTTCTGAAAGGGTTAAGGACCCTTTCCCTTCTTGCTATGAGCTTGAAGCTTGAGTACTCAGCTGCAGCACCTTGGGACCACTTCCCTCCACTATATAAACCCTCTGCTAGCCTCATTCCTTGCCAGTTATAGTTCTTCTATCCTGACCTCTTTGTAGGAACCAGTGTCTGAATAAGTTGTGGTGTGACCCTGCTTCAGCAGTATAGCTTCCTGTTGGAGAATTTGATGAGTGTTATTTGTTGTGTCTTCACACTTGTTTGTCTTACCTTCCATGTGTTGTCTTATTGTAGTAGTGGGGCTAGTGTTTCGCTGGCCTATGCACTAAACAGGGTAAATTCAGGGCCAGCAAGGGCTTAGGCACGTGATTGCGCATGGGTGGACGGACCAGTCTAGGAAAGATATGGAGTGCTGGGATCTAAATCACATTTATGTTAGGAGGTGACCCCTCTCCCTTCTTCCTATCTCCAGAGTCTTCCTGGTACATCTTCACTGGTGTTCCCCTCATGCTGTGCTGCACACTGGGCATCCTCTAGCCACCAGAGTGACATTCTGCCACTTTATTGGAAATTAATTCTTGCGCCTTTTCATTTTCTCTTCAATATTTCTCTTGATATATTTTCTTTTGTAGAAAGACATCAGATCTTCTTTATAATGAATCCAGCAGTAGTTCCCCATCATGTTCACATTCCATCAATCTTGGTATCATCGTTCCATCTCCTTATTATCCTGATGAAATCTTTTTCCTTGCTCTGTGCTAACAGCAGCAAGGTTTTCAGGAAAGTAGTCCAAATGGCAATATAAAAATGTAACTTCAAATTCATCAGACAACCCAAAGCTTTAAAGTGTTTCAGCATGTTCTCCGTGATGGACTTAAATTTTGGATATTTGTTGCCATGTAGAATATTTCTTCATGATTTTTTTAAAAGAATCTCAAGCCCTTTTCTCAAGAGCTCTCAATTTTGTTTTAAATACGTTGTCCTTCATGAGTTTCCGAATATCCAGAACCATAAAAATGCCTTCCTTCATTTTGCTTCGGACAGTCCCTGAAACTTGCTACACAGGTAATTACAAGACTCTCCTTCTTTTGGTAAAGCTTTCACAAACTGCTTCATCAGTCCAAGCTTAATGTGGAGTCATAGCAGGAAAACTTTAGTGGGACCAACTAAACTTTTCGCAACTATGTTATTGACTTCAGGTTGCAAAATGATATCATTGGTCAACTTCTTTGACTCCAGTGATGAGTCCCGTCCTGGGTCTCCTTGTCACACAAAAAGCATGGATACTTCATGTGTGCAACTTATTGCCCAAGAAACAAAGGGAGAACTTTCAGATCACCACATATTGACCATCTTTGCTCCTTGTAGGTAAGATGTAGACCAATCCTGATCCTCGTAGTTAAGTTTCTTGAGAATAAAGTCTAAATTCTCATAGCTTTCTTTCAAGTGCACAGAATGCCATACAGATATTGAAGCATACTTGCTGCCATTGTGCATTAGCACAGCTTTCAGACTTTTTGGATGAATCAGTAAAGAGTCTCCATTCACTCACATTGTACCCAATGTTACATTTTTCCATCAACCCAGGAATATCACTGCAATACAACAGAGCACCGTCTTGAGAAAAGTATGGAAGAAATTCCTTTTCTCAAGCTTCTGTTCCATGAAAATTTTTTTCTAAAAAACCTAATGACACACAAATCATCCACCAAAGGTCATGCAAAGGGGTAAAATATGAGGCAAAAAAAGCTATTGGAGTCAGTGTTTGTGAAAAAACTATTTGTGAGAAAACATTTTTTAGATATTTTTATTGAGTTCAGTGATCAAAATCACTTCTTAATTTTCAAACAATTTTACCCTTGCAGACTTGCGTTATTTAAAATATTAATTTTCAGTCCCTGTTAACATGTCTCCTTATTTCAAGCTTTCGGTCTATTAATTACATAACTCACTTGCAATGCATCCTGGTAAAATCTATCTTCATTCACTGTTTGAGACTATAGGGAAACCTATATTAACCTAACATTAGGCATAATGGTTCTGGATTGACCACTAAAGCCATTATTAAGTTGTCATGACTAGTGATGGGCAAACCCCTGGATATTCGGATCTGGTCGATTCAGCCAAACATTTAAAAACAGTTCGTTTGGGATATCAGAACTGTACCCGACCGGAACATGGACCCCATTCAGATGAATGGGTGATATGAACATCCATTGTTTGCCGTGCTGTCATCTGCATGGCAGCGTGACAAACAGAGCCTCTGATTGGCGGTAAGATTATTACCAGCGGTCAGAGAGCTGCAGTTCACATACTGTCAGATGACAGCTTGAGACAGCAACTGTGACTGGTGGCAAAACTTTTACCTCCGATAACAGTCGTCAGCTGTTGTGAGTACTACTCCTAATAACAGAGAGAGCAGGAGCCACTGATGGTTTTTCATACTAAACATGGCAAAACTGACAGCTGTAGGCTGCAACCCTCAGCTGTCAGCCTTATCATGGCTGGTTATCAAGAATACAGGGGTCTCCACAACTATTTTAATTATTTAAATAAACAATTTTAAACAATGGTATGAGGTCCTCCCAGCTTGACAATCAGCCAAGCTAAATCAGACAGCTGGAGGTTGGTATTCTCAGGCTGGTAAGAGGCCGTGGACATTGCCCCCCGAACCTAAATATAGCAGCCCTCAGCTGCAACAGAAAAGGCATATCTATTAGATGTGCCAATACTGGTGTAACAACCCTGCTGGCATCACTGCATGGCCTCCCATCCCCGCACACCAACTTACTCACTGCTCCAGGTCATGCGGTGATTTCTGTCTGCTGCCAGCTCCATGCCTCTTGTTTTCCTGCTTGCTCTCCATGTTTCCTCACTGTGTGTATAGGGGGGGTGCCTGACCTCTCTGCTTCTTATGCAGTCAGGGTGCAGCGGTCTAATCTGTCCCCGACCAATCACCTGGAGCCCTTTACTATATAGGGTCGCCACACCCACTAACTTTTGCCTGTGCAATGCCTATACTCAGTTAGCTCCTTGCTACTGAGGAAGCCAGGCCCTGTCCTTTGTCTTGCCTTCCTTGAGAGGCTTTACTCCTAGCATTTCTAGTACACTCTGAGTGCCCGCCAGGAGGCTTATATCCTGGTCCCTGTCCCCTGTTTTGTCTTAGCTTTGCCTGGGTACTTGCCTGGTACTTCTTTGCTCGCCCTCCAGGAGGCAGAATATCCTGGTCCCTGTATCCTTCGGTCCCTGTACCTTGTCTTGTACTGTCTCTGTCTGAACTCTGTCTTACCTCTGTCTGTCAGTCTCCTTGTCTGTGGTTCCTTTCCCTGCTGTGTTGTTCCCTGTGTCCTCCCTGTCTGGACCTTGCACTCTTGCAAGCTCCGCCTACCTTGCACTCTTGCAAGCTCCGCCTACTTTGCACTTTTGCAAGTCCCACCCACTTTGCACTCTTTCAAGCTCCGCCCACTTTAGACTCTTGCAAGCTCCGCCTACTCCGCACTCTTGCGGCTCCGCCTACTTCACACTCCTGCAGCTCCCCCTACTCCGAACTCCTACTTTTTTCATATTCCACTCTCTCCTATCCGTACCCATACCTGCACCTCCTATTTGAACAGGACCCTACCTGTTCCTCCATATTCCATTCCTTCCAGCCAGTACCCGCTCCTGCTGTGTGAACAGGACCCTACCTGTTCCTTTGCACACCATGCCTGCCTGCCCTGTGTCTCAAGCTGTGCCTGCCCTGTGTCTCAAGCTGTGCCTTCTTGCCCTGTGTCTCAAGCCGTGCCTGCCTGCCCTGTGTCTCAAGCTGTGCCTGCCTGCCCTGTGTCTCAAGCCGTGCCTGCCTGCCCTGTGTCTCAAGCCATGCCCACCTGCCCTGTGTCTCAAACCGTGCCCGCCTGCCCTGTGTCTCAAGCTGTGCCCGCCTGCCTTGTGTCTCAAGCCGTGCCCGCCTGCCTTGTGTCTCAGCCTGCTTATCACTCGCACCAGTCAAGGTGTCCTGTTCCCGAGTGGGATCAGCAGCCACAGCCAGACACCACCCTGGAGTGGCACCCGGCAGCTACCTGCCGCACAAGCCTGACCTCACCATCAGAGCCTCCAGTGAAGACCGAGGTAGCTGCCGTAGTCACGCCCCTTCCAGGGTAGTCTGGTTTGTGGCACAGTGGGGCCACAACCCCCCAGCTCGCACCAATCAGTCTAGGCGCAAGCGTGACAACTGGCACTTTGCCTGGCCCTTCCCACTTGCCTTGTGGCAGTGGCAAGTGTGAATAAAATGTGTTGGATTTATATGACCTTTATATTGCTATGGGACATCAAGCCAACAGGTTAGTAAAGGTCTCATACAGTGGTGCTGTGAGTTCACAGGATAATGTTCACGAAATCTTGTTGGAAGTGGTCTAATAGTTTTGTCCTTGTTTATTTTTTTACATAGGGAAAACTATTAGACCTCTTGCAACAAGATTTCGTGAACATTATCATTCGATTAGTACGGGAAAAGGGTCTTTGCGCTTAATAAAACATATGCAAGAAAAAAACAATTCCAACCCTGAATTATTACATTTTCCTGGTTTAGAAATTGTAAAATTTCCACCACAAGGTGGTAATCATAATAAATTGTTGATGAGACATGAAGCCAGATAAATAATTAAATCTAAATCGCAGGGTCCTTTAGGACTGAATGATAGGTTGGATTTGTCTATTTTTTTGTAAAGAGAAAAAAAAAATTTCTGCAAAGAAAATAATTTTTTGTAAGGATCTTTATACACTCCTGCAGTCAGCTTAAAAATGTAATTATGTTACTTGTTTTTACTTGAAAATGTCCATTCATGTTTTTAAAATGTTTACCTGTTGTTAGTCATAGACCTATTTAAGGAAATGACATCACGTAATTACACACCTGGACCTGTTGAAGCGTCTATGTACGCGAAACGGCTGTCGTCCGTCTTTTTCCCAGCATGCCTCATGTTATCTGCCCGTCCTTTATTGTGTGACCCTTGGTTGAATAAAGAAACACTGCACTGCAAATCTGGGTGAGTGCCGCATCTTTTTTCTTCTTTTACAAATTCACAAATATTAACCCCACTTGCCACTACCACAGGAAAAGTGGGAAGAGCCGGACAAAGTGCCTGAACTGGTGGATATGATAGATACAACTTTTCTAGGGCAGCTGTGGGCAGCTATTTAAGACTTGGGGGCTCAGCTCCCTTCTTTAGATTGGCTAGTTGTTAAAAATGGGGGGATTTCACCCATTTATTTTTATTATTAATATTTATTTAAGTAATTTAAAATGTCAGCTTGGAGACCCTTCTATTTTTGGTAATCGGCCATTATAAAGATTGACAGTTGAGGGTTGCGGCTGTCAGCTGTCAGTATTGCCATGCTGATTATCAAAAATAGAACATGTCCCAGGTCATTTTATTTATTTATAGTGCAGGTGCCAGCTGATGAATACTTACATTTTACCAAAATTTTTATTCACAGCAAATCGATTTGCTGTGATTCGGAAGTACTGGAAAGCTGTTAATTGACTAAAAAATGTATGTAACAATCTGAAGTCTTGATAGTATTGTACCCCTTTTTGAGTTCTTTAAAACACGCATATTATTTTAATTATCAAAGAGTCATCTTTTATGGCTATGAGTAGAGATGAGCGACTTTACCTTTTTTAGGGTCGAGTCGGGTTTCATGAAACCCGACGTTCTCAAAAGTCGAGTCGAAAGAAATCAGCCGACTATAGTTAAAAGTCGAGGGACCGACTGAAACACGAAACCCAATGCAAGTCAATGGGGAAGCAAAGTTGGCAGGGAGTGGAGGACAGTAAACACACCTACAGTGCCCATTTCAATGCCAACAACATCAATTATTATTACTTAAGCTTGTCAACCTTAATTTACTTTATAATAATAGTTACACAATGAAAACTGGGGGTTATTTGGCTAAAGTTGTGGGGGGGTAGGGCTGGCTCCAGGTTTTCGTGTGCCCCAGGCTAAAGAGTGTCGGTGCGCCCCTTTAACACATACCACAATTCATGATGCTCCGATACTGCACAGAAATATAGGTATAGTACAATGAAAAATACTACACTTCTTATATGATATGACTGATATGTATTTTAAATTCTACAATAGCCCAAAAAAGGGACATTATATAAGTCCATAAGTATTATGGCCACCACATGGTGCGCCAAACAGAATAATGAGCCCCATATATTTCTCCATACAGAATAATTGGTCCCATATAATGTTCCATACAGTATATGATGAGCTCCACATAATGCTACAGTATATGATGGTCTCCATCGATGATGCTCCAGTGTGTTATGGCCCCAAATAATGCTCCATATATAATGGGCCCCATTTCTAATTCTCCAATGTATAATGTGCCCCGTAAATGCTGCTCCAGTGTCTGATGTCCCCCATTTGGAATGCTCCAGTATATAATGGGCCTCATAGATGATGCTCCAGTGTATGATGGGCCCAAATAATGCTCTATATATAATGTGCCCCATTTTGAATGAATCCAGGCATGGTATGTGAAAAGAGCTCCATGGAGTAATCTGAAGTGTGGGCTGCCGCATCCTTCACTTTTGGTGTGGGTGAAGGACCCAAGGAAAGGAGTTGCTCCTGACCAGAAGCCTGCGCTGATGACTCAGTGCTTGCATTTTTTTAAACTTCAGAAGAGGAGGCGATAGAGCTGGAGGCTGTTTCAGCAATTTTAGGCAAAACCAGTTCCTAATGCTCCGGCTTTAAAAGCAGTTTACCTACTCCCAGAAAAGGGAGCCTTACAGGCCTTCCAGAGATAGACCATGATGCAGGCTCAACACCTCCTGCCTAAGCTGCTATTGTGCTTTTGGCACTACCAGCAGATGCACCACCACCACCATCAGTACCAGCTGGCCCCCCACACCCACGTCCGTGGCCTCTTCCACCATTCTTACTAATTTTGATGAAAATGTACCCAAAATACCAGCTGATATATGGTACTGTATCAGAAGCGTACAGCTCTATACAGTCTAGGGATAATTGTAAATATCCATATATATTTCATGAGTCGTGCACAGATGCTCACAGGCTCAGTATGGATTACACAATACTATAAAAAGTTGAAAAAGGGTGCAGTATCACCAGATACAAGGTATATACAGTACAGTTTAAACATTCTGAATCTCTGTATATATTTCAGGAGGCAGACACAAATGCGCTCAGGCCCAGTATGGATTAGACAAGAATATAAAAAGCAGTAAATTGGTAATGTATCAGCATACAGCTGTATACAGTGCTGGTATAATCTTAAATCTCCAACTATATTTCCGGAGTAACAGACAGACGTTCACAGGCTCATTATGGATTACCCAAGAATCAAAATAGCAAAAAAGGGTACTGTATCAGAAGTGTAGAGCTGTTTACAGTGTTGGGCAAATGTGAAATCTCGGTATATATTTCCGGAATCACCCTCAGACGCTCACTCAGTCTGGATTTGACCATAATACTAAATGTTGAAAAAAAGGCACTGGATAACAAGATAGCAAGTATATATATTATAGGGTACAATTTAAATCTCCGTATAGATATTCCCATAGTCACCCTCAGACGCTCACTCAGTATGGATTTGACCATAATACTAAATGTCGAACAAAGGTACTGTACAACAAGATAGAAGCTGTATATAGTATAGGGTAAAATTTTTATCTCCGTATATAGAGAAGGAGGAAACCACACACGCTCTCTCAGTATGGATTATACCGTAATAAAAAATTTAAAACAAAGGCACTGTATCAGCAGATACCTGGAGTATACAGTCGAGGGGTAATTGTAAATTTCTGTCTATATTTCCAGAGTCAGACACAGACACTCAGAGGCTCAGTATGGATTACACCAGTATATAAAAATTAGAAAAAGGGAACTGTATTCGACGCGTACACTAGTATACATTGTTGTGGTATTTTTAAATCTTCGTATATATTTCAGTCTCAGTAAGCCAGTCCAGACTCTACGCTACTGAAAACTAGATGGATACAAGTACAGACGTAAAGTCGAGGGTTTGCAGAAATGTGGGAATTACTGATCACGGGAAAACCTCCCGGTAGATTTCGCAGAGGCGATGCTGACCCGCAATTACTTTGTCTGTGGAGAAAGCGAAAATGGTTATTTGTGAAGAAAAGATTGCTGTATCGCAGTAGCGTGGATCCCATCACCGTTACTTGTCTCCATCAAATTGTGATCACATGGAGAGATGTAGACATGGTCCTGACTGCCTATCATGATGTGTCTGGTCACTTTGGAGTGCAAAAGACAGAAGCCACAGGCCGTAGGTGATTCTATTGGATTGGCATGAGAGGAGACATTGAAAAATGGTGGCAGGAATGTCACACGTCTGTGACTGGGAAAACTGTGAAAGCTGATCATAAAGCACCACTGCATTCGATTGTGAGTTGACGTCCATTACAAATGGTAGCCATTGATCATCTGAAGGTAGAGGCCAGCAGGACAGGCCATAGCTACATCTTAACCATCAACGATCAGTTCAACAAATTTGTAGTGGCCATCCCTGTGAAGGATTTAACTGCCCAGACTACACAGCGGTGGAGCAGGGAGAGGTAAGTATTGCAACTTGCAAGTCCTGTGGCCATGAGCAAGCAGGGGGGCCCACTCGTGGGCGACGGTACTGGCACAGGGCCCCTCATAGTACACCGGTGTGTCTGACAGCGAGTGGGCCCCCTCACCGTCAGAGACACTGTATTGTACTATGAGGGGCCCTGTGCCAGTACCGTCGGCCAAGAGTGGGCCCACCCACCTGTTTAGAGCAACGGCACTTGCCTGAGTGCGCAAGGTGGTGACCCCAGCCCTTGGGTGGGGGTTAGCCCAGTTAGGGAGGTTTAAAAAATGGCATATGTTGATCTGTAGGTGTATATTCAGCTGCTGCAAATGGCGGAATTGGGCAAGTCCGAGGAAGAGTAGGCAAAAACCGAGGCACTTTTCTGGCAACCTATGTGTCATCAGGGGAAGGTGGGACAAAATCCTTTGAAACTCATGCATGGTTCATTTTAATGAAGGTTAGATCATCAACATTTTGGGTCAACAGACGGGTCCTTTTTTCTGTCAGGATTGATCCAGCAGCACTGAAGATTCTTTCAGATAGCACACTAGCAGCAGGGCAAGCAAGCTCCTGTAAGGCATATTGTGCCAATTCAGGCCAGGTGTCCAGTTTACAGGCCCAATAGTCAAAGGGGAATGACCTGTGAGGGAGAACATTGATGTGGGAGGAGAAGTTTCTAACCATAGTTGACAACTTCTGTCTCCTGTCACTTGCAATCGATGCAGTATTAGCAGTCATGTGAGCGGTACTTGAGAAATCAGTCCAAAACATGGTCATGAAACCCCTGTCTCCAACACCACTTCGGCTGTGTGCACCACAAACACCTCTTCCATTTTGCCCACGTCGGCTCGTGGGAGAACCAGCACCGCTGCTGTGTGTTGGGAATGCCTCAAACAAATGGTTCACCAGAGTTGCTTGTTTGTCTGCCAATATTATCTCTAGGTTCTCCTGTGGCATGATGTTGTGTAATTTGCCTTTATAGCGTGGATCGAGGATGCTGGCCAACCAGTAGTCGTCATCCTTCATCATTTTGGCAATGCAGTGGTCCATTTTTAGGATCCGCAAGGCATAATCACACATGTGGGCCAATGTTCCAGGTGTCAGTGATGCACTGGCAATGGTGGGTCGAGGAGCACTTTCTGGCAAATCCACATCCCTCCTGTCACGCAAAAAACCTGTACCTGATCTTGCCACGCCAACATTTTCTCTTGCTCCGTGAGAAGCATCCTCCTCCCTAAAATAATCATCCCCCTCATCCTCTTTCTCCTCTTCCTCTTCTTCCTCTGCCTCGTCCAGGACAGTTCCCTGACCAGATAATGGCTGACTGTCATCAAGGCATCCCTCCTCCTGTTCCTCCTCCGCTGCAGACGCCTGATCCTTAATGTGCATCAAATTTTGCATGAGCAGATGCATAAGTGGTATGCTCATGGTTATGATGGCATTGTCTGCGCTTACCAGCCGTGACCATTCCTCAAGACACTGAAGTACTTTACAGAGGTCTTTCAGCTTTGACCACTGCACACCCGACAACTCCATGTCTGCCCTGAAACTGCCTGCCCGTTTATCCTCCCACAAATGCATTACAGCCTGCCTCTGTTTGCACAGCCTCTCAACCATGTGCAGGATGGAGTTCCACCTTGTTGCAATGTCTATGATTAGGCGGTGCTTGGGGAGGTGAAGCAATCGCTGCAGCTTCTGCATATGACTGGAGTGTTCGGGCGAGCGACAGCTGTGCGAGCAAAGTCTTCGCACCTTTTGGAGCAGGGCTGTTAACTCCAGATAATTATTTAGGAAGCACTGCACCATCAGGTTCAAAGTGTGAGCCAGGCAAGGTATGTGTGTGAGTTTTGCAAGGGCTATCGCTGCCACAAAATTACAGCCATTATCACTGACTACCTTGCATGGCTGAAGAAGCCATGACTCAGTTTGTCACTTCAAGTAGTCGGTCAGTACCTCCGCATTGTGTCTGTTGTCGCCCAAAGACATCATCTTTAAAACAGCCTGCTGCCACTTACCACTAGCTGTTCGATAGTGGGACACCTCGTGTGCAACACTGGCAGCTGCGGATGGAGTGTTCGTGCGACTGCACTCTGTGGACAAGCTTTCAAATCTGGAGGAGGAGGCGGGTCGAACACCTACAGCCAACTGTTTCCTACACTGTGGGCTAGGCAGTACTGTTCCACCGCCGCAGTCCCCTGTGGAGCCTGCATCCACCACATTAACCCAGTGTGCAGTGATGGACATGTAACGGCCCTGGCCATGCCTACTGGACCATGCATCTGTTGTGAGGTGCAGCTTTCCACTCACTGATTGTTTGAGTGCATGGACAATGAGGTCTTTCACATGCAAGTGGAGGGCAGGGATGGCTTTTCGAGAAAAGAAGTGCCGACTGGGTAGGTCATAGCGTGGGACAGCATAGGCCATGAGCTCTTGGAAAGCTTCGCTTTCAACCAACCGGAAGGGCATCATCTCTAATGAGATCGGTTTGGCAATGTAGGCATTCAAAGTCCGTGTACGTGGATGAGATGATGAGTACTTTCTTGTCCTACTCAGAGTGTCTGCTAGGGTGAGCTGGATTTGAGAGCTGCATATGGGGGAACTAGCGATCGACCGGACAGACTTAGAGGGGGTTGTTGATGGTGATGGTGCTGTTGGTGATGGCCTAGATTCAGTGTTTCGTTGCAAAACCATTGTGATTCCCTGACTGCTTTGGCCTTGCGACGACACCTTAACTTTTATTGCTGGTGGTGTGCTTACCGGTGGCGGTGGTCTTACAGTGGGGGAAGCGATGTAGCGTTGCTAGCTACCTTCAGTTGGAGCAGGTGCACATGTGGTACCTGAGGTTTTGTAGTCCGTCCACGCTTGCAAGTGCATGGTGGTTAAATGTCTAAGCATGCAACTGGTATTCAAATTTCTGAGATTTTTCCCTCGGCTAAAGGTCATTCTGCACTTCTTACAGATAACCTTTGCCTCATCAGTAGGATTTTGGACAAAGAAGTGCCACACTGCACTCTTCCTACTATGGCATAAATTTTCAGGGCTTGCACGCTGTGCTAATTTGACCGTGTGGCCAAGCTGTCCTGCACATCTTTTGATTTTTGTTCCACGTTTTTGGACAGATACGGACCTGCCCCTAATGGATGCCAATCTGGGTCAACAACTGGGTCACCCATCACCTCCTCTTCAATTTCATCTGCACCTTCCTCTGTGTCACCGTGTAAGGTCATATAGTATGCGGGAAGGTGCACCTGGGTTTCATCAGGGTCAGATTCTGGCTGAGTAGACTGCGAGGGCAATGTAGTCATGTGGGTCAATGTACCAGCAGAATCATCTAGCAGTGGCTGTGCATCAGTGCACTCCATGTCAGATTCATCTTGGACTGGGAAATTCAGGATTTGACTGGATAACCCAGGCAAGGTATGTGAAAAGCGCTCCATGGAGTAATCTGAAGTGTGGGCTGCCGCATCCTTCATTTTTGGTGGGAGTGAAGGACACAAGCAAAGGTGTTTTTCCTGACCAGAACCCTGCACTGACGACTCAGTGCTTGCAGGTTTTGAAAGTTCACAAGAGGAGGCAATAGAGCGGGTGGCTGTTTCGGCAATGTAAGCCAAAACCTGTTCCTGATGCTCCGGCTTTAAAAGCTGCTTTCCTACTCCAAGAAAACAACTGCAAAAAATAGAGAAAGGGGAACGCACTAAGGTGGTAAAAATGAACATTGCTGCCCTGATTTAGTGGCCAGGTGGCCATGAAACACGTTGGCTTGAGTTTGAATAAAGGTTTGCTTGCATCTTCGATTGGTTCCTTGTGGTCTAGCGTGGACAAACCCCAGTCTTTCTCTTCTCTACTGTACTACAAGAAAAGGGAACCTTACAGGCCTTCTTGTGCCAAACGATGACGCAGGCTCAACACCTCCTGCCTTAGCTGCTGTTGTGCTTTTGTCATAAACAACAGATACACCACCACCACCATCAGTACCAGCTGCCCCCTTCTCACGTTCGTGGCATCTTCCACCATACTTCATCATGTTTGTGAAAATGTAATAAAAATACCAGCAGGTATATGGTACTGTATGGGGAGCGTACAGCTGTATAAGGTGTAGGTAAAAATTTTAATCTCCGTATGTATTTCCTTAGTCAAAGACCCTCTCCCAGTATGTATTTTACCATAATCCAACCAGCAGATATACGGTACTGTATCAGAAGTGGACTGCTTTATACGGTGTATGTATGGAAAAATGAAAATCTCAGTCTATTTTTTTAACGGAGTCAACAGCAGATATACGATACTGTTAGAGAAGTGGACTGCTCTATACGGTGTATGGAAAAATGGAAATGTCCCGTCTATGTATTTACGTACTCACACACATACGCGCTGTCTCTGTATAGATTGGACCGTAATCTAAACAGCAGAAATACGATACTGTTTGAGAAGTGGTCAGCTGTATATGGTGTATGTATGGAAAATTTTTAATCTCTGTCTTTTTTTACGGAGTCTCACACACACGCTGTCTCTGTATAGATTTGACTGTAATCAAACAGCATATATACGATACTGTTTGACAAGCGGACAGCTCTATACGGTGTATGTATGGAAAATTTTAAATCTCCGTCTATTTTTTTATGGAGTCACACACACATGCTGTCTCTGTATAGATTTGACTGTAATCAAACAGCAGATATACGTTACTGTTTGACAAGCGCACAGCTCTATCCGGTGTATGTATGGAAAATTTTAAATCTCCATCTATTTTTTACGGAGTCACACACGCTGTCTCTGTGTAGATTTGACCGTAATCAAACAGCAGATATACAATACTGTTTGACAAGCTGACAGCTCTATACGGTGTATGTATGGAAAATTTTAAATCTCCATCTATTTTTTTACGAAGGCACACACAGCATGTATTTGTCCGTGATACCAGCCAGTACACGGTAGTGTGTGAGAAGCGTACAGCTCTATATAGAATCATAGAATCGTAGAGTTGGAAGGGACCTCCTGGGCCATCTGGTCCAACCCCCTGCTCAAAGCATGATTCGCTAAATCATCCCAGTTAGATGTCTGTCCAGCCTCTGTTTGAAGACTTCCATTGAAGGAGAACTCACCACTTCTCGTGGCAGCCTGTTCCACTCATTGATCACTCTAACTGTCAAAAAGTTTTTTCTAATATCTAATCTGTGTCTCCTCCCATTCAGCTTCATCCCATTGATTCTAGTCTTTCCTTGTGCAAATGAGCATATATGATGCATGTATGGAAAATTTTAAATCTCCGTCTATTTTTTTACGGAGTCACACACACATGCTGTCTCTGTATAGATTTTACGATAATAAAACAGCAGATATACGATACTGTTTGACAAGTGGACAGCTCTATCTGGTGTATGTATGGAAAATTCTAAATCTCCGTCTATTTTTTACGGAGTCACACACACGCTGTCTCTGTATAGATTTGACCGTAATCAAACAGCAGATATACGATACTGTTTGACAAGCCGACAGCTCTATACGGTGTATGTATGGAAAATTTTAAATCTCCATTTTTTTTTTCGGAGTCCACACACAGATAGCATGTACTTGTCCGTGATACCAGCCGGTACACGGTAGTGTGTGAGGAGCGTACAGATCTATACGGTGTATGTATGGAAAATTTTAAATCTCCGTCTATTATTTTACGGAGTCCGACATGCTGTCTCTGTATAGATTTGACCGTGATCAAACAGCAGATATACGATACTGTTTGACAAGCGGACAGCTCTATACAGTGTATGTATGGAAAATTTAAAATCTCCATCTATTTTTTTATGGAGTCACACACAGAGAGCATGTATATGTCCGTGATACCAGCCGGTACACGGTAGTTTGTAAGGAGCGTACACCTCTATACGGTGTGTGAAAAAATGAACGCTCTGTAACTGTGCAGAAAATCAGAATAAAAGTTTTTTTGCTTTTAAAAAAGCAGTCTGCACAGGAGTGTGCACACAGCAATGCAGCTATCAGGTAGCCTTATAAGGCAGCCTAATAACCACCAGCGCTGCAGCACACACAAAAATCCTCCCCTGTCACTGCACACTAACTGTACAGTTGAAATCGCTATCAGAAGAAGCACAGTTTTTTTCTTTGTTGCCTAACACTCTCCCTATTGAGAATCAGCAGCAGCAACCTCTCCCTATGCTAAGATCGGCAGAAGTAACATGGCGGTCGGCGGTCAGGGCTTTTATAGCCACTGTGACGCCACACAAAGCAAGCCAATCACACGAATGCCCTTCTCTAAGATGGTGGTGGCCGCTGCCGATGTCATTGCATTGCCAACAGTGTGCGTCCTTGATGATTGGCTGAGAAAAGGCGCTGGAAGCAGCATGGGAAACGCGACTTTGGCGCACAGGTCGGCGACCTCATGGCCGACCTCACGCTATAGTCGGGTTTCGATCGGCGAAACCCGACTTTAGAGAAAGTAGGCAACTTATCAATTTGACTGACCCGTTTCGCTCAATTCTAGCTATGAAGAAACATGCAGTAAGATGCTTAACCCCTTCCCGACCTGTGACACAGCGTATGCGTCATGAAAGTCGGTGCCAATCCGACCTATGACGCATACCCTGTGTCATGAATTCAAAGCCCCCCTGCGGGTCGGGTGACCGGGGTCAATGAAAGGTCACCTGACCCGCAGATACAGGGGGCTTTGTAATTCACCATAGGGGGCGTGGCTTCGCCCCCACGTGGCTACGATCGCTCTGATTGGCTGTTAAAAGTGAAACAGCCAATCAGAGCGATAGTAATATTTCATCAATGAAAATTGATGAAATATTACAATCCAGCCATGGCCGATGCTGCAGTAGCATCGGACATGGCTGGAGACACCGATTTGACCCCTCCCACCGGCGATCGCCCCCCTGCCACTGAATGACAGCGGCGATCTGCCGCCGCTTTCATCATCTGCCCCCCTCCCATTCCCTTCGCTCCCCGCCAGCTTCCGATCCCCCCCTCACCCACTCTCACCGCCCCCGGCACCTTCCAAGTCCCCCCGTCGCTCCCGGTGTCCGGCGGGTCCGGTTCATGGGCGCCGCCATCTTAGAAAATGGCGGGCGCATGCGCAGTGCGCCCGCCCGAATCTGCCGGCTGCAGATTCCATTATTTCATTTTGATCACTCTCAGAGTGATCAAAATGAAATAAAAAGTAAATGAACCCCCCGATTATCACCCCCATAGGTAGGCAGAACTAATAAAATAAAGAAAATATTTTTATTTTTCCATCAGGGTTAGGGTTAGGGTTGGAAAGAGGGTTAGGGTTAGGGTTGGAAAGAGGGTTAGGGTTGGAAAGAGGGTTAGGGTTAGGGTTGGAAAGAGGGTTAGGGTTGGAAAGAGGGTTAGGGTTAGGGTTGGAAAGAGGGTTAGGGTTGAAAAGAGGGTTAGGGTTGGAAAGAGGGTTAGGGTTGGAAAGAGGGTTAGGGTTGAAAAGAGGGATAGGGTTGAAAAGAGGGTTAGGGTTAGAATTAGGGTTAGGCTTGTGGTTAGTGTTATGGTTAGTGTTGGGGTTAGGGGTGTGTTGGGGTTAGGGTTGGGATTAGGGTTAGGGATGTGTTGGGGTTAGGGTTGTGGTTAGGGGTGTGTTGGGGTTAGGGTTGGAGTTAGAATTGAGGGGTTTCCACTGTTTAGCCACATCAGGGGGTCTCCAAACGCGACATGGTGCAACCTTTGATTCCAGCCAATTTTGCGTTCAAAAAGTCAAATGGTGCTCACTCCCTTCCAAGCCCCGACGTGTGCCCAAACAGTGGTTTACCTCCACATATGGGGTATCAGCGTACTCAGGAAAAATTGCACAACAACTTTTGGGGTCTAATTTCTCTTGTTACCATTGGGAAAATAAAAAATTGGGGGCTAGAAAATTATTTTTGTGGAAAAAAATGTTTTTTTCATTTTCATGTCTCTGCATTATAAACTTCTGTGAAGCACTTGGGGGTTGAAAGTGCTCACAATACATCTACATAAGTTCCTTGGAAGGTCTAGTTTCCAAAATGGGGTCACTTGTGGGGGGTTTCCACTGTTTAGGCACATCAGGGGCTCTGCAAACGTAATGATGACTGCAGACTATTCCATCAAAGTCTGCATTTCAAAACGTCACTACTTCCATTCCGAGCCCTGACGTGTGCCCAAACAATGGTTCCCCCACACATATGGGGTATCAGCGTACTCAGGACAAACTGGACAACAACTTTTGGGGTCCAATTTATCCTGTTACCCTTGTGAAAAAAAAATTGCGGGCTAAAAATCATTTTTTTTGAGGGAAAAAAATGATTTTTTATTTTCACGGCTCTGCGTTATAAACTTCTGTGAAGCACTTGGGGGTTCAAGGTGCTCACCATACATCTAGATAAGTTCCCTGGGGGGTCTAGTTTACAAAATGGGGTCACTTGTGGGAGGTTTCTACTGTTTAGGCACACAGGGGCTCAGCAAATGTAACATGACGCCCGCAGACCATTCCATCAAAGTCAGCATTTCAAAATGTCACTACTTCCCTGCTGAGACCCAACGTGTGCCCAAACAGTGGTTCCCCCCCACATATGGGGTACCAGCGTACTCAGGACAAACTGGACAACAACTTTTGGGGTCCAATTTCTCCTGTGACCCTTGTGAAAATAAAAAATTGCGAGCTAAAAATTCATTTTTTGAGGAAAAAAAAAGATTTTTTATTTTCATGGCTCTGCGTTACAATCTTCTGTGAAGCACTTCGGGGTTCAAGGTGCTCACCACACATCTAGGCAAGTTCCTTATGGGGTCTAGTTTCCAAAATGGGGTCACTTGTGGGGGGTTTCCACAGTTTAGGAACATCAAGGGCTCTGCAAATGTAACATGATGCCCGCAGACCATTCCATCAAAGTCAGCATACCGAAACGTCACTACTTCCCTTCCGAACCCTGACGTGTGCCCATACAGTGGTCATCCCCCATAAATGGGGTATTAGCGTACTCAGGACAAACTAGACAACAACTTTTGGGGTCCAATTTCTCCTGTTACCCTTGTGAAAAAAAAAATTGCGGGCTAAAAATCATTTTTTTTGAGGGAAAAAAATGATTTTTTATTTTCACGGCTCTGTGTTACAATCTTCTGTGAAGCACTTGGGGGTTCAAGGTGCTCACCACACACCTAGATAAGTTCCTTGGGGGGTCTTGTTTCCAAAATGGGGTCCCTTGTGGGGGGTTTCTACTGTTTAGGCACACAGGGGCTCAGCAAATGTAACATGATGCCCGCAGACTATTCCATCAAAGTCAGCATTTCAAAATGTCACTACTTCCCTTCCGAGCCCGGACGTGTGCCCAAACAGTGGTCTCCCCCCACATATGGGGTACCAGCATACTCAGGACAAACTGGAAAACAACTTTTGGGGTCCAATTTATCCTGGTACCCTTGTGAAAATAAAAAATTGCAGACTAAAAAAATTTTTTTTAGGAAAAAAAAAAGATTTTTTATTTTCACTGCTCTGCATTATAAACTTCTGTGAATCACCTGGGGGTTCAAAGTGCTCACTATGCATCTAGATAAGTTCCTTAGGGGGTCTAGTTTCCAAAATGGGGTCATTTGTGGGGGAGCTCCAAAGTTTAGGCACACAGGGGATCTCCAAACACGACATGGTGTCCGCTAACGATTGGAGCCAATTTTCATTTCAAAAAGTCAAATGGCGCTCATTCCCTTCTGCGCCCTTCCGTGCACCCAAACAGTGCCCCCCCCACATATGGGGTACCAGCGTACTCAGGACAATCTGGACAACAACTTTTGTGGTCCAATTTCTCCTGTTACCCTTGTGAAAATAAAAAATAGCATGCTAAAAAATCATTTTTGAGGAAAAAAAAATGATTTTTTATTTTCACTGCTCTATGTTATAAACTTTTGTGAGGCACTTGGGGGTTCAAAGTGCTCACTACACATCTACATAAGTTCCTTAAGGGGTCTAGTTACCAAAATGGTGTCACTTGTGGGGGAGCTCCAATGTTTAGGCACACAGGGGCTCTCCAAACGCGACATGGTGTCCGATAACGATTGGAGCTAATTTTCCATTCAAAAGTCAAATGGCGCTCCTTCCCTTCCGGGCCCTGCCCTGCACCCAAACAGTGGTTTATGACCACATATGAGGTATTGGTGTGCTCAGGAGAAATTGCCCAACAAATTTTAGGATCCATTTTATCCTGTTGCCCATGTGAAAATGAAAAAACTGAGGCTAAAAGATAATTTTTGTGAAAAAAAAGTACTTTTTTTTTTTAAAGATCAATTTGAGAAGCACCTGGGGGTTCAAAGTGATCACTATGCATCTAGATAAGTTCCTTGGGGGGTCTAGATTCCAAAATGGGGTCACTTGTGGGGGAGCTCCAGTGTTTAGGCACACAGCGACTCTCCAAACGCGACATGGCAACCGCTAAATATTCCAGCATATTTTCCATTCAAAAAGTCAAATGGTGCTCCTTCCCTTCTGAGCCCTGCCGTACGCCCAAACAGTGGTTTATGACCACATATGAGGTATCGGTGTACTCAGGGGAAATTGCCCAACAAATTTTAGGATCCATTTTATCCTGTTGCCCATGTGAAAATGAAAAAATTGATGCTGAAAGGAAATTTGTGTTGGAAAAATTAAAACGTCCATTTTTTCCTTCCACATTGCCTTAGCTGTTGTGAAACACCTGAAGGGTTAATAATCTTCTTGAATGTGGTTTTGAGTAGCTTGAGGGGTGCAGTTTTTAGAATGGTGTCACTTTTGGGTATTTTCTGCCATATAGACCCCTCAAAGTGACTTCAAATGTGAGGTGGTCCCTAAAAAAAATGGTTTTGTAAATTTTGTTGTAAAAATGAGAAATCGCTGGTCAACTTTTAACTCTTATAACTTCCTAACAAAAAAATATTTTGCTTCCAAAATTGTGCTGATGTAAAGTAGACATGTGGGAAATGTTATTTAGTAACTATTTTGTGTCACATAACTCTCTAGTTTAACAGAATAAAAATTCAAAATTTGAAAATTGCAAAATTTTCAAAATTTTTGCCAAATTTCTGATTTTTTCACAAATAAACGCAAAAATTATCGACCTAAATTTACCACTAACATGAAGCCCAATATGTCATGAAAAAACAATCTCAGAATCGCTAGGATGCGTTGAAGCGTTCCAGAGTTATTACCTCATAAAGGGACACTGGTAAGAATTGCAAAAAATGGCCTGGTCATTAAGGTCAAAATAGGCTGGGTCATGAAGGGGTTAATCCTGCTCAGAGTTCTACTAATGGGGAACTTCAACTAATTGCCTAAAAACTCCTTATTTATAGACAAATTGAAAATGTTGTTAAAAATAATTGTATTATCAGAATTCCAAATAGTTTTGTTTTATAAGTTACAAAAATGTTTTAATTTTTTAGCCTTGCTCTGTGACTCTTTTTTATACAGGGTCACGACAGGGTAATTCATGTTAGTTGATGCCCAAAAAATTCTGATTTACACAAAAATTATGGTAAAGCTAAGACCTAATGAAAATTGGGAGTCTTAGAAGTTCATGAAGTTTTACATAAACTTTTGACAAACTTTAGCAAAAAAAATTGTGAAAAAAAGCTTAGATGTAAAGAAAATCATGGTCATTTTTTTAAAAATAAATTTCACTAGTCATGAGTGAGCACTAAAATTCTTGGTTGCTCATTGCTCGGGTCAAGCAAATTGGAACTCTTGGGTGCTCGACCTGAGCATCGACCCCAATGTAAGTCTATGGGAAACCTGAGCTGTCTTGCCGTGACCTCCCCAGAGGTCTTTTGATGGTCTAAAAACTGTGGAAATCTATGGGAAAAGTACTCAAATGACATGGGAACAGCATGGGGAAGACCCCTGGAAGCATTTCTGACTCCCAAGTCACTGATGTGAACAGTGTTGCGTTTGAAATTTAGCTGAGAATAAGTGTGTCTGTCTGCAGCTGTCTGCGTGTGTGTGACTGCCTGTTTGTGTGTGCAGTTGTCTGTGTGTGTGCAGTGTTATGATCTCAGTGCGGGTTTGACTCACACACATGGGGTTAATGTCTGGAACCAGTGCTGATGACTGGCATTTCTGGGGTTAAAGGTTGTGATTCCAGTGCAGGCTTACCTGCACACCTGGGGCTATGATTGTGGCCTCTACCTGGTTCTGGGAGAGGCTTCTTATAGCCTCAGGATGCTTCCATCCCCGTCAGTTACAGTTGGGGCCAAAAGCATTGACACCCCTGCAATTATGTCAGATAATACTCAGTTTCTTCCAGAAAATGATTGCAAACACAAATTCTTTGGTATTATTATCTTCATTTAATTTGTCTTAAATGAAAAAACACAAAAGAGAATGAAGCAAAAAGCAAAACATTCATCATTTCCCACAAAACTCCAAAAATGGGCCAGACAAAAGTATTGGCACCCTCAGCCTAATACTTGGTTGCACAACCTTTAGCCAAAATAACTGCGACCAACTGCTTCCGGTAACCATCAATAAGTTTCTTACAATGCTCTGCTGGAATTTTAGACCATTCTTCTTTGGCAAACTGCTCCAGGTCCCTGATATTTGAAGGGTGCCTTCTCCAAACTGCCATTTTTAGATCTCTCCACAGGTGTTCTATGGGATTCAGGTCTGGACTCATTGCTGGCCACCTTAGAAGTCTCCAGTGCTTTCTCTCAAACCATTTTCTAGTGCTTTTTGAAGTGTGTTTTGGGTCACTGTCCTGCTGGAAGACCCATGACCTCTGACAGAGACCCAGCTTTCTCACACTGGGCCCTACATTATGCTGCAAAATTTGTTGGTAGTCTTCAGACTTCATAATGCCATGCACACGGTCAAGCAGTCCAGTGCCAGAGGCAGCAAAGCAACCCCAAAACATCAGGGAACCTCCGCCATGTTTGACTGTAGGGACCGTGTTCTTTTCTTTGAGTGCCTCTTTTTTTCTCCTGTAAACTCTATGTTGATGCCTTTGCCCAAAAAGCTCTACTTTTGTCTCATCTGACCAGAGAACATTCTTCCAAAACGTTTTAGGCTTTTTCAGGTAAGTTTTGGCAAACTCCAGCCTGGCTTTTTTATGTCTTGGGGTAAGAAGTGGGGTCTTCCTGGGTCTCCTACCATACAGTCCCTTTTCATTCAGACGCAGACGGATAGTACGGGTTGACACTGTTGTACCCTCGGACTGCAGGGCAGCTTGAACTTGTTTGGATATTAGTCGAGGTTCTTTATCCAACATCCGCACAATCTTGCGTTGAAATCTCTTGTCAATTTTTCTTTTCCGTCCACATCTAGGGAGGTTAGCCACAGTGCCATGGGCTTTAAACTTTTTGATAACACTGCACACGGTAGACACAGGAACATTCAGGTCTTTGGAGAAGGACTTGTAGCCTTGAGATTGCTCATGCTTCCTCAAAATTTGGTTTCTCAAGTCCTCAGACAGTTCTTTGGTCTTCTTTCTTTTCTCCATGCTCAATGTGGTACACACAAGGACACAGGACAGAGGTTGAGTCAACTTTAATCCATGTCAACTGGCTGCAAGTGTGATTTAGTTACTGCCAACACCTGTTAGGTGCCACAGGTAAGTTACAGGTGCTGTTAATTACACAAATTAGAGAAGCATCACATGATTTTTCGAACAGTGCCAATACTTTTGTCCACCCTCTTTTTTATGTTTGGTGTGGAATTATATCCAATTTGGCTTTAGGACAATTCTTTTTGTGTTTTTTCATTTAAGACAAATTAAATGAAGATAATAATATCAAAGAATTTGTGTTTGCAATCATTTTCAGGAAGAAACTGAGTATTATCTGACAGAATTGCAGGGGTGTCAATACTTTTGGCCACAACTGTATACTTTCGCCCTTGGCATTGTGTGGTGACCCCTGAGTGTGTTTGTGCTGTGTTCTGGTTGCTTGATTCTCTGTGTACGACTCGGTCTGTTCTCTGGATATTGCTTTGGATTCTGTTTGGTACCTTCTATGTCTGTTTGGTTTTGACTTCTGCTTGGCCCTGACTATCCATTCTGTCTCATCCCTGGTACTTTACTGATATCTCTGTGCATGACCTCCGTTTTGCCTGACTCTGAGTATTTCTGTATATTGTCCTGCCATCTCTGAAAGCAGGACGCTAAGCCCCGGCCCCTTGCAGTCACATGACCGTAGGTCCTGTGACTGCTTGCTAAACTTCAGCGTCCACAGGTCCTGTGTATCTGTGCTTTCTGGCTGTACCTGACCTTGCTCAGCAGAAGCTGCACGCTGGCACTGACAGTATCCTGACATGAAGGTGTCTGTGGATGTGTGCGGGTGTCTGTGTGTTCGAGTGTTTGCCAGTGTGTGCGGGTGCCTGGGTGTGTGAGGGTGTCTGCATGTTTGCTCGGCTGTCTCTGTGTGTGTGCGGCTGTCTGGGGGGGTGCTGCTGTCTGTGGGTGTCTTTGTGTGTGTGCGTGTGTGTCTGCAGGTGTGTACAGGTGTCTGTGTGTGTACGTTAACACTACTACTGGTACTGTCGGTCACAGCTCTGCAGGATCATGCTGTCAGATGTCAGCGTGATTCTGCAGCTGACTGTGACCTGCAGCGGTGAGGCAGGCTTGGCCTGAAGACACTACTGCTCCCATCGGACTATCTCTGGTGTCACTGATAACAATGGCAACAGGTGCCACTGACGGGAGAGTAGTATCATCTGCCAGCGCCTGGACATATGAGACTACTGCTCCAATCTTGCTACAGAATGTCTGGTGTAACTGATAACAGTGACAACAGGTGCCACTCATGGGAGAGTAGTATCATTTGCCAGTGCCTGTGCTCACTGTTAAAAAAAAGTAAAATCTATATATATAAGAGGCATCGCGATTACTCGCTAATCCCACCCCCTGCACAGTAGTTCCGGCCCCACCACATCACCACACATAATCCTGCCCCCACCCCATTACCACACACAATCCCGCCCCCACCACATTACCACACAATCCCATCCCCCACCACATTACCACACACAATAACGCCCCCCCACCTCATCACCAAACATAATCCCGCCCCCACCACATCACCACACATAATCCTGCCCACCACCACATCACCACACATATCGCCCCCCCACCACATCACCACACATAATCCCGCCCCCCACCACATCACCACACATAATCCCGCCCCCCACCACATCACCACACATAATCCCGCCCCCCCACCACATCACGACACATAATCCCGCCCCCCCACCACATCACCACACATAACCCCGCCCCACCACATCACCACACATAATCCTGCCCCCCACCACATCACCACACATAATCCCGCCCCCCACCACATCACCACACATAATCCCGCCCCCCACCACATCACCACACATAATCCTGCCCCCCACCACATTACCACACATAATCCCGCCCCCCACCACATCACCACACATAATCCTGCCCCCCACCTCATCACCACACATATCACCCCCCCACCACATCACCACACATAATCCCGCCCCCCATCACATCACCACACATAATCCTGCCCCCCACCACATCACCACACATATCGCCCCCCACCACATCACCACACATAATACCACCCCCCACCACATTACCGCACATAATCCTGCCCATCCACCACATTACCGCACAAAATCCCACCCCCCACCACATCACCACACATAATCTCGCCCCCCACCACGTTACCGCACATAATCCCGCCCCCCACCACATTACCGCACATAATCCCGCCCCCACCACATTACCACACATAATCCCGCCCCCCACCACATTACCACACACAATCCCTCCCTCCACCACATTACGACACACAATCCCGCCCCCCCACCACATCACCACACATAATCCCTCCCCCCACCACATTACCACACATAATCCCACCCCCCACCACATGACCACACATAATCCCGCCACCCCACATTACCACACATAATCCCACCACCCCATATTACCACATGAGGCTCCGTCCCCCCACATTACCACACGAGGCTCCGTCCCCACACACTACCACACGAGGCTCGGTCCCCACCTGAGGCTCTGTCCCCACACATTACCACACGAGGCTTCGTCCCCCCACATTACCACACGAGGCTCCGTCCCCACACATTACCACATGAGGCTCCGTCCCCACACATTACCACACGAGGCTCCATCCCCACACATTACCACACGAGGCTCCATCCACACACGTTACCACATAAAGCTCCGTCCACACACATTACCACACGAGGCTCCGTCCCCACACATTACCAAACGAGGCTCTGTCCCCACACATTAACACACGAGGCTCCGTTCCCCCACATTACCACAAAAGGCTCCGTCACCACACATTACCACACGAGGCTCCATCCCCACACATTACCACATGAGGCTCCGTCCCCCCACATTGCCACACGAGGCTCCTTTCCCCCACATTACCACACGAGTCTCCGTCCCCGCACATTACCACACGAGGCTCCGTTCCCACACATTACCACACGAGGTTCCGTCCCCACACATTACCACACGAGGCTCCGTCCCCACACATTACCACACGAGGCTCCGTCCCCACACATTACCACACGAGGCTCCATCCCCACACATTACCACACAAGACTCCGTCCCCACACATTACCACACGAGGCTCCGTTCCCCCACATTAACACACGAGGCTCCGTCCCCACACATTACCACATGAGGCTCCGTCCCCCCACATTACCACACGAGGCTCTGTCCCCACACATTAACACTCGAGGCTCCGTCCCCACACATTACCACACGAGGCTCCATCCCCACACATTACCACATGAGGCTCCATTCCCCCACATTAACACACGAGGCTCCGTCCCCACACATTACCAGACGAGGCTCTGTCCCCACACATTACCACACGAGGCTCCGTCCCCCCACATTACCACACGAGGCTCCGTCCCCACACATTACCACACGAGGCTCTGTCCCCACACATTAACACTCGAGGCTCCGTCCCCACACATTACCACACAAGGCTCCATCCCCACACATTACCACACAAGGCTCCGTCCTCACACATTAGCACATGAGGCTCCGTCCCCCCACATTACCATACGAGGCTCTGTCCCCACACATTACCACATGAGGCTCCGTTCCCCCACATTACCACACGAGGCACCCCCCCACATTACCACACGAGGCTCCGTCCCCACACATTACGACATGAGGCTCCGTCCCCACACATTACCACATGAGGCTTTGCCCCCCCACATTACCACACGAGGCTCCATCCCCCCCACATTACCACACGAGGCTCTGTCTCCACACTTTACCACACGAGGCTCCGTCCCCCCACATTACCACACAAGGCTCCATCCTCACACATAACCACACGAGGCTGCTTCCCCACACATTACCACATGAGGCTCTGTCCCCACACATTACCACATGAGGCTCGGTTCCCCCACATTACCACACGAGGCTCCGTCCCCACACATTACCATATGAGGCTCCGTCCCCACACATTACCACACGAGGCTCCACCCCCCCACATTACCACACGCAGCACTTCCTTTCTATGTAATTCGACCTCTTCAGCCAAGGTAAACGTACATTTAATTGTGTTTACAGAGAAATTTTACCTTAATTTATGTTTCGTTATGAAATTTGTTTAGATGCTGGAATGAAAAAAAATGCACATCTTACTGAGTCCAGTTTGCTTTTGATTTTACACTGTGAATAAAATTAGTATTATTCAGATTTTTAATGATTATTATTGCTATTAAATTCATTGTAATTTGATTTACCACCTGCGTAAGCGCTGTTGAATGTTGTCATTATTTATTTTAATTTAATCACCAGCAGCGTTAATTAGATAGCAATGAGCGTGCTGAGCGCTAGCTGGCTGGAAACAGCTAGTTACATACATATTCATTATTCACATACTACATACATACTGATTCATAATATATACATATTCACATAGAAATAAAAACATTATGCTCACCGCACACCAAATCCCTAATGCCCTCATCTCCTAGAAATAATGTAAAATAATAAACCAATATATACTCCCTGTCCGCTGTAGTCCAAGGTAATCTAGATTGTCCCACGGTGATCTCACATGAACAGTCACATCAGGAGATGTCACCACTCTACCTGACCGGTTACACACTGACAGGAGATTATCACCCCTGCAGTGTATCAGCTGATCGGCTTCGTGCTGTCACTTATGACACTGCTGCATGGTAAAGTTCTCACACAGCTGTATAGCTGTAAAGTGAGAGCACCGGAGTGATGAACTCCAATGAACTCTGACAGCGGTGCAGTGCTACACTGCAGCAGGATCACCTCTTATCAGTGTGTCATCGGAGCCTTGTATAGCGGTCACATCTACCGATGTGACAGTTCTACATGTGAGATCATCTTGGAACACTCGGTAAACACTACAGTGAACAGGATATAATATTGTTGGTTTCTTATTTTATTTTTGCTGCAGAAGATGAGGGAGTTGGGGATTAGGCAATGCAGTAAGTATGGTTAATTAAGATTAATAATGGACTTTATTCTGGCTGTGTCTTTATTGGTCATATAACTATAGGATTAGTAATGGATAGGTGTCTTATAGACAATTCTTCATTACTAAGCTGTGGGCTTGATGTCACCTGACAATACAAAGGTGACATTAACCCAACAAATATTACCCAAATTGGCACTGCTACAGGGCAAATGGGAAGAGCGAGGCTAAGCGCCAGAATTGGTGCATCTATAAGATATGCCATTTTTGGGGCTGCTGAGAGCTGCTCTTTTTAGCCTGGGGGCCAATATCTATGGCCTCTTCCCAGGCTATTAATATCAGCCCGCAGCAGTCTGCTTAGCCTTTGCTAGTTTGATTTTATAGGGGACCCCATGTCAATTTTTTCCAGGGTTCCCCTGTAAAATAGCGCAGTAAAGGTTAAGCAAACATGAGCTGATATTAAAAGCCTGGGAACCTTTATGGCTATTTGCTCATATTAACATCAGCCCTCAGCCGTCAGCTTTCCCTCTGCTGGTTATGAAAATTATGCGGGAACCCACGCAATTTTTTCTTATTTTTTAAAAAAAAACAACAAATATTGAGTTTCACGCACTATAAGGTGGTATGTGAGCACTATATGGCAGTATATAAGCACTATTTAGTTGTATATGAGCACTATATGGCAGTATATGAGCACTATATGGCAGTACATGGGCACTATATAGCAGTATTGGAGCACTATATTGCAGTATATGAGCACTATTTGGCAGTATGTGAGCACTACATGGCAGTATATGAGCACTATATAGCAGTATATGAGCACTATATGGCAGTATGTGAGCAATATGTGGCAGTACATGAGCGCTATATGGCCCTATATGAGCACTATATGGCAATATGTGAGCACTATAAGATGGTATATGAGCACTATATGTCATTATGTGACCATGATAAGATTGTTTATGAGCACTATATGGCAGTATGTGAGAACTATATGACAGTATATGAGCACTATATGGCAGTATATGAGTACTATATGGCTATATGTGAGCACTATATGGCAATATATGAGCACTATATGGCAATATGTGAGCATCATAAAATGGTATGTTGGCACTATATGGCACTGTATGGCAGTATATGAGCACTATATGGCAGTACATGAGCACTATATGGCAGTAAAATGAGCAATATGTGGCAGTAAATGAGCACTATATGGCCGTATGTGAGCGCTATATGGCACTATATGAGCACTATATGGCAATAAGTGAGCACTATAAGATGGTATGTGGGCAATATATGGCAGTATGTGGGCACTATATGGCAGTATATGAGCACTATATGGTAGTATGTGAGCACTATAAGATGGTATATGAGCACTATATGTCAGTATATGAGTACTATATGGCTATATGTGAGCACTATATGGCAGTAAATGAGCACTATATGGCAATATGTGAGCATTATAAAATGGTATGTGGGCACTATATGGCAGTATGTGGGCACTTTATGGCAGTATATGAGCACTATATGGCAGTATATGGGCACTATATGACAGTAAATGAGCACCATATGGCAGTATATGAGCACTATATGGCAATATATGAGCACTATAAGATGATATGTGGGCACTATATGGCAGCATATGAGCAGTATATGAGCACTATATGGCAGTATGTGAGCACTATAAGATGGTATATTAGCACTATATGACACTATGTGAACACTATATGTCAGTATGTGAGCACAGTAAGATGGTATATAAGCACTATATGGCAGTATGTGAGAACTGTATGGCAGTATATGAGCACTATATGGCAGTATATGCACAATATATGGCCATATGTGAGCACTACATGGCAGTATATGAGTACTATAAGGAATATGTGAGCACTATATGGCAGTATAAAGCACTATATGGCTGTATGTGAGCACTATATGGCAGTATGCGAGCACTATATGGCAGTATGTGGGCACTATATGGCAGTATATGAGCACTATATGGCAGTATATCAGCACTATATGACCGTATGTGAGCACTGTATGGCAGTATGTGAGCACTATAAGATAATAGATTAGCACTATATCGCAGTATATATGCACTATATGGCTTTATGTGAACACTATACGGCAGTATGTGGGCACTATATGGCAGTATATGAGCACTATATGACCATATGTGAGCACTATATGGCAGTATGTGAGCACTATAAGATAATAGATGAGCACTATATGGCAGTATGTGAGCATTATATGGCAGTGGGTGAGAACCATAAGATATTATATGAAAATTATATGGCAGTTTGTGGTCACTATATGGCAGTATATGAGCACTATATGGCAGCATGTAATCACTATATGAGCACTATATAGCATTATATGAGCACTATATGCTAATATGGTGGTATTGCAAATGTTAGAGAAAATATATATATCCAGTATATATACTGTATATTTATTATATTCACTTATGTTTGTTTTGTGTGTGTAAACATTATATTTGAACATGGTATGTAATGATATTATGGTCTTCAATGGAGAATGTAAAAGAAGAGGTTGAACAAGGAAATTACATCACAATGCTTTTTTTTGCTTGTTTAAATGCTTAACATTTGTCTAGCAGTTGTGCGACTGGTGCAAAACCTCTTGAGCTACGGAAACGTCACTATTTCCCATTAATTTGAGTCTGCTGTTGCCGTGCCTCAAAAAGATGAATTGAAAAATTCCCTAAAAAAATATTTGTTTTAAAAATTACGTTTCTTTAGCAGTTGTGCAACTGGTGTAATCTGGGAAGAGATAATCTCACGTCACAATTCCACAGTGGCAATAATCTTCATTAGGGAGTGCATGTTTCACCACTGCACAATGTGCCAAGTTTTCACAAAGTGCAAAACATTGGGATGTATACCAGCGGGGTATACATACATGACCTCTGAGTACTTGATGCAGAAGCAGGAGTAAGCAATTTCACAAACAAAATGGTTTTGAATGGTAAGGGATGGATGTTAAGACAATTTCCCAAAAAATATATTTGGGCTGCTTTTACATTATGTTGCTGTCATCTGTAGGGCTTACAAAGTCACAGTAAATCCAGCCCTTGTTCAATTTTAGAAGAGTCAGCTTGTCTGCATTTTTCGTTGACAGATGTGTGCGACTATCCAATATGATTACACCAGCCAAACTAAAAACCCACTCAGACAACATACATGCAGCAGGGCATGGCAGCACATCCAAGGTGTAGAAGGAGAGGTCGGGCCAAAGGCTTGGACAACCAATAGTTAAAGGGCACTGAAGAATCAGGACGAATATTGGTATAGTCACTTAAGTAGTCCTTCGCCATTTTGGTCAACTTTTTCCTCATCATCATAGTGGACCTGTAACTGATGAAGACGGAGGTTATCTGTAGAAACACGTAGTGGAATTTAATAAAGAAGAAAACCTTTCAAGCTTCTCCCTTTCCTTTGTGCTCCCCTGCGATCGGGTTACCCTGCTTCCCAGGTCTCATGAAAATGGCCCAGTTGGTGGACCTTCCCCCCTGAGTTGCACTTAGTGTGCATGGCCCTAATTTGTAATCCTTGTGGGTGAAAAAAGCTGGTACCTCTGCCACCAGTGTTGTCTGAGGGGAATCTTTTTAGCAAGTTTTGTCACAATGAACCTCTGGCATACATGCACTGAAAATGTCCTGTCTGCCTCTGACACGAGAGAAGCAAATTTCTCCTTGTACTGAAGGGTCAAGAGAGGTACACAGCCAGTATTTCATGTTGGACAAAATGTCTTTCATGCAAGGGTCTTGAGAAAGGCATCTGGAAATGAACTCCGCCATGTGTGGCAGACTACAAAGAGTCAAATGTTCAGTGTCCTCACAAGGAAGAACACTAACCATCCTCTCCTCCTCACGACACATAGCCTACTCTTCAGGCCATCCATGCTGGACAGGCATGAAGTTGGGATTGGCAGTCCCCTCTTTAGCGCAGTCCAAAAACTCCTGTTAGGCCGGAGTCACACTAGCGATAAAATCGGACGAATGCAATGCGATAAAAAATCGCATTGCATTCGTCCCAATGTTATTTTATGTTGCTGCTCCCATCATGCATTTTTTTTATCGCATCCGTTCCTCGGACCAAGACAATCGCAGCATGCAGGACGGATCCCTGGACAAGAATTCTTTGTGCGATTTCGTACCGTTAAAATGGGACCGATTTTTTATTGGTTTTGTGTGTGACTCCAGCCTTACTCTTATTCTCCTCTTCCTCCTGTTCCTTGTCATCACCCAATGTGGCTTAAGAATATTGTGTGAAGCTGGGCTGTGTGGTATCAGCAACTGAAAAAATCTTGCTTCATAGCCACCTGTTTGTCATTTAAAGTTTCCTCTTTGAAATTCTGCAACAAAAGTTTTAATAGCCAGAGCAGCGTTACACTGACAATATCATCATCAGCGCTCACCATCTGGGTGCAGTACTCAAAGTTTTGAAAAACATCACAAATGTCATCGATCCACACTCACTCGTCAGTTGTTATGTGAGGGAGCTGAGCATTACTCTGGCGAGCATTGAGAAGCTGAAATTCAGACACTGCTCTCTGCTGCTCACTAAGGCTATGTGCACACGCTGTGGATTCTGCTGCGGATCCACAGTGTTTCTGGTCCTGCAGCTCCGCAGCAGTTTTTGCTGCGTTGTACAGTACCATTGTTTTCAATGGTATTACCAAAAACGCTGTGTACATGCTGCGGATTTTTCCGCGTGGATTTGCTGCGGATTACAATCCGTAGCATGTCAATTCTTTGTGCGGATTCCACTGCGATTTCACACCTTCATCATTGTGAGGTGTGAAACCACAGGGCTAAACCACAGTCTAATCCGCAAGGTAAACCGCAGGTATTTTGACCTGTGGATTTACCTGCGGATTTTTCAAAATCCGCTCAGAAAAATCCGCTGCACTTCCAACTACGTGTGCACATAACCTAAGCCTTGCCAACATATGAACTACCTATCACCTCAACACATTTATCTCACTTTCCCTGTGTTGCTAATTCAAAAATTTTCTTCATAACTAGGATCCTTGTATCTTGTTCTCACATGCTTTATGCATTTAACAGTCCTCTGTGTCCGTACTTTTACCCATACTGGTTGGTAACCCGTACATGCAAAATTACATGAACACGTGATTTATTACAATATGGCTGGTCAAAATAATGAAAGCATTTGTTACCATCCACCTTTCGTGTCTCCTCTATTTCCCCATAGATTGTAAGCTTGCGATCAGGGCCTTCATTCCTCTTGGTATCTGTTGTTTATGCGATTGTTATTCTGTATTATCTTTTATTGCCTGTACACGTCCCCTCTAAAATGTAAGTCGGTGAAAAGGCAAATTGAAGCGCTGCTGCAGAAAAGCTAGTCCGGTGAATGCCTGAGATGACTTTCGCAAATGTGCACTGACACGTCGTACCTTGTCATGTAGGTCCGGCAAGTCACGGTATGTTTTTATCTCCTTCGCGCCGGAGCCCATTTTTGCTTTTGCGTTTCTGTTTTTCGCTCCCCTTATTCCCAGAGCCATAACTTTTATTTTTCCATAAATATGGCCATGTGAGGGCTTGTTTTTTACAGGATGAGTTGTACTTTTGAATTACACCATTGGTTTTACCATGTCGTGTACTCAAAAATGGGAAAAAATTTCCAAGTGCGGTGAAATTGCAAAAAAGGGCAATCCCACTCTTGGTTTTTTTCCACCATCTTCGCTAAATGCTAAAATTGACCTGCCATTATGATTCTCCAGGTCATTACGAGTTCATAGTCACCAAACATGTCTAGATTCACTTTTATCTAGGTGGTGAAAAAAATTCAAAACTTTGTTAAAAAAAAATTGCGCCATATTTTTTGCGTGCCGAGATGATTATTTTTTATGATACCATCTTGGTGTAGATATGTATTTTTGGTCACCTGTTATTGCATTTTAACGCAATATCATAACAACCAAAAAACAAAATTCTGGCGTTTTGAATTTTTTTGTCTCTTCGCCTTTTAGCGATCAGGTTAATCCTTTTTTTAATTGCTAGATCGGGCGATTCTGAATGCTGCGATACCAAATATATGTATGTTTGATTTTTTTATTGTTTTATTTTGATTGGGGCGAAAGGGGGGTGATTTGAACTTTTGTATTTGTTTTATTTTTTTCTATTTTTAAAACTATTTTCTTTACTTTTGGCATGCTTCAATAGCCTCCATGGGAGCCCCCACAACTCGATCGCCTCTTTTACATACCGGCGATGCTTTTTACCAACCATGGGGTTGCAATCACTGTTATTAACAGTATAAAGGTGACCGCAAAACAAAAGTCCGATTTGCTGTTTAACTTCTCTCTCCTTTGATGTGATCGTACATCAGAGGAGAAAGAAATAGGGTTTCCGATCCCCCGGGACCTCCCGCTTCCCCCCGTGGCCACCAGCATCTTCTTCCATTTAGAAAATGGCGGGCGAATGCACAGTGCACCGACCGAGATGTGCCGTCCGGCACCCGGCAACAATAGGAGATTTTTCCTATTGGTTCATTTTGATCACTGTAATAGAACCTATCGCAGTGATCAAAATAAAATAAGTAATAAGTAAATCAAACCCCACTTTATCACCCCCTTAGTTAGGGAAAAATAATAAAACAAAAAATGTATTTAATTCCATTTTCCCATTAGGGTTAGAGTTGGGCTAAAATAAGTTGGGCTAAAATTAGGGTTAGGGTTGGGGCTAAAGTTATGGTTAGGGTTGTGGCTAGAGTTAGGGTTGGGGCTAGAGTTGGGGTTAGGGTTTGGATTATGGCTACGGTTTGGATTATGATTAGGGTTGGGATTAAGGTTAGGTTTTGAATTAGGGTTGGGACTCGGGTTAGGTTTGTAATTAGGGTTATAGTTAGGGTTGAGATTAGGGTTAGGGGTGTGTTGGGGTTAGGGTTGTGATTAGGGTTATGATTAGGGTTGGGATTAGGGTTAGGGGTTTGTTGGGGTTAGGGTTGGGGTTAGAATTGGGAGGTTTCCATTGTTTAGGCACATGAGGTGCTCTCGAAACGCGACATGGCGTCCAATCTTAATTCCAGCCAACAAAGCATTGAAAAAGTCAAACGATGCTCCTTCCCTTCCAAGCTTTGCCATACGCCCAAACAGTGGTTTACCCCCACATATGGGGTATCAGCATACTCAGGACTAGAGATGAACAACTTTGCCTTTTTTCGTGTCGAGTCGGGTTTCATGAAACCCGACGTTCGAAAAAGTTGGGTTGAACAAAATCGGTCGACTATAGGGAAAAGTCGGAGGCCGACTGAAACACGAAACCCAATGCAAGTCAATGGGGAAGCAAAGTCAGCAGGGAGTGGAAGACAGTAAACACACATACAGTGCCCTGTTATGATGAGTCACAGAAGGAGGAAAAAACAAAATACCAGCTAAGTCCAGAAAAACCAGAGAGGTTGGCAGCTATTGGACTGCAGACCCCTGAACCTATCCACAACAACTAGCAGTAGCCGTGGGGGGTTCCTACAGTGCCCTAGACCCCTCGATCACAGACGGAGAGCTACATAGCCTAAAGACAGAAAGGGGAAAAACTAAACTGCCCCAGAGCAGACCCCAAAGCAAAAGGCAGCCCCCAACATATAATGACGGTGAAGCAAGATGAAAACACTAACACAGATAGAAAGATAGGTTGAGCAAATGATGGGGCCCAAGCTAACTACATAGGACAGGATAGGAAAGCTGCTGTCTGCCATCCGCAAAAACCCAATCAAAATGAGCCAACCGACTGATAGGAAAAACAGGCCCTGAAGTCGCTAGGCTTCAAAAGACTATATCAGCACTCAGGTAAATTCTGAAGACAGAGGAAAAGATCAACAGATCAGAGACAAAAATGGAATTCAGCTCACCCCCGGCCGGGGATGGCAGAACTTCCTAAAAACAAGGCAAAACAAAACTGAAGAGTACAAAGCAGAGCAGAAAAACTTAGCTTTGAGACTCAGGAATCAGACTGGTCTCCAAGAATCCAGCAGGAAAATCACCAGCCAGGAAGAAGGGCGTCGGCAGCCTTATATCCAGTCCTAAATTCCAGCCACCCAGTTATCATCTAGCTGCCCAGGTGTTTGGTAATCAGTCTCACTACCTTCCTTCACCAGAGGAGGGAGTTCATCAGACCTCAATGATGAAGGGAAAAATGAACTCACAACAGTACCTTCCCCCTTGAGGAGGGGTCACCGAACCCTCAGCCATGCCACCAGGGCGATCCGGGTAAGCCCGATGAAAGGCACGCACCAATCTTTCGTCATGAATATCAGAGGCAGAGACCCAGGAATTATCCTCCTGACCATAACCCTTCCACTTAACCAAATACTGGAGTCTCCGTCTAGCCAGACGGGAATCCAGTATCTTCTCTACCTCATATTCCATGTTACCTTCAACCAATATAGGGTCAGGAGGTGCCACCACAGGAACTACTGGTTCAACAAACCTCTTCAACAAGGATTTATGAAACACATTATGAATTTTAAATGTGACAGGAAGAGCCAACCGAAAAAAGACCGGATTAATAATCTCCAAAATCTTGTAAGATCCAATAAATCTAGGCTTAAACTTGGGAGAAGCCACCTTCATAGCGATATTTTTTGATGACAACCAAACCATATCACCCACCTTAAACTGGGGACCAACGGTCCTACGCCGGTTGGAAAACCGCTGGGCCTTTTCTTGGGAGAGAGACAACTTATCCACTACCTGTTCCCAGATCTGGTGCATTCTCTCCACCACAGTGTCAACACCTGGGCAGGCAGAAGGCTCCACCTGCCCGGAAGAAAATCGAGGGTGAAAACGAAAGTTACAAAAAAAAGGTGACATCAAAGTGGCAGAACTAGCTCTATTATTTAAAGCAAATTCGGCCAAGGGCAAAAATGAAACCCAATCATCCTGATCGGCAGAAATAAAACATCTCAAATACGACTCCAAAGTCTGGTTTGTTCTCTCCGTCTTCCCATTGGTCTGAGGGTGAAACGCAGAGGAGAAGGACAACTGAATTCCCAGCTTGGAACAGAAAGTCCTCCAAAATCTAGACACAAACTGAACTCCTCTATCAGATACAATGTTCTCAGGAATCCCGTGCAAGCGAACCACCTGTTGCAAAAACAAGGGCACCAACTCAGAGGAAGATGGCAACTTAGGGAGTGGTACAAGATGGACCATCTTAGAGAATCTATCAAAAATCACCCAAATAACAGTCATTCTCTGAGAGACAGGCATATCAGAGATAAAATCCATTGAAATATGGGTCCATGGCCTCCTGGGCACCGGCAAAGGCATCAACAAGCCACTAGAGCGAGAACAAGGTTTAGACCGGGAGCAAGTCCCACAGGACTGCACAAAATTCCTGACATCATGAGACAAGGCGGGCCACCAAAAAGACTGACTCACCAGATCTCTAGTACCAAAAATACCTGGATGACCAGCCAATGCAGAGCAATGAACTTCAGACATCACTCTCTTCCTCCACTGGTCAGGAACATACAACTTTCCACTGGGACAATGCTCAGGTTTGTCCTCCTCGAACTCTTCCAGAGCACGTCTCAAATCGGGCGAGATGGCAGAAAGAACTACCCCCTCGCCTAAGATGGTAGCAGGCTTAGTCACAACAGGAGAATCAGCAAGGAAACTCCTAGAGAGGGCGTCTGCCTTGACATTCTTAGTGCCCGGAAGAAAAGAGACCACAAAATCAAAACATGTGAAAAACAAGGCCCACCTAGCCTGTCTAGGATTCAAGCGCTTGGCCGACTCCAGCTAAATCAAATTCTTGTGGTCAGTAAGGACCACGACTTGGTGTTTGGCTCCCTCCAACCAATGTCTCCACTCCTCAAATGCCCATTTCATGGCCAACAGTTCCCGATTCCCCACATCATAGTTACGTTCGGATGGGGAGAACTTTCGGGAAAAGAAAGCACAAGGATTCATTTTAGATGTCACAGGATCTTTTTGGGACAACACCGCTCCTGCACCAATCTCAGAAGCGTCCACCTCCACCTGAAACGGGATTGAGACATCAGGTTGCCGCAAAACCGGAGCAGAAGTGAATCTTCGCTTCAGCTCCAGAAAGGAAGAAACAGCCTCCGGAGACCAATTCAGCACATCAGCACCCTTCCTAGTCAAATCCGTCAATGGCTTGGCAATACCAGAAAAATTAGCTATAAATTTCCGATAAAAATTAGCAAAACCCAAAAACTTCTGGAGGGCCTTCAAAGAAGTGGGCTGAACCCAATCATAAATGGCCTGTACCTTGGCAGGGTCCATTTCAATAGTTGACGGAGACAAAATAAATCCCAAAAATGAAACTCTCTGTACCCCAAAAAGGCATTTCGATCCCTTGACATACAGGGAATTCTCCCTCAAAATCCGGAACACAGTCCGAACATGTTCCACATGAGAGTCCCAATTCTTGGAGAAGATCAAAATATCATCCAGATAGATAATCAAAAATGTATCCACAAAGTCTCGGAATATATCGCTCATGAAGCACTGGAAGACAGAAGGGGCATTAGTGAGCCCAAAAGTGTCATGTCGGACGCTATTCACACCACAGCGTCCGGCAGGCAGAGGTAGTTCCACCTCCATCCACTATAGCCTCAGTGGCGCCAGCTTGAGTTTCTCAGGCTATCGGGGGTTAATCTAGCTGAAGATCAGGTTGGATGTTTGGTCACGCCCACGGTCTTTAAATAGTCATGCTGGCCTATGGGCGTCGCCGATTATAGCTTGTGTGTCATACCAAGTGGTTCCGGTCTGGAGTGGAGGTGTTGGAGAGAGAGAGAGATTCATATCTGGTGTCGTATGATCCATTGTTACCTTCTCGCCTTCCCATATTTGTGTTTTGTTGTACCCTGTTCACATTACTGTATAGTCCTGTGTGTATGCGGCACGGTGCAGTTTAAGTTCTCCCTGTCTGTCTTTATTGTTTGGGGCTTTGGTGGTTTGTCTCCTCACTGGGTGGAGGGTGGAGGGTTAAGCTTAGGGCTGAGCAGGAGATAAGGAAAGGGTGGAGGCTCAGGCATTTGCACCATCAGCAAAAACCCTGGGTTGAGGGTCAGACAGGTTTTCCCCTAGTTAAAGGGACATCACAGGGGCCCCGGGTATTTCTGCCTTAGTTGACCTAAGCCCCGCGTGACATTATAATCGGCCCACATTTTTCAGGAGTCCATGGATCCCATGGATTCCATAACCCGCCAGTTGGCGGCGCTGTCCTTACAGGTCTCCGAGTTGAAAGGGGCAGTTCAGCAGCAGGGCCTGGTAGTAGCGAAGGTGCAAACGGCATCTGCAGGTGTCGGTGCAGAGCCGAAGATCCCGCTGCCAGAACGATTCTCAGGGGAACGCAGCAAATTTGTCATATTTCGGGAGGCCTGCAAGTTATACATCCGCATGCGCCCGGTCTCCTCAGGTAATGAGGCTCAGCGGGTGGTCCTGGTGTTATCATTACTGAGTGGGGACCCCCAAGCATGGGCATTTTCCTTACCAGCTGACTCTGCTACATTTCATTCTGTCGATAATGTTTTTTCTGCACTCGGGCTCATTTATGATGATCCCGACAGATTACCTCTAGCAGAATCTAAAATCTGCGCCCTCCGTCAGGGGGAATGTATGGCGGAAGACTATTGCTCCGAATTTCGCCGTTGGGCAGTAGACACACAGTGGAACGACCCAGCGCTGCGGAGTCAGTTTATTCAGGGGGTTTCAGGAAGAGTTAAACAGGCCCTCCTGATGTATGAGACTCCTGCATCGTTGGAGTCTGCCATTAGTTTGGTTATACGCATTGATCGCCGTTTGCGTCAGGGGGCACAGGAGACGCTACCCCTGGGGGAAAGCAGGGGTGCAAGTGTGGTTGCTGCAGGTGAGCCCACTGAGCCTATGCAAATTGCGGGGGTGTCACAGGTTAAGCGTCGCGTCCCTGGGTTCACGAAGCCCGGAGCATGTTTTTACTGTGGTAAAAGGAATCATTATGTTAACGCTTGTCCTGTGCTACCGAAGAAGGTCACACCGGTGGAAAAGTACTAAGCTCAGTGGGTATGGAGGAGACCCAACTGAGCGTATGCATATCCTCCATGATGGTATCTCAATGTATGCTCCCTGCCAAGGTTATTATCGCAGGCAGAGAGCTACCAATATCAGTGTTTGTGGATAGCGGTTCCGCCACCAATCTCATAGATGAGGAGTTTGCACGCACTGCCGGGTTTAAGATCGAAAAACTCCCTCATCCTATTCAGGTGGTTACCATTAATGCCGCTCCCCTCCCTCAGGGGGAGATTACGGAGTTTGTGGCTGAGGTGAAACTCCACATTGGGGTCCTACATTCGGAGTGGGTTACATGTAGGATCCTCCGTAATCTCCCAGCACAAATGGTCTTGGGTTTTCCATGGTTGTCTGGGCACAACCTGGTGATTGATTGGAAAACTCAGGACATAGTCCAATGGAGTGGTTTTTGCCAGGACAATTGCTTGGCCACATGTGTGTCCGCCGTGACGCCCAGCCTTCCGGAGGCTTTGCAGGATTTCGTGGATGTTTTCTCTGAGAAGGGTTGCTCAGAACTGCCTCCACATAGAGCCTATGACTGTGCGATTAGGTTAAAACCCGGGGCCAAATTACCTAAGGCCAGGATGTTTAACATTTCTGGTCCAGAGAGACAAGCTCTGAAAGACTACATCGCGGAGAGTCTGAGCAAAGGACACATCCGGCCTTCGTCCTCGCCTGTAGCAGCGGGGTTTTTCTTCATTAAGAAGAAAGATGGGGGGTTACGGCCGTGTCTGGATTTCCGGGAGTTAAACCAGATTACGATCCGTGATCCATACCCGATGCCTTTGATCCCTGATTTGTTCAACCAGGTGGCGGGGGCAAAGTGGTTTTCCAAGCTTGACCTCAGGGGGGCGTATAACCTCATAAGGGTCCGTCAGGGGGATGAGTGGAAGACGGCCTTTAACACTCCTGAGGGTCATTTTGAGAGCCTGGTTATGCCATTTGGGTTGACAACCGCGCCTGCTGTTTTCCAACATTTTATTAATGACGTGTTTGCTCATGTCCTGGGGAAATTTGTGATTGTATACCTGGATGATATCCTCATTTATTCGAGCGACCGGGACATTCATTTAGAGCATGTCAGGCAGGTGTTACAGTTGCTCCATGAGAATAAGCTCTATGCTAAGCTGGAAAAATGCTTATTTTTTGTTCAGGAGTTGCCTTTTTTGGGATATATTGTGTCCGCCGCAGGGTTTAAAATGGACACCGCTAAGGTGCAAGCGGTGCTACAATGGGAAAGGCCTGATAATCTGAAAGCGCTCCAGCGGTTCCTTGGGTTTGCTAATTATTATAGGAAATTTATAAAACACTTTTCTACTATAGCCAAACCGCTCACGGACATGACAAAAAAGGTACCGATCTGACTAGCTGGTCTGAGGTGGCGATACGTGCATTTGAGCGTCTGAAGAACAGTTTTGCTTCAGCCCCCATTCTGGTGCAACCGGACGTGTCTAAACCTTTTGTGGTGGAGGTTGATGCGTCTGAGGTGGGAGTGGGGGCAGTACTGTCACAAGGCTCATCTTTGAGCGATATGCATCCATGCGCCTACTTCTCCAAGAAGCTGTCGCCGGCCGAACGGAATTATGATATCGGCAACAGGGAGTTGTTGGCCATCAAATTGGCTTTTGAGGAATGGTGACACTTCTTGGAGGGGGCGGCTCACCAGGTCACAGTTATCACCGACCATAAGAACCTGCTCTATCTGGAGTCGGCCAAGCGTCTGTCTCCTAGGCAGGCTCGCTGGGCATTGTTTTTTACACGTTTCAATTTTCTGGTGACTTACCGTCCCGGGGCTAAAAACACCAAGGCGGATGCCTTGTCCAGGTGTTTTCCGGGGGGAGAACCACGGGAAGAGCCGGTACCCATCCTCCAGGAAGGTGTAGTGGTTTCGGCTCTCACGACTGAGGTAGAGGCGGAGATTGCCGAGGCCCAAGAGGAGGTACCGCCAGGACTTCCCGCCAGCAAATCATTTGTACCCCTTCATCTTCGTCTTAAGGTGTTGAGGGAACATCACAACTCAGTACTGGCTGGTCATCCAGGGGTTAAGGGCACCTTGGAGCTGGTATCGCGTCGTTTCTGGTGGCCCAAAATCTGGCAGAACGTGGTCTCGTACGTGGCAGCTTGCATCACGTGCGCCAGGGCCAAGTCGCCCCGAGCCCGTCCTGCTGGCACACTACAGCCTCTGGGGGTACCTAATAGGCCATGGACAGAAATCTCCATGGATTTTATCACTGACTTGCCAGTCTCGGCGGAGAACACGGTCATCCTGGTGGTGGTTGACCGATTTTCAAAGATGGCGCATTTTGTCTCATTGCCCTCCTTGCCCAATGCGAAGACGTTGGCTCAGGTGTTTGTGCAGGAGGTGGTCAGACTCCACGGAGTTCCGTCGGACATAGTATCTGATAGGGGAACTCAATTTGTTGCGAGGTTTTGGAAAGCTTTTTGCTCACGTTTGGGGATCAAGTTGTCACATTCATCGGCATTTCATCCACAGTCAAATGGTCAAACTGAGCGCATGAACCAAAATCTGGAGCAGTATTTACGATGCTTTGTGTCCGACAACCAAAAGGAGTGGTCTACTTTCCTTCCTCTGGCCGAGTTCGCGTTAAATAATCACCGTCAAGAGTCATCGGGAGAGTCTCCGTTCTTTTGTGTTTACGGTCAACATCCTCAATTTTGTACCTTACGTCAGGGTGACTGGGAGGGCGTCCCGGAGGAGGACCAGCTAGGAGCTCAATTATCATCGGTCTGGAGGAGGGTGAGACAGCGATTGTTGAGCATGAGTGCGAGGTACAAATGCGTGGCTGACAGTAGACGCGTGCCAGGTCCGGACCTGTGTGTGGGTGAATGGGTGTGGTTAGCGACTAAAAATATAAAACTCAAAATTCCATCTTTAAAATTGGGTCCAAGGTTTATTGGGCCTTTTAAGATTGCTGCCATCATTAACCCAGCTGCTTATCAGTTGGAACTCCCTGCAGTATACAAGATACACAACGTGTTTCACAGGGCTTTATTGAAAAAGGTGGTAGGCTCTGTGGACACGACACCGATGCCACCTCCAGTCATGGTGGATGGCGATTTAGAGTTTGAGGTCTCCAAGGTAGTGGACTCTCGAGTAGTGCGCCGTACTCTTCAGTATTTGGTACACTGGCGGGGGTATGGTCCGGAGGAGAGGTCTTGGTACCAGCCTCGGACATACATGCAGATCGGCTGGTCAGTTCTTTTCACCGTCGTCATCCGGACAAGCCGAGTCCTATGAGTCTTGAGGGCCCTGGGGTCCCTCGTAGAAGACGGGGTACTGTCATGTCGGACGCTATTCACACCACAGCGTCCGGCAGGCAGAGGTAGTTCCACCTCCGTCCACTATAACCTCAGTGGTGCTGGCTTGAGTTTCTCAGGCTATCGGGGGTTAATCTAGCTGAAGATCAGGTTGGATGTTTGGTCACGCCCACGGTCTTTAAATAGTCGTGCTGGCCTATGGGCGTCGCCGATTATAGCTTGTGTGTCATACCAAGTGGTTCCGGTCTGGAGTGGAGGTGTGGGAGAGAGAGAGAGATTCATATCTGGTGTCGTATGATCCATTGTTACCTTCTCGCCTTCCCATATTTGTGTTTTGTTGTACCCTGTTCACATTACTGTATAGTCCTGTGTGTATGCGGCGCGGTGCAGTTTAAGTTCTCCCTGTCTGTCTTTATTGTTTGGGGCTTTGGTGGTTTGTCTCCTCACTGGGTGGAGGGTGGAGGGTTAAGCTTAGGGCTGAGCAGGAGATAAGGAAAGGGTGGAGGCTCAGGCATTTGCACCATCAGCAAAAACCCTGGGTTGAGGGTCAGACAGGGTTTCCCCTAGTTAAAGGGACATCACAGGGGCCCCGGGTATTTCTGCCTTAGTTGACCTAAGCCCCGCGTGACAAAAAGGCATCACCAGGTACTCAAAATGTCCCTCCGGAGTATTAAACGCCGTCTTCAATTCATCCCCATGCTTAATGCGAATAAGATTATACGCCCCCCTGAGGTCAAGCTTGGTAAACCAGCAAGCACCTTTAACTCTGGAGAATAGATCAGAAATCAGGGGTAACGGATACTGATATTTAACAGTAATTTTGTTGAGGGCATGATAGTCAATACAAGGCCTTAATGAACCATCCTTTTTAGCCACGAAAAAAAACCCAGGACCTAAGGGTGAAGAGGATGGTCTAATATGACCCTTCTCCAATGCCTCCTTAATATAGGATCGCATAGCCTCGTGCTCGGGTACAGATAAATTGAAAAGCCGACCCTTGGGGAATTTACACCCCGGGTTCAGCTCAATTGCACAGTCATAACTCCTATGAGGAGGCAAAGACGCAGACTCATTCTCACTAAATACATCATAAAAGTCAGCCAAATAGTCAGGAACATCATGCGCCTGGGGAGAGGTGGAGAAAACAGGAGCTTCACTAAGGGCACACCGACAACCCCAACTCACCACAGACAAAGATTTCCAATCCAGAACTGGATTATGGATTTGCAACCAGGGAAACCCCAGAACAATGGTATCATGCAAATTATGCAACACCAAAAATCTGCAATTTTCTTGATGGTCTGGGGCGACCCGCATTACCACCTGGGTCCAAAACTGAGGTTTATTCTTCGTCAAAGGAGTAGCATCAATACCCCTCAAAGGGATAGGCGTCCGCAGAGGTGTCATAGGAAATCCACAACGTTTAGCAAAATCCAAGTCCATCAGGTTCAGAGCTGCTCCTGAATCCACAAAAGCCTTGGCGGAAAATGTGGACAGGGAGCAGATCAGAGTAATTGCCAGAAGAAACTTAGGTTGAACACCACCCACAGAAAACGTGTGTACACAACGTTTCTCTCGTTTAGGGCAGACAGAAATAATATGCGAGGCATCTCCACAAAAAAACACAGCTTATTACACCTCCTGAACTCCTGACGTTGCACCCTAGACAAAACTCTATCACATTGCATAGGTTCAGACATTTGTTCAACAGGTGGCAACATCTCTCGTGTAGTTTTGCGTTCACATAAACGCCGATCAACCTGAATGGCTAATGACATAGAATCGTCAAGACCAGAGGGAACAAGAAATCCCACCATAGTATCTTTTACAGTTTCTGACAAACCCTTCCGAAAGAGGGCTGCCAAGGCACCATCATTCCAGGTAGTAAGGACCGCCCACTTTCGGAATTTTTGACAGTACAACTCTGCCGAATCCCGACCCTGGCTTAATACCAACAGGGTCTTTTCAGCCTGATCAATAGCATTAGGTTCATCATACAACAACCCCAAGGCTTGAAAAAATGTGTTCACATTATTCAGAATAGGATCATCAGGTTTCAAAGAAAACGCCCAATCCTGGGGATCGCCGCGCAGCAAAGAGATGACAATTTTAACCTGCTGTGCGGAGTTCCCCGACGAGTTAGGCTTCAAGGCAAAAAATAATTTACAATTATTCTTGAAATTCAAGAATTTAGACCGATCCCCAAAAAACACATCTGGAGTAGGAATCTTTGGTTCAGCAGCATGTGAATGAGCAAGATAGGCGGAAATTCCCCGCACTTCAGCATCGAGCTGCTCCACACGATCAGACAATTGCTTCATCTCCATTGAGAGAAAAATTCCCTTTACGGCCTCAGAGATATAGAGGAAAAAATATGCACACAAAAAAAAAAAAAATTCTGACACTTTTTCCTTTTTTTTTTCTTTTTTTTTTTTTTTTTTTACAATTCTCTCCTGCTATTGAGTACCCTAGGATCTGCGGTATGGCTGGTGATTCTGTTATGATGAGTCACCAAAGGAGGAAAAAACAAAATACCAGCTAAGTCCAGAAAAACCAGAGAGGTTGGCAGCTATCGGATTGCAGACCCCTGAACCTATCCACAACAACTAGCAGTAGCCGTGGGGGGTTCCTACGGTGCCCTAGACCCCTCGATCACAGCCGGAGAGCTACATAGCCTAAAGACAGAAAGGGGAAAAACTAAACTGCCCCAGAGCAGACCCCAAAGCAAAAGGCAGCCCCCAACATATAATGACGGTGAAGCAAGATGAAAACACTAACACAGATAGAAAGATAGGTTGAGCAAATGATGGGGCCCAAGCTAACTACATAGGACAGGATAGGAAAGCTGCTGTCTGCCATCCGCAAAAACCCAATCAAAATGAGCCAACCGACTGATAGGAAAAACAGGCCCTGAAGTCGCTAGGCTTCAAAAGACTATATCAGCACTCAGGTAAATTCTGAAGACAGAGGAAAAGATCAACAGATCAGAGACAAAAATGGAATTCAGCTCACCCCCGGCCGGGAATGGCAGAACTCCCAAAAAACAATTCAAAACAAAAACAAATCTGAAGAGTACAAAGCAGAGCAGAAAAACTTAGCTTTGAGACTCAGGAATCAGACTGGTCTCCAAGAATCCAGCAGGAAAATCACCAGCCAGGAAGAAGGGCGTCGGCAGCCTTATATCCAGTCCTCAATTCCAGCCACCCAGTTATCATCTAGCTGCCCAGGTGTTTGGTAATCAGTCTCACTACCTTCCTTCACCAGAGGAGGGAGTTCATCAGACCTCAATGATGAAGGGGAAAATGAACTCACAACAGTGCCCATTTCAATGCCAAAAACATCAATTCTTATAACTGAAGCTTGTCAACCTTAATTTGCTTCCTAAAAAACTCGGGGTTATTTGGCTAAAGTTGTGGGGGGGTTGGGCTGGTTCCAGGTTTTCGTGTGCCCTGGGCCAAAGAATGTCAGTGTGCCCCTTTAACACACACCACAACTCATGATGGTATGGTACAATGACACATACTTCACTGCTTACATGACATGACTGATCTATTTTAAAAATTGTACAATAGCTTAACAATAGGACAGTATATTACTCCATACAGTGTTATGGCCACCACATTGTGCACCATACAGAATAATGAGCCCCATATATTTCACCATACCAAATTATTAGTCATATATAATGTTCCATACAGTATATGATGAGCTCCACATAATGCTCCATATATAATGGTCCCCATTTGTAAGGCTCCAGTGTATAATGGGCCCCTTAGATGCTGTTCCAGTGTCTGATCTGCCCCATTTAAAATGCTCCAGTACATGATGGGCCTCATGGATGATGTTCCAGTGTATCATGGGCCCTAATAATGCTCCATATATAATGGGCCCCATTTGTAATGCTCCAGTGTATAATGTGCCCCTTAGATGCTGCTCCAGTGTCTGATCTGCCCCATTTACATTGCTCCAGTACATGATGGGCCTCATGGATGATGCTCCAGTGTATGATGGGCTCCAATAATGCTCCATATATAATGGGCCCCATTTGTAATGTTCCAGTGTATAATGGGCCCCTTAGATGCTGATCCAGTGTCTGATCTGCCCCATTTACAATGCTCCAGTACGTTATGGGCCTCATGGATGATGCTCCAGTGTATCATGGGCCCTAATAATGCTCCATATATAATGGGCCCCATTTGTAATGCTCCAGTGTATAATGGGCCCCTTAGATGCTGCTCCAGTGTCTTATCTGCCCCATTTATATTGCTCCAGTACATGATGGGCCCTATTTTTAATTAACCCAGGCATGGTATGTGAAAAGAGCTCCATGGAGTAATCTGAGGTGTGTGCTTCCACATCCTTCACTTTTGGTGTGGTTGAAAGGACACAAGGAAACGGGTTGCTCCTGACCAGAAGCCTGCAGTTACAACTCAGTGCTTGCATTTTTTACAACTTCAGAAGACGAGGTGATAGAGCTGGAGGCTGTTTCAGCAATGTAAGCCACAAACAGTTCCTGATATTCCGGCTTTAAAAGCAGTCTACCTACTCCCAGAAAAAGGAGCCTTACAGGTCCTTCCAGAGCTACACCATGATGCTGGCTCAACACCTCCTGCCTTAGCTGCTATTGTGTTTTTGGCACTACCAGCAGATGCACCACCACCACCATCAGTACCAGGTGGCCCTCCACGCCCACATCCACATCCTCTTCCATCATACTTCCTCATGTTTTGGAAAATGGACCCAAAATGCCAGCAGATATATGGTACTGTATCAGAAGCGTACAGCTCTATACAGTCTATGGATAACAGTAAATCTCCATATATATTTCATGAGGCATACACAGACGCTCACAGGCTCAGTATGGAATACCCAATAAAATAACAAGTTGAAAAAGGGTACAGTATCACCAGATACAAAGTATATATAGTATAGTGTAAACATTCTGATTTCCCGTATACATTTCAGGAGGCCGACACAAACGCTCTCAGACCCAGTATGGATTACACAAGAATATGAAAAGCTGTAAATGGGTTATGTAACACAAGCGTACAGCTAAATACCAACAGGTCTGACAAACCCACATGGTTAATTAACCATACGGTGATAGGATTACAATGGCCTATCATCAATTACCACATAGAATACATATAGAAAAGATGATCAAAAGGCAATATATACGTAGAAAATACAATTTTTATTAGTACAAAGTTAAAATCACATAACCAATTACTAATGAGAAATAGAAAGGTGCAAAATGTTTACCACTCATAACTCTCAAGAACGCACAGGTCCAGGAGGGACATCACAGATGGAATATTCAAACAATGTAGGTGTTAGTACACTAGATTTCTTTATGCTAAGCAACAAAATACAAGTAGTCATGCATAAACCAATAGCAACGTTGTTTATCCGGCGCCACCTAGTGCGCCACATATATCACCATATTAGGACGGCAGAATAACAACAAATAATTTACTAGCAATAACCTATAATGGGGTTAATGCCACAACAAAATATCCCAATACAGCAGAATGTGTTTATCTGGTGCCACCTAGTGCGCCGCATGTGTCACCGTTTCTACAAAAAGTAGAAAAAGGGAAAGGTATTCATAGCGTACACCAGTATACAGTGTTGTGGTACTTTTAAATCTTCGTATATATTTCAATCTCAGTAAGCCAGTCCAGAATCTCCGCTACTGGAAACTACATGGAAACAAGTATAGATGCAAAGTCGAGTGTTAGCAGAAATTTTGGAATTATTCATCGCGGGGAAACCTCCCGGTAGATGTTGCAGAGGTGATGCAGACCCTCAATTACTGTGTCTGTGGAGAAAGCGAAAAATGTTCTTTGTAAAGAAAGGATTGGATTAGTAGCGTGGATCCCATCACCGTTACTCGTCTCCATCAAATTGTGATCACAGGGAGAGATGTACCCATGGTCCTCAGTGCCTATCATGATGTGTCTCGTCATTTTGGAGTGTAAAAGACAGAAGCCACAGGCCGTAGGCGATTCTATTGGATTGGCATGAGAGGAGACATTGAAAAATGGTGGCAGGAATGTCACATGTCTGTGTCTATCACAACTGTGAAAGGTGATCATAAACCACCACTGCATCCACTTGTAAGTTGACATCCATTTCAAATGGATTGATCCAGCAGCACTGAAGACTCTTTCAGATAACACAGTAGCAGCAGGGTAAGCGAGCTCCTGTAAGGCATATTGTGCCAATTCAGGCCAGGCGTCCAGTTTAGAGGTCCAATAGTCAAAGGGGAATGACCTGTGAGGGAGAACATCGATATGGGAGGAAAAGTAGTTTGCAACCATAGTTGACAACTGCTGCCTCCTGTCACTTTTAATCAATGCAGTGTTACCCGTCTTGAGAGCGGTACTTGAGAAATCATTCCACAACATGGTCATTAAACCCCTGTCTCCAACGCCACTTTTGCAGTGTGCACCACGAACACCTCTTCCATTGAGCCCTTTACGACTTGTGGGAGAACTAGCACCGCTGCTGTGTGCTGGGAAAGCCTCAAACAAACGGTTTACCGGAGTTGCTCGTTTGTTAGTCAATATTATCTCTAGGTTCTCCTGTGGCATGATGTTGCGTAATTTGCCTTTGTAATGTGGATCGAGGATGCTGGCCAGCCATTAGTCATCATTAGTGTTGAGCATTCCGATACCGCAAGTATCGGGTATCGGCCGATACTTGCTGTATCGGAATTCCGATACCGACTTCCGATATTTTTTCAATATCGGAATTCGGCATCGGAATCGGAAGTTCAGTTGATTGACGGCCTGACGTCATCATGATGCGCGGTGTGTGCGCATCATGATGCGCCGTCATTTCGGGCCTTCCGGGGGTCTCTGCCGGCCTGCCGGGGGGCTGTGTGGACTGCCCGGGGTCTGTACCGGCCTGCCGGGGGGCTGTGCCGGCCTGCCGGTGGTCTGTGCACCCTGTGGGGGTCTGTACCGGCCTGCCGGGGGGCTGTGCCGGCCTGCCGGGGGGCTGTGCTGATGTCCGGGGGTCTGTGCAAGCATCGTCCGATGGGACTACAAGTCCCATCGGGCGATGCCTGCTACCATGACAGTGATTGACACATTAGCCAATGATGGGACAGTAGTAGTCCCATCATCCGGCTAATGTGTTAAATGTTAAAAAAAAAAAAAAAAAAAAAAAAATACTACATACATACTACATGCATGCTACATACATACTACATGCTACATACATACTACATATATACTACATACATACTACATACATGCTACATACATACTACATGCATGCTACATACATACTACATATATACTACATACATACTACATACATACTGCATGCTACATACATACTACATACATACTACATACATACTACATATATACTACATGCATGCTACATACATACTACATGCTACATACATACCACATACATACTACATATATACTACATGCATGCTACATACATACTACATGCTACATACATACCACATATATACTACATACATACTACATATATACTGCATGCTACATACATACTACATATATACTACATGCATGCTACATACATACTACATGCTACATACATACCACATACATACTACATACATACTACATACATACTACATGCTACATACATACTACATATATACTACATGCATGCTACATACATACTGCATGCTACATACATACCACATACATACTACATACATACTACATATATACTACATGCATGCTACATACATACTACATGCTACATACATACCACATACATACTACATATATACTACATGCATGCTACATACATACTACATGCTACATACATACCACATATATACTACATACATACTACATATATACTGCATGCTACATACATACTACATATATACTACATGCATGCTACATACATACTACATGCTACATACGCTGCTGCAGTTCTCTACCCAAGATCGTCGTGGGACACACTCGTGGACTGCTTCGGATCGTGGGTGAGTATTTTTGTGGTTTGTTATGTTAATATTTATTCCGTAGACGACAATGGCTTCGGGGAACAATGTGACAAGTATTGGTAAGTATGTTACTCTATGTTATATGTACTGTATGTCTATGTATGTATTGTATGAATGTATTGTATGTATGTAGTATATATGTGGTATGTATGTAGCATGTAGTATGTATGTAGTATGTATGTAGCATGCATGTAGCATGTAGTATGTATGTAGCATGCATGTAGTATATATGTAGTATGTATGTAGCATGCATGTAGTATATATGTAGTATGTATGTAGCATGTAGTATGTATGTAGCATGTAGTATGTATGTAGTATGTATGTAGTATGTATGTGGTATGTATGTAGCATGTAGTATGTATGTAGCATGCATGTAGTATATATGTAGTATGTATGTAGCATGCAGTATATATGTAGTATGTATGTAGTATATATGTGGTATGTATGTAGCATGTAGTATGTATGTAGCATGCATGTAGTATATATGTAGTATGTATGTGGTATGTATGTAGCATGTAGTATGTATGTAGCATGCATGTAGTATATATGTAGTATGTATGTAGTATGTATGTGGTATGTATGTAGCATGCAGTATGTATGTAGCATGCATGTAGTATATATGTAGTATGTATGTAGCATGTATGTAGTATGTAGTATGAATGTAGCATGTATGTAGTATGCATGTTGTATGTATGTAGCATGTAATTTTTTTTTTTTTTTTACATTTAACACATTAGCCGGATGATGGGACTACTACTGTCCCATCATTGGCTAATGTGTCAATCACTGTCATGGTAGCAGGCATCGCCCGATGGGACTTGTAGTCCCATCGGACGATGCCTGCACAGACCCCCGGAGCCTGCACAGCCCCCCGGCAGGCCGGCACAGCCCCCCGGAGCCGGCACAGCCCCCCGGCAGGCCGGCACAGCCCCCCGGAGCCTGCACAGACCACCGGCAGGCCGGCACAGACCACCGGAGCCTGCACAGACCCCCTGGCAGGCCGGCACAGCCCCCCAAAAGGCCCGTACAGACCCCAGAGAGGCTGTACAAGGGCAGGAAAGGGTTTTTCTTATTCCGATACCGGAAGTCCCATAGACTTGAATGGGACTTCCGGTATCGGAATCGGCGATACCGATACTTTTTTTAAAGATCGGCCGATACCATCCGATACGATACTTTGAAGTATCGGACGGTATCGCTCAACTCTAGTCATCATCCCTCATCATTTTGGCAATGTGGAGGTCCCTTTTTAGGATCTGCAAGGCATAATCGCATATGTGGGCCAATGCTCCAGGTGTCAATGATGCACTGCCCGTGGTGGGTGGAGGAGCAGTTTCTGGCAAATCCACATCCCTACAGTCATGCACAAACGCTGTACCTGACCTTGGAACGCCAACATTTTCTCTTGCCCCCTGAGAAACATCCTCCTGCCCAAAATAATCATTCCCCTCATCATCCTCCTCCTCCTCCTCTTCCTCCACCTCGTCCAGGACAGTTCCCTGACCAGACAATGGCTGACTGTCATCAAGGCTTCCCTCCTCCTTCTCCTGACGCTGCAGACGCCTGATCCTAAATGTGCATCAAACTTTGCATTAGCAGACGCATAAGTGGGATGCTCATGCTTATGATGGCGTCATCTGCTCTTACCAGTCGTGTGCATTCCTCAAAACACTGAAGGACTTTACAGAGGTCTTTCAGCTTTGACCACTGCACACCCGACAATTCCATGTCTTCCCTCAAACTGCCTGCCCGTGTATCCTCCCACAAATGCATTACAGCCTGCCTCTGTTCGCACAGCCTCTCAACCATGTGCAGGGTGGAGTTCCACCTTGTTGCAATGTCTATGATTAGGTGGTGCTTGGGGAGGTGGAGCAATCGCTGCAGCTTCTGCATACGACTGGAGTGTATGGCCGAGCGACGGATGTGCGAGCACAGTCTTCGCACCTTATGGAGCAGGGATGTTAACTTCAGATGATTATTAAGGAAGCACTGCACCACCAGGTTCAAAGTGTGAGCCAGGCAAGGTATGTGTGTGAGTTTTGCACGGGATATGGCTGCCACAAAATTACGGCCATTATCACTGACTACCTTGCCTGCCTCAAGATGTAGACTGCCCAGCCATAACTCTGTTTGTCACTGCAACTAGTCGGCCAGTACCTCCCCGGTGTGTCTATTGTCACTGAAAGACTTCATCTTTAACACAGCCTACTGACACTTACCACTAGCTGTTTGATAGTGGGACACCTCGTGTGCAACACTGCCAGCTGCGAATGTAGTGCTTGTGCGACTGCGCTCTGTGGACGAGCTTTCGCTGATAGACGAGGAGGAGCAAAAGCCTACAGCCAACTGTTTCCTATACCATGGGCTAGGCAGCACTTTTCCACCGCCACTGTCCCCAGTGGAGCCTGCATCCACCACATTAACCCAGTGCGCAGTGATGGACACGTAACGGCCCTGGCCATGCCTACTGGTCCATGCTTCTGTTGTGAGGTGCACCTTTCCTCTCACTGACTGTTTTAGTGCATGGACAATTCGCTCTTTCACATGCCGGTGGAGGACAGGGATGGCTTTTCGAGAAAAGAAGTGCCGACTGGGTAGGTCATAGCGTGGGACAGCGTAGGCCATGAGGTCGCGGGAAGCTTCGCTTTCAACCAAACGGTAGGGCATCATCTCTAATGAAATTAGTTTGGCAATGTAGGCGTTCAAACACAGTGAACGCAGATGAGAGGTTGAGTACTTTCTTGTCCTACACAGAGTGTCTGGTAGGGTAAGCTGGACTGGAGAGCTGCAGGGGAAGTAGCGATGGACCGGAAGGAGTGAGAGGGGTTTGTGATGGTATTGGTGGTGATGACCTAGATTCAGTGTTGTGTTGCAAAACCATTGTGATTCCCTGAGTGCTTCGGCCTTGCAACGACACCTCCATATTTTGTGCTGGTGGTGTGCTTAATGGTGGTGGTGGTCTTACAGTGGGGGTAGCGATGGAGCGTTGTTGGCTACCTTCAGTCAGAGCAGGTGCACATGTGCTGTCTGAGGTTTTGTAGTCCATCCACACTTGCAAGTGCATGTTGATTAAATGTCTAAGCATGCAACTGGTATTCAAATTTCTGAGTTGTTTACCTCGGCAAAGGTCCTTCCGCACTTCTTACAGGTAACCTTTGCCTTATCAGTAGGATTTTGGACAAAGAAGTGCAACACTGCACTCTTCCTACTATGGTAAACATTTTCTGGCCTTGCACGCTGTGCTAAGTTGACCTTCTGGTCAAGCTGTCCTGCAACTCTTTTAGTTTTTGTTCCACGTTTTAAGACAGCTACGGGCCTGCTAGATAACCAATGCTGCGATGTCAATGCCTGCTGCGGATTCTTCTCCTAATCTGAACTATTGCCAGCGCCACCCTCCTCCCCAAATGGATGCCAATCCGGGTCAACAACTGGGTCATCCATCAACTCCTCTTCAAAGTCATCTGCACCTTCCTCTTTACCCTCCTCTGTGTCACCATGCAAGGTGGTATAGTATGCGGGAATTGGCACCTGGGTTTCATCAGGGTCAGATTCTGGCTCAATAGACTGTGATGGCAATGTAGTGCTGTGGGTCAATGTACCAGCAGAATCATCTAGCAGTGGCTGTGCATCAGTGCACTCCATGTAAGATTCATCTTGGACTGGGGAATTCAGGATTTGACTGGATAACCCAGGCATGGTATGTGAAAAGAGCTCCATAGAGTAATCTGAAGTGTGGGCTGCCGCATCCTTAACTTTTGGTGGGGGGAAGGACACAAGGAAAGGGGTTTTTTATGACCAGAACCCTGCACTGACTACTCCGTGCTTGTATGTTTCGACCATTCAGAAGAGGAGGCAATAGAGCTGGTGGCTGTTTCGGCAATGTACGCCAAAACCTGTTCCTGATGCTATTGCTTTAAAAGCGGTTTTCCTACTCCAAGAAAAGGCAACCTTACAGGCCTTCTTTGGCCAGAGGATGATGCAGGCTCAACACCTCCTGCCTTAGCTGCTATTGTGCTTTTGCCAGAACCAGCCAATGCACCACCACCATCAGTACCAGCTGCGCCCCCCTGCCCACATCTGCGGCCTCTTCCACCATACTTCCTCATGTTTGGGAAAATGTACCAAAAATACCAGTAGAGAGATGGTACTGTATGAGGAGCGTCCAGCTGTGTAAGGTGTATTAAACAAATTAAATAAACGTATATATTATGTTAGTCACAGATGCTCTCACAGCGTGTATTGGACCGTAATCCAACAAGCAGATATACGGAACTGTATCAGAAGTGTACAGCTGTATACGATTTTTGTGCAACTAACAATCTCCGTATATGTATTTACGGAGTGTCACACACACACGCTGACTAGGTTTAAAAGTGACTGTAATGCGAACGGCAGATGTACAATACTGTTGGAGAATCGGACAGCTCTATACGATGTGTGTATGTAAAATTGTCAAGCTCCGTGTATTTGTATACGGACTGAAACACGCTGTCTCTGTCTAGTTTTGACCGTAATTAAACAGCAGATGTAAGAAACTGTTTGAAACTCTAAGGTGTAGGTCTGGAAAAATGGAAAAACTCCTCGGCTTTTTTTTCCAGAGTCACACACAGGTAGCTTCTATTTGTCCGTGCTAGAAGGCGGTACACGGTATGGTGTGAGGAGCGTACACTGTTGTACGGTGTGTGTATGGAAAATTGTCAAGCTCTGTGTATTTGTATACGGACTGACACACGCTGTCTGTCTAGTTTTGACCGTAATCAAACAGCAGATATACGAAACAGTTTGAAAAGCGGACACGACGCTAAGGTGTAGGGCTGGAAAAATGGACCAACTCCTCTGCTTTTTCTTTCAGAGTCACACCCAGATAGCTTCTATTTGTCTGTGATACCAGCCGTTACACGGTAGTAGTATGTGAGGAGCGTACACCGCTAGACGGTGTGTGAAAAAATGAACGCTCAGTAACTCACCAGGACAAAATAATAAAATTTGGAGTGCTTTGAAAAAAGCAGTTTGAACAGCAGTGTGCACACAGCAATGCAGCTAGCAGGTAGCCTTAAAAGGCAGCCTAATCACCACCAGCGCTGCCGCACACAGCAAAAATCCTCCCGTTTCACTGCACACTAACTGTACAGTGAAAAGAGCTATCAGCAGAAGCCGTTTTTTTTTTCTTCTTCCCTGCCTAATGCTCTCCCAAGTAAGATGGCGGTCGGCGTTCACAGCTTTTTATACCCACTGTGACGCCACACAAAGCCAGGCAATCACTTCAATGCCTTTCTTTAAGATGGTGCTGGCCGCTGCGCATGTCATCGCGTTGCCCACAGTGTGCGTCCTCCATCATTGGGTGAGAAAAGGCGCTAAAAGCATCATTTGAAAAGTGACTTTGGCGCGCTGATCGGCGACATCATGGCCAACCTCACGCTAGGGTCGGGTTTCGATCGGCGAAACCCGACTTTGGTGAAAGATGGCGAATTTTGAATCTGACCTACCTGTTTCGCTCAACTCTACTCAGGACAAATAGTACAACAACACTTGGGGTCCAATTTCTCATGTTACCCTTGTAAATTAAAAAATTGGGGGCTAAAACTCATTTTTGTGGAAAAAAAATGATTTTTTATTTTCATGGCTCTGTGTTATAAACTTTAGTGAAACACTTGAGGCTTCAGAGTTCTTACAACACATCTAGACAAGTTCTTTGGGGGTCTAATTTCCAAAATGGGATCACTTTTGGGTTTTTTTTACTGTTTAGGCGCATCAGGGGCTCTGCAAATGCAATATGACACCCCCACACCATTCCATCAAAGTCTGCGTTCCAAAACTACACTACTTCCCTTCCAAACAATGACATGTGCCTAAGCAGTAGTTTTCTCCCACATATGGGATACCAGCATACTCAGGACAAATTGGACAACAGCGCTTGGGGTCCAATGTCTTCAGTTGTCAATATAAAAAATTGGGGGCTAAAAAAATCATTTTTATAGAAAAAAATATATTTTTTATTTTCACGGCTCTGAGTTATAAACTTTAACAAACAACTTAGTGAAAAATCACTTATTATCTCTAAAGCATAAATGGATATCCATAATAAACATAATAACCTTCTCAAAAGATGAATAAACCAAAAAAGAGTCCAGATTGATAGACTCAAATAAATGTATTAAATTACACAAACAAGGGAATAACAGAACGAATGGACATAATAAATTACCATAAGATAATATCACAAGGAGATAGACACATAAGAGACACATTGGCCATAATAGCAAAGTAATCATATGAATGTAATAGCAATAATAAAGTGCATAATGTGAACAGGCTAAAAAAAAACCATCATAAAAGTGCAATAGAATAACTAGATCATAGATACCCGTAATAAATGGCTCAGTGCGTCTAATGCTCCCTCCAACGTACGTTTCGTCTACCGTGGCTTTTTCAAGGAGTCCATTCGTTCTGTTATTCCCTTGTTTGTTATAAACTTTAGTGAAACACTTTGAGGTTCAAAGTTCTCACAACACATCTAGATAAGTTCCCTGGGGCTCTAGTTTCCAAAATGTGGTCACTTGTGGGGGGTTTCTACTGTTTAGGCACATGAGGAGCTCGGCAAATGCAACATGATGCCCGCAGACCATTCAATCAAAGTCTGCATTCCAAAATGTCACTACTTCCCTTCCTAGTTCCGACGTGTGCCAAACAGGAGTTTTCTCCCACATATGGGGTATCAGTTTACTTAGGACAAGTTAGCCAACAATGTTTGGGGTCCAATTTCTCCTGTTACCCTTATGAAAATAAATAAAATTGGGGGATAAAAAATCATTTTTGTGGAAAAAAAATTTTTATTTTCACGGCTCTGCATTATAAATTTTAGTGAAACACTTGGGTGTTCAAAGTTCTCACAGCACTATCTAGATAAATTCCTTGGGGGGTCTAATTTCCAAAATGGGGTCACTTGTGGGGGTTTCTACTGTTTCTACTGTTTTGGCACATCAAGGGCTCTACAAAAACAACATGATGCCAGCAGACTATTCCATTAATGTCTGCATTCCAAAATGGCAGTACTTCCCTTCCGAGCTCTGCCATGCGCCCAAACAGTGATTACATCCACATATGAGTATCAGCATACTTAGGACAAATTGCACAACAATTTTTGGGGTCCAATTTCTCTTGTTACCCTTGGGAAAATAAAAAATTTGGGGGCAAAAAGATCATTTTTGTGGAAAAAATATGATTTTTATTTTCACAGCTCTATGTTATAAACTTCTGTGAAGCATTTGGGGGTTCAAAGTGCTCACTACACATCTAGATAAGATCCTTAGGGGGTCTAGTTTCCAAAATGGTGTCACTTGTGGGGGGTTTCCACTGTTTAGACACATCCTAGGCTTTCCAAATGCAACATGGCGTCCGATCTCTATTCCAGCCAATTCTACATTGAAAAAGTCAAACGGCGCTCCTTCCCTTCCAAGCTCTGCCATACGCACAAACAGTGGCTTACCCCTACATATGGGGTATTGGCTTATTTAGGACAAATTGCACAACAAGTATGGGGTTATAATTTCTCCTGTTACTTTTGGGAAAATAAAAATTGGGGGCAAAATATCATTTTCATGGAAAAAGATATGATTTTTTATTTTTACGGCTCTACGTTATAAACTTCTGTAAAGCACGTGGGGGTTCAAAGTGCTCAAAACACATCTATATAAGTTCCTTGGGGGTCTAGTATCCAAAATGGTGTGACTTGTGGGGAATTTCCACTGTTTAGGCACATCAGGGGCTCGCCAAAGGCGACATGGTGTCCAATCACAATTCCAGCCACTCTGCATTGAAAAAGTCAAATTATGCTCCTTCCCATACGAGCTGTGACGTGCGCCCAGACAATGGTTTTCCCCCACTTATGGGGTATGAACGTTTTCAGTAGAAATTGCACAACAAAATTTGGGTTCATTTTCTCTTTTTACAATTGTGAAAATAAAAAACTAGTTCTCATGTAAAATGTTTGTGAAAAAAGGTAAATGTTCATTTATTCCTTCCACATTGCTTCAGTTCCTGTGAAACACTTAAAGGGTTACTTAACTTTTTGAATGTGGTTTTGAGCACCTTGGGGGGTGCAGTTTTTAGAATGGTGTCACTTTTGGGTATTTTCTGTCATGTACACCCCTCAAAGTGACTTAAAATGTGATGTGGTCCCTAAAAAAATGGTTTTCTAAATTTTGTTGTAAAAATGATAAATCACTGGTCAACTTTTAACCCTTACAACTTCCTAATAAAAAGCAATTTGTTTCCAAAATTGTGCTGATGCAAAGTAGACATGTGCAAAATGTTATTTATTAACTATTTTATGTGACATATCTATCCTATTTAACCCCTTCCTGACATGAGACGTACTATCCCGTCCATGGGACCCGGGCCCCTATGCCCATGGACGGGATAGTACATCTACCGCGATCAGCGGCGCCCACGTGGTGAGCGCCGCTGATCGCGGCCGGGTGTCAGCTGATTATCACAGCTGACACCCGGCACAATGTGTCAGGTGCAGTCACGGACCGCCCCCGACAAGTTAACCCCTTGCACACCGCGATCAAACACGATCACGGTGTACCGGGGGTTATAGGGAAGCATCGGCAGGGAGGAGGCTCCCTCCGTGCTTCCCTGAGCCCCCCACGGCAGCGCAATGTGCAGCGCTGCTGCCGGGGGCTCCTTTCCTGCAGGCCCCCGAATCCAAGATGGCGATGGGGGCCTGCAGGAAGCTGGCTTCCTCAGTGCCTGCAAAACGCAGGCATGAGGAAGCCTTCTGCAGTGCCTGTGACAGATCGCTGATCTGTCATAGTGATCTGTGATGTGACAGATCAGCGATCTGTCACAGGACAGTGATGTCCCACCTGGGACTATTTAATAAAGTAAAAAAAAAAATAAAAAAAAGTGTTAAAATAAATTAAAAAAAATCGCCAAATAAATTAGAAAAAAAAAAAATATTCCCAGAAATAAATCCATTTTTTAGAAATAAAAAAAACAATAAAAGTACACATATTAGGTATTGCCGCGTCCGTAATGACCCGCCCTATAAAACTGTCCCATTAGTTAACCCCTTTAGCGAACACCTTAAAAAATAAAAATAAAAAACGAAGCAAAAAATAATGATTTATTATCATACCGCCAAACAAAAAGTGTAATAACGCGCAATCAAAAAGTTGCATATAAATATCCATGGTAACGCTGAAAACGTCATCTTGTCCCGCAAAAAACGAGCTGCCACACAGCATCATCCGCAAAAAAATAAAAAAGTTATAGCTCGCAGAATAAAGCGATGCAAAAATAATTGTTTTTTATATAAAATAGTTTTCATTGCATAAAAGCGCCAAAACATAAAAAAAGACCTAAATGAGGTATCGCTGTAACCGTACTGACCCAAAGAATAAAGCCGCTTTATCAATTTGATCGCACAAGGAACGGTGTAAACGCACCCCCCCAAAAGAAATTCATGAAACGCTGGTTTTTGTTCATTCTGCGTCCCAAAAATCGGAATAAAAAGCGATCAAAAAATGTCACGTGCCCGAAAATGGTACCAATAAAAACGTCAACTCGTCCCGCAAAAAATAAGACCTCACAAGACTCGGTGGGTCAAAATATGGAAAAATTAGAGCTCTCAATATGTGGTGATGCAAAAACTATTTTTACAATAAAAAGCGTCTTTTAGCGTGTGACAGCCGCCAAACATAAAAACCGCCATAAATAGTAAATCAAACTCCCCGTTATCACCCCCTTAGTTAGGGAAAAATAATAAAATAAAAAAAATGTATTTATTTCCATTTTTACATTAGGGTTAGGGTTAGGGCTAGGGTTAGGGTTAGGGCTAGGGTTAGGGTTAGGGTAGGGTTAGGGCTAGGGTTAGGGCTAGGGTTAGGGTTAGGGCTAGGGTTAGGGTTAGGGTTAGGGCTGAGATTAGGGTTAGGGGTGTGTTGGGGTTCGGGTTGGAGTTAGAATTGGGGGTTTCCACTGTTTGGGCACATCAGGGGCTCTCCAAATGCAACATGGCGTCTGATCTCAATTCCAGCCAATTCTGAGTTGAAAAAGTCAAATGGTGCTCCTTCCCTTCCAAGCTCTGCCATGCGCCCAAACAGTGTTTTACCCCCACATGTAGGGTATCAGCCTACTCAGGTCAAATTGCAAAGCAATTTTTGGGGTCCAATTTCTCCTGTTACCCTTAGGAAAATAAAAAATTGGGGGCAAAAATATCATTTTTGTGGAAAAAAATGATTTTTTTATTTTCACGCCCGAGCGTTATAAACTTCTGTGAAGCACTTGGGGGTTCAAAGTGCTCACCACACATCTAGATAAGTTCCTTAGGGGGCCTAGTGTCGAAAACGGGGTCACTTGTGGGGAGTTTCAATAGTTTAGGTACATCAGGGGCTCTCCAAACGCACATGACACCCGCAGACCATTCCATCAAAGTCTGCATTCCAAAATGTCACTGCTTCCCTTCCGAGCCCCGACGTGTGTCCATACAGTAGTTTTCTCTCACATATGGGGTGTCAGCGTACTCATGTAAAATTGGACAACAACTTTTGGGGTCCAGTTTCTCCTGTTACCCTTGGGAGAATAAAAAAATTGGGGACTAATTGATCATGTTTGTGGAAAAAATACGATTTTTTTATTTTCATGCCCGGGCATTATAAACTTCTGTGAAGCCCTTGGGGGTTCAAAGTGCTCACCACACATCTAGATAAGTTCCTTAGGGGGTCTCGTTTCCAAAATGGGGTCATTTGTGGGGGTTTCCACTGTTTAGGTACATTAGGGGCTCTCCAAAGGCAACATGACACCCGCAGACCATTCCATCAAAGTCTGCATTCCAAAACGTCACTACTTCCCTTCCAAGCCCTGACGTGTGTCCATACAGTAGTTTTCTCCCACATATGGGGTGTCAGCGTACTCATGACAAATTGGACAACAACTTTTGGGGTCCAATTTCTCCTGTTAACCTTGGGAAAATGAAAAAATTGGGGACTAATTGATCATGTTTGTGGAAAAAATATGATTTTTTTATTTTCATGCCCGGGCATTATAAACTTCTGTGAAGCCCTTGGGGGTTCAAAGTGCTCACCACACATCTAGATAAGTTCCTTTGGGGGTCTCGTTTCCAAAATGGGGTCATTTGTGGGGGGTTTCCACTGTTTAGGTATATTAGGGGCTCTCCAAAGGCAACATGACACCCGCAGAACATTCCCTCAAAGTCTGCATTCCAAAACGTCACTACTTCCCTTCCGAGCCCCGACATGTGTCCATACAGTAGTTTTCTCCCACATATGGGGCGTCAGCGTACTCAGGACAAATTGGACAACAACTTTTGGGGTTCAATTTCTCCTGTTACCCTTGGGAAAATAAAAAAATTGGTGACTAATTGATCATGTTTGTGGAAAAAATACGATTTTTTTATTTTCACGCCCTGGCATTACAAACTTCTGTGAAGCCTTTGGGGGTTCAAAGTGCTCACCTCACATCTAGATAAGTTCCATAGGGGGTCTAGTTTTCAAAATGGGGTCATTTGTGGGGGGTTTCCACTGTTTAGGTACATTAGGGGCTCTCCAAAGGCAACATGACACCCGCAGACCATTCCATCAAAGTCTGCATTCCAAAACGTCACTACTTCCCTTCCGAGCCCCGACGTGTGCCCATACAGTAGTTTTCTCCCACATATGGGGTATCAGCATACTCAGGACAAATTGGACAACAAGTTTTGGGATCCAATTTCTCCTGGTACCCTTGGGAAAATAAAAAAATGGTGACTAAAAGATCATGTTTGTGGAAAAAATACGAATTTTTTATTTTCACGCCCGGGCGTTATAAACTTCTGTGAAGCACTGGGGGGTTCAAAGTGCTCACCACACATCTAGATGAGTTCCTTGGGGGGTCTAGTTTACAAAATGGTGTCATTTGTGGGGGGTTTCCACTGTTTAGGTACATCAGGGGTTTTCCAATCGCGACATGGTGTCCGATCTCAATTCCAGCCAAAAACGTCAAATGGCGCTGCTTCCCTTCCGAGCTCTGCCATGCGCCCAAATAGTGGTTTATCCCCACATGTGGGGTATCAGCATACTCAGGACAAATTGCACAATAACTTTTAGGGTCCTGTTACCCTTGGAAAAATAAGAATTGAGGGTGAAAAGATCATTTTCGTGGAAAAAATATGATTTTTTAATTGTACAGCTTTATGTTATAAACTTCTGTGAAGCCCTTGGGGGTTCAAAGTTCTCACCACACATCTAGATAAGTTCCTTAGGGGGTCTAGTTTCCAAAATGGTGTCATTTGTGGGGGGTTTCCACTGTTTTGGTACATCAGGGGTTTTCCAATCGCGACATGGTGTCCGATCTCAATTCCAACCAAAAACGTCAAATGGCACTACTTCCCTTCCGAGCTCTGCCATGCGCCCAAATAGTGGTTTACCCCCACATGTGGGGTATCAGCGTACTCAGGACAAATTGCACAATAACTTTTAGGGTCCTGTTACCCTTGGAAAAATAAGAATTGAGGGTGAAAAGATCATTTTTGTGGAAAAAATATGATTTTTTAATTGTACGGCTGTACGTTATAAACTTCTGTGAAGCCCTTGGGGGTTCAAAGAGCTCACCACAATCTAGATAAGTTCCTTGCGGGGTCTAGTTTCCAAAATGGTGTCATTTGTGAGGGATTTCCACTGTTTAGGTACATTAGGGGCTTTCCAAACGCGACATGGTGTCCGATCTTAATTCCAGCATAAAAAGTCAAATATAGGAAAGAGAGAAGAAGCACCAGCGTCAGGAATGGAAAATTAAAAATCCATTTTATTGTGCCATTGCATATTAAAATTCCAGCAGGTACAGCATATCTGTCGGATGACAACAGAACAACGCATTTCGACGCCACAGGTCTTAATCATGTTCTGACATTAAATGCAACCAACTTCCTTTTTTTGGATTCTCCCACCTGAAAAAATCAGAAGCACATGTGTGGACTGCTCCAAAGCAGCTCCTGCTATGATAATTGTGGGAGTACCAAACAAAGTAGGAAAAAAAAAAACAGTCAGTGTAGACAACACAACATAAACGACATACATATTTTAAAAGGGAGATATATATACTCCTGATGTAAGGTAACAAAGATGAATATAAAGAATAATTCCAATGACATATTCCAAAATACATATCACATATTCAAATCCTATACATAATATTCTATAATTATACCACAATGGGGAAAGAGAAAAAAAACAAAAAAACAACACCTATTCCCCTTTTTTCCTCCTTTCTCTTCTTTTCTTCCTCTTTCCCTCTTTTCTTATCTCTTTTCCTCTACCAAGCATGGATCCCAAATTAAGAGGGCCCTAATCAAAAATAAAAAGCAATCAATATATATAATATTACCACCCCTAAATGGAAGAATGGAACGAACATATTCAATAATGCAATATAAGATCTTGTCGACTATTCATTCCATCCGGATATCTTGTGCCCAGGGTGAAGATCCAGAAGGATTCCCTATTCAAGAGTTTCCTTCTGTGGTCTCCACCCCGAATCGGTCTGTGCACCTGTTCTATTCCCATGAAATGAAAGCCGCTAACATCCCTTTGTGAACTGTGGCAAAATGCTTTGATACTGCAGAAACCGCAACAGCATTGTGATTAGACACATCTGAGAGATGCCTCCTGATTCTAACCTTCAAGGGTCCCGTGGTGCAACCAGTGTATTGAATATTACAAATATTGCATGTTATTAAATATACAATATAAGAAGAATTACAATTTATTAAGTTTTTAATGGTAAATGTTTTTTTATTTACTATAGAAAAAAATGTTTTTCCTTTTTGTACAAAATTACAGGTTTTACATCTAGCTGCACCACATTTGTAAAAACCCTTTAGTGTGATCCAGGAGGATCCCTCCGTCTGGCCACTGTCACTTGTAAAAAGACTAGGGGAAAGAATAGTGCTAAGTGTAGGTGCCCGTTTAGCAACATACCTAATACTATTCTGAATCACCTGTTTTAAAATAGGGTCCTCATTAAGAATTGGTAAGTATTTTTTCACAATACTAGTAACAGTATTAAACTGATTACTATAATTGGTTGAAAAGACAATATTGTTATTAGATTTATTTTTCATATAAGATGATTTATGTTTAAACAATAAGTCTTCCCTATTGATTTCGCTTACAATTGATTTAGCTCTATTGAGAATCCAAGGACGATACCCCCTCTTGGAAAGCCTATTACAAACCTGACTTTCTTCCCTATTATAATCACTGGATTGGGAACAGTTTCGTTTTGTTCGAATCAATTCTCCTACCGGAATATTATTCTTGGTCTGTGCCGCATGGCAGGAATCTGCCGTTAAAATGGAATTAGTGGCAGTAGGTTTGCGGTAAGGGGTAATTATGACAACATCCGAATCACTAATAGATAGGGTGACATCCAGAAAATTCATTGTAGTCAAATGATGATAAGAGGTAAATTTTAAATTAAATTCATTAGTATTCAAATATGAAACAAACCCCTGTATGCTATCCTCTGGACCACACCAAATCATCAGCAGATCATCCAGATATCTGCCATACCATAGCAGACATTTGGAAAATGGGTTCTCATCCGAATATAGGAAATCCTCCTCCCACCTCGCCATAACAATATTTGCAAGGGAGGGGGAGAAGCGAGCTCCCATACTAACTCCTCTGCACTGCAAATAAAAATTTTTATCAAAAGAAAAATAATTGTGCTTTAGGAGAAAATCAATACATGAGACTAGAAAATCTTTTAAACAGGTGTCATAGTCACTAAATCTGTCTAGATGTTGAGATAGACATTGTAATGCAACACTATGAGGTATAGATGGATATAAAGAAATTACGTCGCATGAGAGCCAAGAGTAATAGGATTTCCAACAAAAATTGTCCAGAGCTTTAACAACCTCTTTGGTATCCCTGATATAACCTGGTATATCAAGAATCAAAGGTTGAAGAAAATGATCTATCCAGCCTCCCAAATTCTCCCCCAATGAGCCAATGCCTGAAACTATTGGTCTCAGTGGGGGAGGAAATACATTTTTATGAACTTTTGGGAGACAATGGTAAATCGGAACCACAGGGTTTTTATTAAATAAAAAATCCTTAGTTTTCTCATTAATAGCACCCACACATACCCCCTCCTCTAGACATTTCAACAATAAATTATTATAATGTCTAGTGGGGTCCTGATCTAACTCTATGTAGGTGTCTACATCTTGTAGGTCCTGAAGTATCAATTTTTTATATAGACCTGAGTTCAATAGCACAATGCCCCCCCTTGTCAGCTTCCCTGATTATAAGATCAGGGTTAAGTTTTAACTCTTTCAGGGCTAATCTTTCCCTGTGTGTTAAATTATCTTTAGGTGGGACCATTGTATCATTCAACTCTATGAGTTCAGTAACAACAATTTCCTGGAACAAATCCAGTATTGGGGGTCGTGATTGTACCGGGTAAAATTCCCGATTAGAAAGTACAGGTTGGGTAAACATAGTAGGTTTAATTGAGGCAGTATCACAATTAGCAGAAAGGAGTCTGAGATCCATTATGGCCTTCTGTTCACAAAAGGAAAAAAAAGTGTTATTACAATTAGGAGTGACTATATCAGCATTAGCATTGACATCAAGATCCTGTGGGGAGATCCCATTGTTATTATCAAAAAAATGACGTTTTAATGTAATGTTACGTGCAAATTTATTCAAGTCCAAAATAGTCTGAAAAATGTTGGAATTTATATTGGGGGCAAATCCTAAACCCCTACTCAGCAAGGAAATCTGCTCTTCAGATAGCACGTAGCTGGACAAATTCCACACGGGAAGAGTTAATGTCTCTGATGTTGGTGATATACAGGAAAAGCATTGTTTCTGATGTTTCCTACCTGCTCTTCTGGTACGTTTTTTGACTTTTTTTGGAACACTTGTGCTGGATTCTTGTTTTTATATTGTTTAGATCTTGTAGTGATGCCTGATATATTTAATGAGGAGTTGGAAAGATCAGTTGCTCCATCTGAAGTGGAGGGCAGAGATGTATCACCTGTAGAGTCAGAGTTGTCAAAGTTGACTCGATTAAAACTGGAGTGACGTCTCCTTCTAATAATCGATCTGGGTTTATAATTCCAGGTGTAAATCTCATTTTTGGTATAGTCTGTGGAGTTTCTCATAAACTTCTTCTTTTTAATATCCATAATATTACTCTCCAATTTTGACAATTTAGTTTGTATTTTGTCATAGGAGGTTTTATATGAGTCCAAGTTGTTATATTTCTTGAGAGAGTCCTTTATATTAAGTATGTTAGACTTTGTCTGTACCAATTCCAATTCCTCCTGTTTAACAATTAGATGCATCAACTTAATGGAACAGTCACTTAATATATTATTCCAGTTTGTAATGAACTCAGTGTTGTATTTAGTAGTGGGAAATTTTCTTAAACGTAAACCTCTAGGTATCATACCTTTGTCAATGTATGTCTTTAAAGAGGTAAAGTCCCACCATATCTTGAGTTCTTTGACCATGTTCCGTTCAAGATCCAGCATGTGTTCTTGAAATAAGTCCTGTTCAGATGATGGCAATGCGTTTTCCGTTGCATTAAAAATTTATGCCAATTTGGAAAGTCTATATATACAGCACTAGGATATCCACTTCCCAAATTGTTTAACCAGCCAATGGATAGAATAATTAAAATATACCTTTTATTGATTTTTATAAAATAAAGTGCAAGGTGCCCAAGTAACGTTAAACATAACAAAGAAGAACGCATAAATGAAAAGAGCTAGTATTGCCCATCGTTACTGAGTATCCCTATTATCAAGCATATTCATTGGGTATTTTAAATCAGTCCAGAACAACCAACCTTTTCAAAAGACATAAGAATTTCTCAAAATAGTCTCTAGGCTTATCATATCATAGCGTTGGCCGTTTTTATTGGAAACCGGTGTCATGCCATCAGTATGTTCCCAAATATGGCATACCCGTTTCCCTCTCCTCATCAGGAGTACTGTATACTACAGGGTACAATACTGCTATACAACATAAAACAGAACCACATAACCTCAGTTATTACGTTCGCTGCGGGTTCTATGACACATACATAGTATATCAGATAGAAATGTATCAAGTGTCCTATAAAAGATATAATCCCGCATACCCTCCTTATATATCAGCAACAAATCTGAATCCACTGAGTATGCATAAATATCTTAGATAGACCGTCTCTTATATAATGAGACCAATATCTAGACACCAAAGTATTATATACAACACGGAACAATCTCACCCAATTAGCAGGGGCATTTTTTGATTGATTGCCATCTCCGTGACTAGTAGGCGCGACACCCCTTTCTCCCGACGCGTTTCGTCCTATCTCATCAGGGGAGTCCAGTGGGGTTCATCTGAATGGTGTATCACGCATGGCCGTTCTATACTTCATCCGACATTGAGGACTCTCTCAAGAAATATAACAACTTGGACTCATAAACCCTCCTATGACAAAATACAAACTAAATTGTCAAAATTGGAGAGTAATATTATGGATATTAAAAAGAAGAAGTTTATGAGAGACTCCACAGACTATACCAAAAATGAGATTTACACCTGGAATTATAAACCCAGATCGATTATTAGAAGGAGACGTCACTCCAGTTTTAATCGAGTCAACTTTGACAACTCTGACTCTACAGGTGATACATCTCTGCCCTCCACTTCAGATGGAGCAACTGATCTTTCCAACTCCTCATTAAATATATCAGGCATCACTACAAGATCTAAACAATATAAAAACAAGAATCCAGCACAAGTGTTCCAAAAAAAGTCAAAAAACGTACCAGAAGAGCGGGTAGGAAACATCAGAAACAATGCTTTTCCTGTATATCACCAACATCAGAGACATTAACTCTTCCCGTGTGGAATTTGTCCAGCTACGTGCTATCTGAAGAGCAGATTTCCTTGCTGAGTAGGGGTTTGGGATTTGCCCCCAATATAAATTCCAACATTTTTCAGACTATTTTGGACTTGAATAAATTTGCATGTAACATTACATTAAAATGTCATTTTTTTGATAATAACAATGGGATCTCCCCACAGGATCTTGATGTCAATGCTAATGCTGATATAGTCACTCCTAATTGTAATAACACTTTTTTTTCCTTTTGTGAACAGAAGGCCATAATGGATCTCAGACTCCTTTCTGCTAATTGTGATACTGCCTCAATTAAACCTACTATGTTTACCCAACCTGTACTTTCTAATCGGGAATTTTACTCGGTACAATCACGACCCCCAATACTGGATTTGTTCCAGGAACTTGTTGTTACTGAACTCATAGAGTTGAATGATACAATGGTCCCACCTAAAGATAATTTAACACACAGGGAAAGATTAGCCCTGAAAGAGTTAAAACTTAACCCTGATCTTATAATCAGGGAAGATGACAAGGGGGGGGGCATTGTACTATTGAACTCAGGTCTATATAAAAAATTGATACTTCAGTGCCTACAAGATGTAGACACCTACATAGAGTTAGATCAGGACCCCACTAGACATTATAATAATTTATTGTTGAAATGTCTAGAGGAGGGGGTCTGTGTGGGTGCTATTAATGAGAAAACTAAGGATTTTTTATTTAATAAAAACCCTGTGGTTCCGATTTACCATTGTCTCCCAAAAGTTCATAAAAATGTATTTCCTCCCCCACTGAGACCAATAGTTTCAGGCATTGGCTCATTGGGGGAGAATTTGGGAGGCTGGATAGATCATTTTCTTCAACCTTTGATTCTTGATATACCAGGTTATATCAGGGATACCAAAGAGGTTGTTAAAGCTCTGGACAATTTTTGTTGGAAATCCTATTACTCTTGGCTCTCATGCGACGTAATTTCTTTATATCCATCTATACCTCATAATGTTGCATTACGCTGTCTATCTCAACATCTAGACAGATTTAGTGACTATGACACCTGTTTAAAAGATTTTATAGTCTCATGTATTGATTTTCTCCTAAAGCACAATTATTTTTCTTTTGATAAAAATTTTTATTTGCAGTGCAGAGGAGTTAGTATGGGAGCTCGCTTCTCCCCCTCCCTTGCAAATATTGTTATGGCGAGGTGGGAGGAGGATTTCCTATATTCGGATGAGAACCCATTTTCCAAATGTCTGCTATGGTATGGCAGATATCTGGATGATCTGCTGATGATTTGGTGTGGTCCAGAGGATAGTATACAGGGGTTTGTTTCATATTTGAATACTAATGAATTTAATTTAAAATTTACCTCTTATCATCATTTGACTACAATGAATTTTCTGGATGTCACCCTATCTATTAGTGATTCGGATGTTGTCATAATTACCCCTTACCGCAAACCTACTGCCACTAATTCCATTTTAACGGCAGATTCCTGCCATGCGGCACAGACCAAGAATAATATTCTGGTAGGAGAATTGATTCGAACAAAACAAAACTGTTCCCAATCCAGTGATTATAATAGGGAAGAAAGTCAGGTTTGTAATAGGCTTTCCAAGAGGGGGTATCGTCCTTGGATTCTCAATAGAGCTAAATCAATTGTAAGCGAAATCAACAGGGAAGACTTATTGTTTAAACATAAATCATCTTATATGAAAAATAAATCTAAAACAATATTGTCTTTTCAACCAATTATAGTAATCAGTTTAATACTGTTACTAGTATTGTGAAAAAATACTTACCAATTCTTAATGAGGACCCTATTTTAAAACAGGTGATTCAGAATAGTATTAGGTATGTTGCTAAACGGGCACCTACACTTAGTACTATTCTTTCCCCTAGTCTTTTTACAAGTGACAGTGGCCAGATGGAGGGATCCTCCTGGACCACACTAAAGGGTTTTTACAAATGTGGTGCAGCTAGATGTAAAACCTGTAATTTTGTACAAAAAGGAAAAACATTTTTTTCTATAGTAAATAAAAAAACATTTACCATTAAAAACTTAATAAATTGTAATTCTTCTTATATTGTATATTTAATAACATGCAATATTTGTAATATTCAATACACTGGTTGCACCACGGGACCCTTGAAGGTTAGAATCAGGAGGCATCTCTCAGATGTGTCTAATCACAATGCTGTTGCGGTTTCTGCAATATCAAAGCATTTTGCCACAGTTCACAAAGGGATGTTAGCGGCTTTCATTTCATAGGAATAGAACAGGTGCACAGACCGATTCAGGGTGGAGACCACAGAAGGAAACTCTTGAATAGGGAATCCTTCTGGATCTTCACCCTGGGCACAAGATATCCGGATGGAATGAATAGTCGACAAGATCTTATATTGCATTATTGAATATGTTCGTTCCATTCTTCCATTTAGGGGTGGTAATATTATATATATTGATTGCTTTTTATTTTTGATTGGGGCCCTCTTAATTTGGGATCCATTCTTGGTAGAGGAAAAGAGATAAGAAAAGAGGGAAAGAGGAAGAAAAGAAGAGAAAGGAGGAAAAAAGGGGAATAGGTGTTTTTTTTTTTCTCTTTCCCCATTGTGGTATAATTATAGAATATTATGTATAGGATTTGAATATGTGATATGTATTTTGGAATATGTCATTGGAATTATTCTTTATATTCATCTTTGTTACCTTACATCAGGAGTATATATATCTCCCTTTTAAAATATGTATGTCGTTTATGTTGTGTTGTCTACACTGACTGTTTTTTTTTCTCCTACTTTGTTTGGTACTCCCACAATTATCATAGCAGGAGCTGCTTTGGAGCCGTCCACACATGTGCTTCTGATTTTTTCAGGTGGGAGAATCCAACAAAAGGAAGTTGGTTGCATTTAATGTCAGAACATGATTAAGACCTGAGGCATCGAAACGCGTTGTTCTGTAGTCATCCGACAGATATGCTGTACCTGCTGGAATTTTAATATGCAATGGCACAATAAAATGGATTTTTAATTTTCCATTCCTGGCGCTGGAACTTCTTTTTTCTTCCCTATTATTGATTGACTACCTAGTCAAATCCGTGCGCAGGATCTGGATCCTACCAGCAAGGCAGTGCGGTGAGCTGGATTAATTTCTCTTTTTTTAAAAAGTCAAATGGTGCTGCTTCCCTTCCAAGCTCTGCCATGCACCCCAATAGTCGTTTACACCCACATATGGGGTATCAGCGTACACAGGACAAATTGCACAATAACTTTTAGGGTCCTGTTACCCTTGGAAATGTAAGAATTGAGGGTGAAGAGATCATTTTTGTGGAAAAAATATGATTTTATAATTGTACCGCTGTACGTTATAAACTTCTGTGAAGCCCTTGTGGGTTCAAAGTTCTCACCACATATCTAGATAAGTTCCTTGGGGGGTCTAGTTTCCAAAATGGAGTCACTTGTGGGGGGTTTCCACTGTTTAGGTACATCAGGGGCTCTCCAAACGTGACATGGCGTCCGATCAGAATTCCAGCCAATTTCGCATTGAAAAAGTCAAACGGCACTCCTTCCCTTCTGAGCTCTGCCATGCGCCGAAACAGTGGTTCCCCCCACATATCAGGTATCAGCGTACTCAGGACAAATTGCACAATAACTTTTCCAGTCCAATTTCTCCTTTTACCCTTGGTAAAATAAAAAAAATTGAACCTGAAATATTTTTTTTGTGAAAAAAAGTTAAATGTTCATTTTTTTTTAAATATTAAAAAAATTCATGTGAAGCACCTGAAGGGTTAATAAACTTCTTGAATGTAGATTTGAGCACCTTGAGGGGTGCAGTTTTTAGAATGGTGTCACTTTTGGGTATTTTCTAACATATAGACCCCTCAAAGTGGCTTCAAATGTGATGTGGTCCATAAAAATAAAATGGTGTTGTAAAAATGAGAAATCGCTGGTCAACTTTTAACCCTTATAACTTCCTAACAAAAAGAAATTTTGGTTCCAAAATTGTGCTGATGTCAAGTAATCATGTGGGAAATGTTACTTATTAAGTTTTTTGTGTGTCATATCTCTGTGATTTAAGGGCATAAAAATTCAAAGTTGGAAAATTGCGAAATTTTCAAAATTTTCGCCAAATTTCTGTTTTTTTCACAAATAAAGGTAAGTTATATGAAATAAATTTTACCACTAACATGAAGTACAATATATCCCAAGAAAACAGTGTCAGAATCACTGGGATCCATGGAAGCGTTTCAGAGTTATTACCTCATAAACGGACAGTGGTCAGAATTGTAAACATTGGCCCGGTCATGAACGTGCAAACCACCCTTGGGGGTAAAGGGGTTAAATTTAATAGAAAAAAAATACGCTACACCGATTCTCTGATCTATAGACACCCTATGTCCTCATAAAATTGGCTCCCCTGCTTATAGTACAGAACCACTATCCTAGCCAAAGTCCTAACAAAATCATTAGTGGAAATATAATCACTTGCTGAACTGTGACAAAATTTGAGGAAAAATGCTCTCGAAATCGAGCATGAATCCGAATATGCTACGTTTGTGCTGAATTTGAGATTGGTAAACTTTTTCCAAACAAGTGCGCTCATCTCTAATTAGGAAGTCCACTTGCAGATAAACGGAAGTGTTACCAGGAATTTGTATATCTTCTAAGAGCAGCATGATGATGAGGCAAAGAGACCTGAATCCAACAATGTATCAATTAGTTTATTGTTCTGACACAATAAGAGATCTTACGTTTAGCAATGCAGTAGAGCTGTGAAAGCTAGCTGTATTCACAATGTCTTTTGACAGTGAGCTGCTTTACACTGGAAAGGGAATGGTGGGACAAGTAAGCACCTGCTGCTGTAGTCTGGGCAATGATAATTAATAGGTGATAAAACATTCATTGTAAGTAGGCAACAGCCTGCAGTATAAAATGTAGCGCATAGTTGAAATCTGTCTTTTAACCCCAACCTTCTGTTGTCCTCACGTTACATAGTAAACCTGCTGACAGGTTCTCTTTTACAATGAATCATCCAGGAAGACATTGAGGAGGACGAAGTGGAGGTAATGCATAAGCTATGCCATGCAAAACATTGGGTCAATGGTCCTTAAAAGTCATGTAAAGCTTTTTTCTTTAATTGCTATTGTGTAGAGTTGAGCGACTTTGGTCGGATCGGGTTTCGTGAAACCCGAATGAAACAAAATTTAAGTCAGATGAAACTGGTCCGACTAGGGTAAAAAAAGTTGGAGTTTCGTCCGAAACCTGACCCCAATGCAAGTCAATGGGGAATAAAAGTCGGCATTGAGTGGATGAATGCACATAGTGCTAAAGCTGAAGAGACAATTATAACCTTCTACTCTCAATGCTCCTGCAGACAGCATTGAGAATAGAAGGTTATAATTGTCTCTTCAGCTTTAGCACTATGGCACTTTATGACAAGCTAATCCCCTGAGGAGTTCGCTTGGATGAAACGCGTTGGGACAAGGACACCCTCTGTTTTAGGGAAAGTGCAGGGCATGTGCAATAGGGTTAGTTGTGGACTGCCCTTGTCAGGGCGGGAGTTTTGTGGATTAGATGATTGCTAGCCCCATAGGGATTGACAGGGTATTGTCCTCCCAATTTCTCCTTCCAGGGAACTCGGTCATTGTGTGATCCCTGAAGACTCCCGTACTTCTCTCAACTCTTGTGTGAGATTGTTCTAATTTTTTCATTGTTTCCATGATCTCATTCGTATTATATATATATGTATGGCCAGTATTATGGGCTTCCAACATCTGCATTTATATATATCTGAAGGTTTTTGGGTTATGGCGTGTAAAATGAACCAATAAATCGCCACATCCTATGATATGTTGTCTAGTTGTATTTAGGTAACAAATATCCTTGTATGGGTCGGATTAGGACCTGATTCTTTGTAGTATTATCAGGTATCTTTATTTGATTGACCATTTTAAGAATTTTGGTGACACACATTTTGTTTTATTATATATTAGTAAAAGTTATGTTTTAATTTTCACTAATTGCTGTATATTGTGTCTAATTTTCCTTGGTGAATTTAGCATATGTCAATTATTGACAAAGTGCTCATTGCTTTATATAAATGGGTAAAATGGTAACAGGCATTTTTTGGGCAAATCTTGAGAAACAAATTGCAAATTGTTTGAATCCACCGGGATCTGTGAATTTCATGAAATTCCACTCAAAGTCGATTTGTGTCAAATTGGTTCGATTATCTCCAATGATTATTCTACATTGCAATAAAAATTTTCCACAATATCATCAACATTTGAAAGGGCTTGTCCACTTCCTGAACAACTTCAAAGAGTTCACAATCCATAGGCAAATGTTCAGGTCCAGACCAGTGTGTGAATGAGTACGTGTGAATGTCCACCAAAAACATCAGGTGGAAGTATGCATCTGGGACCTGGAGTTATAGGGTGATTGGGCCATATCGGGTGTCGGCCATTCTGGGGACTTTCCAGCTGGAGCTACCCCCAGTAGTGGAGATACACAATGTATTCCACGGGTCGGCTCTCTGCAGATTTGTTGCATCTCCGGAGCCGACATTATTGCCATCTCCATTGGGTTGCGTTTGCAGTAACCCAGAAGATCAGGTGACTGTGGAGGTGAATCCTAGTCGAGCGAGGCGTCCTCACCGTATGTCGTTTCCGGTGACGTCCAGTGTTAAGGGTCCAGAGGCCCATTGTTGAAAGGGGGGTACTGTCACGATCCATTTTTGGATGCATGGAAGTTATGGTTCCACTATGATTTAAATGTAGATGTTTTCCTTTCTGGCCAGCAGAGGTTATTGTCAGTTTCCCTTGAGGGCAGCTTGCTGCAACTGCAGAGTTGCTAGGTCAGCTGATGTGGGTGGTGACCACTGCTATCATCCTTTAAATAGTCACCTGACGCATCAGCTTACTCTCGGTGATAGAGCAATTTATGTTGACCAATCCTGGGTTAAGTAGCTCTCTGGTTGCAGTGGTGAATCTGCTGGTTTCATGGAGTTTGCGGTCCTGGTGCATTTCTTCTGCTGTACGGTGCTGTGCAACAGAGAAAGTTGTTAAGCTAAGTTTTGTGTTTTTTACCTTGTCTGTCTTTTGCTTGTCATTATCCCCTGTGTTGTACCATCTGCAGTGGTGAGGCTAAAGAACTTGCCAGCCAGTGCACTAGCCAGGGTTGTGTAAGGTAACAGCGAGGGACGAGGTTCTGATGGTCGGCAGGGGAAGGACCTGCTTAGGGTGTTAGGGGAGTGCAGGGACAGGCTCAGGTTGGAGCTCAATAGGTGTCCATCCCTCATTCCCTATCGGTAGGGCCTTCCTCTCTCCATTTCCATCCCACTAAGTGTGTTGTGCCATCCGCTGTCCGACCCCCTGCTGGGTCATTACAATTTGTGACAGAACCCTTTTTAAATGCTGTTTATTACACATATAAAAAAGCATGGAACCTATCAACAGTACAGTATATGGCAAATAAATATATAAACTTTATTTAAACAACAAGGATAAAAACATAAGATTTTAACCCCTTTCTGCCATATGACATACCATCCCGTCCATGTGCCCTGGGACTTAATTCCCAGGGACAGGATAGTACATCATAGTGATCAGCGACGCTCACGTGGTGAGCGCCGCTGATCGCGGCCGGGTGTCAGCTGATTATCACAGCTGATACCTGGCACTATATGTCAGGGGCGGTCACGGACCACCCCCGACACGTTAACCCCTGGCACACTGTGATCAAACAAGATTGCAGTGTACCGGGGGTTTAGGGAAGCATCGGCAGGGAGGGGGCTCCCTCCGTGCTTCCCTGAGACCCCCAGAGCAGCGCGATGTGCAGCGCTGCTCCGGGGGCCTCCTTCCCTGCAGGTCCCCAGATCCAAAATGGCAGCAGGGACCTTTGGGGGCCTGCAGGGAGCCAGCTTCCTCATGCCTGCAAAGCGGCGGCATGAGGAAGCCTTCTGCACTGCCTGTGAAAGATCGCTGATCTGTCACAGCGATCTGTGATGTGACAGATTAGCAATCTGTCACATGACAGTGATGTCCCCCCTGGGACAATGTAATAAAGTTAAAAAAAAATGTAAAAATAATTTATAAAAAATCGCTAAATAAATTAAAAAAAAATATTCCCTAATAAATTCATTTTTTGAAATTAAAAAAAACAATAAAAGTACACATATTTGGTATAGCCTCGTCCAAAACGACCTGCCCTATAAAACTGTCCCATTAGTTAACCCCCTTAGCGAAACCCTTAAAAAATAACAATAAAAAACAAAGCAAAAAATAATGATTTATTATCATACCGACAAACAAAAAGTGCAATAACACGCAATCAAAAAAATGGATAAAAATGTCCATGGTACTGCTGAAAAGGTTATCTTGTTCCGCAAAAAACAAGCTGCCATACAGCATCATCAGCGAAAAGATAAAAAAGTTATAGCTCGCAGAATAAAGCGATGCAAAAATAATTATTTTTTATATAAAATTGTTTTCATTGCATAAAAGCGCCAAAACATTAAAAAAGACATAAATGAGGCATCGCTGTAATTGTACTGACCCCAAGAATAAAATCGCCTTATCAATTTTACTGCACGTATAACGGTGTAAACGCACCCCAAAAACAAAATTCTTGAAGTGCAGGTTTTTGCTCATTCTGCGTCCCAAAAATCAGAGTAAAAAGCAATCAAAAAAAGTTACATGCCCGAAAATGGTACCAATAAAAACATCAACTCGTCCTGCAAAAAATAAGACCTCACAAGACTCGGTGGGTCAAAATATGGAAAAATTATAGCCCTCAAAATGTGGTGATGCATAAACTATTTTTACAATAAAAAGCGTCTTTTAGCGTGTGACAGCTGCCAAAAATAAAAACCCGCTATAAATATTAAATCAAACCCCCCGCTATCACCCCCTTAGTTAGGGAAAAATAATAAAATTAAAAAAATGTATTTATTTCCATTTTCCCATAAGGGTTAGGGCTAGGGTTAGGGCTAGGGTTAGAGCTAGGGTTAGAGCTGGGGTTGGGGCTAGGGTTAGGACTAGGGTTAGGGTTAAGGCTAGAGTTAGGGCTCGGGTTAGGGCTGAGATTAGCGTTAGGGGTGTGTTGGGGTTAGGGTTGGAGTTAGAATTGGGGGGTTTCCACTCTTTGGGCACATCAGGTGCTCTCCAAATGCAACATGGCATCTGATCTCAATTCCAGCCAATTCAGCGTTGAAAAAGTCAAATGGTGCTCCTTCCCTTCCAAGCTCTGCCATGTGCCCAAACAGTGTTTTACCCCCACATATGGGGTATCAGCCTACTCAGGACAAATTGTAAAACAACTTTTGGGGTCCAATTTCTCCTGTTACCCTTAGGAAAATAAAAAATTGGGGGCAAAAATATCATTTTTGTGGAAAAAAATTATTTTTTTATTTTCACGCCCGGGCGTTATAAATGCCTGTGAAGCACTTGGGGGTTCAAAGTGCTCACCACACATTTAGATAAGTTTCGTGGGGGGTCTAGTTTCCAAAATAGGGTCACTTGTGGGGAGTTTCAATAGTTTAGGCACATCAGAGGCTCTCCAAATGCTACATGACACCCGCAGACCATTCCATCAAAGTCTGCATTCCAAAGCATCACTACTTCCCTTCCGAGCCCCGACGTGTGCCCATACAGTAGTTTTCTTCCACATATTGGATATCAGTGTACTCAGGACGAATTGTACTACAACTTTTGGGGTCCATTTTCTCCTGTTAACCTTGGGAAAATAAAAAAATTGGGGACTAAAACATCATGTTTGTGGAAAAAATATGATTTTTTTATTTTCACGCCCGGGCGTTATAAACTTCTGTGAAGCACTGGGGGGTTCAAAGTGCTCACCACACATCTAGATAAGTTCCTTAGGGGGTCTAGTTTCCAAAATGGGGTCAACTGTGGGGGGTTTCCACTGTTTAGGTACATCAGGGGCTCTCCAAAGGCAACATGACACCCGCAGACCATTCCATCAAAGTCTGCATTCCAAAACGTCACTACTTCCCTTCCGAGTCCTGACGTGTGCCCATACAGTAGTTTTCTCCCACATATGGGGTATTAGCGTACTCAGGACAAATTGGACAACAACTTTTGGGGTCCAATTTCTCCTGTTACCATTGGGAAAATAAAAAAATTGGGGACTAAAAGATCATGTTTGTGGAAAGAATATGATATTTTATTTTCAAGCCCAGGCATTATAAACTTCTGTGAAGCCCTTGGGGGTTTAAAGTGCTCACCACACATCTAGATAAGTTCATTGGGGGTCTAGTTTCCAAAATGGTATCATTTCTGGGGGGTTTGCACTGTTTAGGCACATCAGGGGCTTTCCAAACGCTGCATGGCCTCCAATCCCAATTCCAGCCAAAAAAGTCAAATGGCGCTGCTTCCCTTCCGAGCTCTGCCATGCTCCCAAATAGTGGTTTACCCCCACATATGGGGTATCAGTGTACTCTGGACAATTTGCACAATAACTTTTGGGGTTCTGTTACCCTTGGAAAAATAAAAATTGAGGGTGAAAAGATCATTTTTGAGGAAAAAATATGATTTTTTAATTGTACGGCTCTACGATATAAACTTCTGTGAAGCCCTTGGGGGTTCAAAGTTCTCACCACATATATAGATAAGTTCCTTGGGGGGTCTAGTTTCCAAAATGGGGTTACTTGTGGGGAGTTTCCACTGTTTAGGTACATCAGGGGCTATCCAAACGTGACATGGTGTCCAATCTGAATTCCAGCCAATTTTGCATTGAAAAAGACAAACGGGCATCCTTCCCTTCTGAGCTCTGCCATGCGCCGAAACAGTGGTTCCCCCCACATGTCAGGTATCAGCGTACTCAGGAGAAATTGCACAATAACTTTTGCAGTCCAATTTCTCCTGTTACCCTTGGTAAAATAAAAAAATTGGACCTGAATTAATTGTTTTTTGAAAAAAAATTAAATGTTCATTTTTTTAAACATTCAAAAAATTCCTGTGAAGCACCTGAAGGGTTAATTAACTTTTTGAATATGACTTTGAGCACCTTGAGGGGTGCAGTTTTTAGAATGGTGTCACTTTTGGGTATTTTCTATCATATAGACCCCTCAAAGTGAATTCAAATGTTATGTGGTCCGTAAAAATAAAATGGTGTTGCAAAAATAAGAAATCGCTGGTCAAATTTTAACCCTTATAATTTCCTAACAAAAAAAATTTTGGTTCCAAAATTGTGCTCATGTAAAGTAGACATATGTGAAATGTTATTTATTAAGTTTTTTGTGTGCCATATCTCTGTGATTTAAGGGCATAAAAATTCAAATTTGGAAAATTGCGAAATTTTCAAAATTTTCACCAAATTTCTATTTTTTTCACAAATAAACGCAAGTTATTTGAATAAAATTTTACCACTAACATGAAGTACAATATGTCATGAGAAAAAAGTGTCAGAATTAGTGGGATCCATGGAAGCGTTTCTGAGTTATTACCTCAAGAAACGGACAGTGGTCAGAATTGTAAAAATTGGCCCGGTCATGAACATGTAAACAACCCTTGGGGGTAAAGGGGTTAAAATTAGAAATAAAAGTGAATGAAAATTTGAATTGACAAACCAAAGCTTAGTAAAACATCGTGGATACATGGACTCAAAGTTATAACTTGCAGCACCCCTAAAAGAGCACAGAAAATAAAAGGGATATACATCTTTTCATACTTTGCACATTGAGTGTGATGGACATGTGGATATCCTGAAGTAATCTTGATCATTTGTTAAAAATACTTCCTTGTACTTGTGCCCAAAGGCTTATGATATTTACTAATATTACCAATATTGATCAAACATCTAAATGTATAGATGGCTGCTAGGGGGACCCATAAGTTGAAATATTTATTGCTTTTACCTCAAACAAAACCAATGTTAAACAACCAATTAAACAAAATCATTTATTGTGGTGGGCAAACCAAAAATTCTAAAATGTAACTTTTAATGATAATTAAATTAAATGGCTATTTGACCACCATATATTGTGTGTACAGTCTATCCAAATTCAGTCCTGAAATTGATCAAGTATACAGTTAATAGTGGATACTAATAGCAAGCAAGACACTGGTATTAGATAGAGTGGATGACAGATATTTCAAATGATTTTCCAATATACAATAATACAATATCTCCAGAATCATGTTCCCACTAAGGAGAAGTCATCCATCCTATATCACAAAGGATGATGGAAAGATTATATGCACTAAGCCCTTTATTAAATCCTTAATATTTCTTTGATCAAGGGGATGCTGAGCATTGAATGAATAGCTTTCATACTAGGGATGGGCGAATCCTGAAATACTCGGAATCGCTAGACTCTAACGAGTCCGACTCGGAAACTCGCTACTCGTTGCGAGTCTAGCGAGTCCAATGTTAATGAATGGGGATGCGAGTATTGCAGCGATTCCTGTGCTGCCATTTTTTTTGTTCCGCTTACTTCCCGCATGTGGCTGTGCACACCATGCGGAAAGTAAGCAGAACAATTGCGGATGGTACCCACGGTCTGGAGGAGAGGAGACTGTCCTCCGGGCTTTGGGCACCATATCCCTGTAAAAAATAGAATTTAAAAATAAAAAATATTGTTATTCTTACCCTCCGACGTCCCGCGCAGCCTTCCCGCCTCTCCACGCATCCGTTCCCAGTAGTCCTTTGCGAAAATGCCCGCGATGGCGTCCGTTCTCGCGGGATCGCGAAGTCTCGCGGTCATTCGTGCGACGTCATCGCGAATTACCGCGAGACATCGCGATCCCGTGAGAACGGACGTCATCGCGGGCATTTTCGCAAAGGACTACTGGGAACGGATGCGTGGAGAGGTGGGAAGGCTGCGCGGGACGTCGGAGGGTAAGAATAACAATATTTTTTATTTTTTTTACATTTTATCTTTTACTACTGACGCTGCATAGGCAGCCTCAGTAGTAAAAAGTTGGTCACACTTGTCAAACACTATGTTTGACGAGTGTGACCAACCTGTCAATCAGTTCTCCAAGCGATGCTACAGATCGCTTGGAAAACGCTAGCATTTGCACTGGACTCGTTACTGTGCGAGTAATCGCTTGGAAACTCGCAGAGTACCGACTCCTGCGAGTCCCCTACTACTCGCAGAGTAACGAGTCCTAACGAGTAGATTCGCCCATCCCTATTTCATACCAAATGCATCACTTCGCTGTACATACACTGTTCCTGATAGTCATCCTAGAAATCAGCGCTTGCACAGCTTAACATAATGTATCAGCTCCTTATTTCAAGATATGAGTGGAAGGTGTTAGGCTTCACAAAATTATTTCTATTGCACACCATGCATCACTTCCCCTGCACATCAATGCTGTCCCTAATATTTATAATGGGACCAGTGTTAATGACATTTGTGCTCATGTCACAGCCGGGAGCAATATGCTCCGCTGTTGTGAGTTCATTTATCCCTTCACCAGTGAGGTCTGATGAACTCCCTCTTCTGGCGAAGGAAGGTAGTGAGGCTGATTACCAAACAGCTGAGCAGGTAGATGATGACTGGGTCACAGGATCTGATGACTGGATATAAGGCAGCCGACGCCCTGCTGCCTTGCCGGTGAGTTTCCTGCTGGATTCTTGGAGACCAGTCTGATTTCTGCTTCTCAAAGCTAAGTTTTGCTCTGCCTCTTGTACACTTTTGTTCTGGTTTTGTTTGCCTTGTTTTTTTGGAGTTCAGCCATCCCCGGCCGGGGGTGAGCTGAATTCCATTTTTGTCTCTGATCTGTTGATCTCTGGCTCTGTCTTCAGAATATACCTGAGTGCTGATATAGTCTTTTGAAGCCTAGCGACTTCAGGGCCTGTTTCTCCTATCAGTCTGTTGGTACTTTTTTGGATAGGGTTTTTGCGGATTGCAGACAGCAGCTTTTCTATCCTGTCCTATTTAGTTTGCTTGGGCCCCATCATTTGCTCAACCTATCTTTCTATCTGTGTTAGTGTTTTTCATCTTGCTTCACAGTTATTATATGTTGGGGGCTGCCTATTGCTTTGGGGTCTGCTCTGGGGCAGTTTAGATTTCCCCTTTCTGTCTTTAGGCTAATTTAGTTCTCCGGCTGTGATCGAGGGGTCTAGGGCACCGTAGGAACCCCCCACGGCTACTGCTAGTTGTTGTGGTTAGGTTCAAGGGTCTGCAATCCGATAGCTGCCAACTTCTCTGGTTTTCTGGACTTAGCTATTATTTTTGTTTTTTCCTCCTTCGGTGACTCATCCATAACAGAATCACTGGCCATACTGCAGATCCTAGGGTACTCAATAGCAGGAAAGAATTGTAAAAAAAAGAAAAAGGTGTCAGAATTTCTTTGTGTATATTTTTTCCTCTATATCTCTGAGGCCGTAGGGGGAATTTTTTTTCTCTCAATGGAGATGAAGCAATTGTCTGATTGTGTGGAGCAGCTCGCTGCGGAAGTGCGAGGAATTTCCGCCTATCTTACTCATTCACATGCTGCTGAATCAAAGATCCCTACTCCTGATGTGTTTTTTGGGGATCGGTCTAAATTTTTGAATTTCAAGAATAATTGTAAATTATTTTTTGCCTTGAAGCCTAACTCGTCGGGGAGCTCCGCACAGCGGATTAAAATTGTCATCTCTTTGCTGCGCGGCGATCCCCAGGATTGGGCGTTTTCTTTGAAACCTGATGATCCTATTCTAAATAATGTGGATGCATTTTTTCAAACCTTGGGGTTGTTGTATGATGAACCTAATGCTATTCATCAGGCTGAAAAGGCCCTGTTGGCATTGAGCCAAGGTCGGGATTCTGCAGAGTTGTACTGTCAAAAATTCCGAAAGTGGGCGGTCCTTACTACCTGGAATGATAATGCCTTGGCAGCTCTCTTTCGGAAAGGTTTGTCAGAAACCGTAAAAGATACCATGGTGGGATTTCCTGTCCCCTCTGGTCTTGACGATTCTATGTCATTAGCCATTCAGGTTGATCGGCGTTTGCGTGAACGCAAGACCGCACGTGAGGTGTTGCCACCTGTTGAACAAATGTCTGAAGCTATGCAATGTGATAGAGTTTTGTCTAGGGCGCAACATCAGGAGTTCAGAAGGCATTATTATTAATTATTATTAAGGTGTTATTTTTGTGAAGATGCCTCGCATATTATTTCTGTCTGCCCTAAACGAGAGAAACGTTGTACTCACACGTTTTCTGTGGGTGGTGTTCAACCTAAGTTTCTTCTGGAAATTACTCTGATCTGCTCCCTGTCCACATTATCTGCCAAGGCTTTTGAGGATTCGGGAGCAGCTCTGAACCTGATGGACTTGGATTTTGCTAAACGTTGTGGATTTCCTATGACGCCTTTGCGGACGTCTATCCCTTTGAGGGGTATTGAGGCGACTCCTTTGGCGAAAAATAAACCTCAGTTTTGGACCCAGGTGGTAATGCGGGTCGCCCCAGACCATCAAGAAAATTGCAGATTTTTGGTGTTGCATAATTTTCATGATACCATTGTTCTGGGGTTTCCCAGGTTGGAAATACATAATCCAGTTTTGGATTGGAAATCTGTGTCTTTGGTGAGTTGGGGTTGTCAGTGTGCCCTTAGTGATGCTTCTGTTTTCTCCACCTCTCCCCAGTCGCATGATGTTCCTGACTATTTGGCTGACTTTTATGATGTATTTAGTGAGAATGAGTCTGCGTCTTAGGCTCCTCATAGGAGTTATGACTGTGCAATTGAGCTGAGCCCGGGGTGTAAATTCCCCAAGGGTCGGCTTTTCAATTTATCTGTACCGAGCACGAGGCTATGCGATCCTATATTAAGGAGAAGGGTCCTTATGAGAAGGGTCATATTAGACCATCCTCTTCACCCTTAGGTGCTGGGTTTTTTTTCGTGGCCAAAAAGGATGGTTCATTAAGGCCTTGTATTGACTATCGTGCCCTCAACAAAATTACTGTTAAATATCATTATCCGTTACCCCTTATTTCTGATCTATTCTCCAGAGTTAAAGGTGCTTGCTGGTTTACCAAGCTTGACCTCAGGGGGCGTATAATCTTATTCGCATTAAGCATGGGGATGAATGGAAGACGGCGTTTAATACTCCGGAGGGACATTTTGAGAACCTGGTGATGCCTTTTGGGCTCACTAATGCCCCTTCTGTCTTCAGATCCTTCATGAACGATATTTTCCGAGACTTTGTGGATAAATTTTTGATTATCTATTTGGATGATATTTTGATCTTTTCCAAGGATTGGGACTCCCATGTGGAACATGTTCGGACTGTGTTCCGGATTTTGAGGGAGAATTCCCTGCATGTCAAGGGATCGAAATGCCTTTTGGGGTACAGAGGATTTCATTTTTGGCATTCATTTTGTCTCTGTCAACTATTGAAATGGACCCGGACTAGGTACAGGCCATTTATGATTGGGTTCAGCCCACTTCTTTGAAGGCCCTCCAGAAGTTTTTGGGTTTTGCTAATTTTTATCAGAAATTTATAGCTAATTTTTCTAGTATTGCCAAGCCATTGACTGATTTGACTAAGAAGGGTGCTGATGTGCTGAATTGGTCTCCGGAGGCTTTTTCTTCCTTTCAGGAGCTGAAGCGAAGATTCACTTCTGCTCCGGTTCTGCGGCAACCTGATGTCTCACTCCCGTTTCAGGTAGAGGTGGACGCCTCTGAGATTGGTGCAGGAGCTGTTTTGTCCCAAAAAGATCCTGTGACATCTAAAATGAATCCCTGTGCTTCTTTTCACGAAAGTTCTCCCCATCCGAACGTAACTAGGATGTGGGGAATCGGGAACTGTTGGCCATGAAATGTGCATTTGAGGAGTGGAGACATTGGTTGGAGGGAGCTAAACACCAGGTCGTGGTCCTTACTGACCACAAGAATTTGATTTACCTGGAGTCGGCCAAACGCTTGAATCCTAGACAGGCTAGGTGGGCCTTGTTTTTCACACGTTTTGATTTTGTGGTCTCTTTTCTTCCTGGCACTAAGAATGTCAAGGCAGACGCCCTCTCTAGGAGTTTCTTTGCTGATTCTCCTGTTGTGACCAAGCCTGCTACCATCTTAGGCGAGGGGGTAGTTCTTTCTGCCATCTCGCCCGATTTGAGACGTGCTCTGGAAGAGTTTCAGGAGGACAAACCTGAGTGTTGTCCCAGTGGGAAGTTGTATGTTCCTGACCAGTGGAGGAAGAGAGTGATGTCTGAAGTTCATTGCTCTGCATTGGCTGATCATCCAGGTATTTTTGGTACTAGAGATCTGGTGAGTTGGTATTTTTGGTGGCCCGCCTTGTCTCGTGATGTCAGGAATTTTGTGCAGTCCTGTGGGACTTGCTCCCAGTCTAAACCTTGTTCTCGCTCTAGTGGGTTGTTGATGCCTTTGCCGGTGCCCAAGAGGCCATGGACCCATATTTCAATGGATTTTATCTCTGATATGCTGGTCTCTCAGAGAATGACCATTATTTGGGTGATTTGTGATAGATTCTCTAAGATGGTCCATCTTGTACCACTCCCTAAGTTGCCATCTTCCTCTGAGTTGGTGCCCTTGTTTTTGCAACAGGTAGTTCGCTTGCACGGGATTCCTGAGAACAGTGTGTCTGACAGAGGAGTTCAGTTTGTGTCTAGATTTTGGGGGACTTTCTGTTCCAAGCTGGGAATTCAGTTGTCCTTCTCCTCTGCGTTTCACCCTCAGACCAACGGGCAGACGGAGAGAACAAACCAGACTTTGGAGTCATATTTGAGATGTTTTATTTCGGCTGATCAGGATGATTGGGTTTCATTTTTGCCCTTGGCCGAATTTGCTTTAAATAATAGAGCTAGTTCTGCCACTTTGATGTCACCTTTTTTTGTAACTTTGGGTTTCATCCTCGATTTTCTTCAGGGCAGGTGGAGCCTTCTGCCTGCCCAGGTGTTGACACTGTGGTGGAGAGAATGCACCAGATCTGGGACCAAGTGGTGGATAAGTTGTCTCTCTCCCAGGAAAAGGCCCAGCGGTTTTCCAACCGGCATAGGACCATTGGTCGCCAGTTTAAGGTGGGTGATATGGTTTGGTTGTCATCAAAAAATATCGCTATGAAGGTGGTTTCTCCTAAGTTTAAGCCTAGATTTATTGGACCTTACAAGATTTTGGAGATTATTAATCCGGTCTCTTTTCGGTTGGCTCTTCCTGTCACGTTTAAGATTCATAATGTGTTCCATAAGTCCTTGTTGAAGAGGTTTCTTGAACCAGTAGTTCCTGGGGTGGCACCTCCTGACCCTGTATTGGTTGAAGGTAACATGGAGTATGAGGTAGAGAAGATACTGGATTCCCATCTGGCTAGACGGAGACTCCAGTATTTGGTTAAGTGGAAGGGTTATGGTCAGGAGGATAATTCCTGGGTCTCTGCCTCTGATGTTCATGCCAAAAGATTGGTACGTGCCTTTCATCGGGCTCACCCTGATCGCCCTGGTGGCATGGATGAGGGTTCGGTGACCACTCCTCAAGGGAGAGGTACTGTTGTGAGTTCATTTTTCCCTTCACCAGTGAGGTCTGATGAACTCCCTCTTCTGCCGAAGGAAGGTAGTGAGGCTGATTACCAAACAGCTGAGCAGGTAGATGATGACTGGGTCACAGGAACTGATGACTGGATATAAGGCAGCCGACGCCCTGCTGCCTTGCCGGTGATTTTCCTGCTGGATTCTTGGAGACCAGTCTGATTTCTGCTTCTCAAAGCTAAGTTTTGCTCTGCCTTTTGTACACTTTTGTTCTGGTTTTGTTTGCCTTGTTTTTTTGGAGTTCAGCCATCCCCAGCCGGGGATTTTTTTTTAATTTACCAAATGGCTGCAATGAAACAAAGAGTGAAAAATTTAAAGGGGTCTGAATACTTTCTGTACCCATTGTAAATAAGTAATTAGATAATCAGCGCTGAAGTCGGTGACTGGGACCTGTATTTTTCAGGAAGGAGTGGAAGATTTCGGAGAGTTGTTTTGGATTGTTGACTAGTGCTGTGATCAGGGTGGTAAAGTAGATTTGCTTGACCAGATGGAGAGTAGAGTTATATGTTTTGAGCATGAACTTATAGTGGATAAAGTCTTCTGCTGAAAGTGATTTTCTCCACAGATGCTTGGCCCACCTTGAGCAGTGCTGCAGAAAATGTGTTTTCAGCATATGCCAGGGTTGCCGCTGTCTGTGTCGGGTCTTTCTATGTTTAGCCAGTGCTGATTCATTCACTGGACAGGAAGAGGGAGAAGATTGAAGCTAAGGATGATTTTACATGGTTCATAAGCTGCTGACATTGATGGCACATACATATCTGCATGTGTGATAAGTGATGGTGTCCTGGATGTTGAGGTGCAGCATATTCCTGTTTTCATGGGTAGAAGAGTTAGTAAGCTGTAAAAGGCCCCCCTATTTATATGGACAGTAATGACAGATGAGGCCCAGTCCTTCATTAAGGACCGGCTCTCATTGGGTAATGATGCTGTTTTGTCTATGAGTGTACCTATAAGCCTAGTTTAATTTTCCCTGCCACCTTACTACCTCTGTGTGTGTATATATATATATATATATATATATAACACTGTATATATATTAATTCATCAGTCACCAGGTAGCAGTTTATGAGGACAAACAATGTAGAATTGTCCTTTTTATACAGAGGAAACTGGGGAGATTTGATCATATTAGCAGAGAAATGAATTCTTTTTACTTACTAATTTTATATATTTTCTATATCATGTTATTGTATGTTTTATGCAAATGTATTACTTTATTAGCGTGTGTTCAGGTCAGAGGGCGCAATGATGTGGTTAGTGCATGCCCTCTGCTTGAATAATCACTGACAGAGGACCCAGAATACAGAGCGGCGTGCAGCAGTGGAACGTGGAAAGGTGAATATAGACAGTGCTGGGGCCTGAGCAAGCGGTGACTCTGGCACCTGACCCTCATAGCGCGCCGGTGTCCCTGCCTGTTCGGACACCGGCACCTGGCCCCCAGCAACGAGCAGTGTGTATGTCATTTTTTTTCTAATCGCAGCAGCATTATTACATGGGACATATTGTATTATGGAGCACATTATGGGACCACTACTAGCCTTTGTGCAGCTTTATATGGGGCATATTTTTCTATGGAGCATCTTATGGGACAACATTATCCTTTGTGCAGCATTATATGGGGCATATTGTATTATGGCAGCTAACATACAAAAAATTCAAAAAATCTCACACAACAAGATATGGCCTTACCAGAAACCTGTCTGATGACAAATGCACATCTAGCAGGATGCAGCTGGCCTCCACTAATAGAGGCAAGGGGCAGCTCAGGTGCAAACTACTGATAAGAGCAACCACCCCACACCTAACAAACCATGGTGGGGTTGGCTGCCTAGTAGGAAAAATGCACACAGATAAGGGTTGCATAGGGCGTCAGTCACACATATATAAGTGTGATGCAAAGTGTTTGGCTTGCAACCTATTAATGAAGCCCATAGTATTAGCAGGCGGGCTGCTACAGCACTAAAATATGCAGCACACAGTGACAGATGCCCCAATAGACCAAGCCAACAAAAAGAGGCCAGACTGCATCCTGAAAAAAATGATATGAGTGCAAAAAAATGAATGCATACAATGAGTACATTAAGTAAGGTATTGGTTAATATTTTGGTCAAAATAGATATAGCCTGCAAGCCAACATCAAGGCTCCTCATGATATTTCAGGTCCCTAACACTAATATCAAAACAGCTAACATAGAAAAAATTCAAAAAATCTCACACATAAAACATTGTATGTTTTATGCAAATGTATTACTTTTTTAGTGTGTGTTCAGGTCAGGGGGTGCAATGATGTGGTTTGTGCATGCCCTCTGCTTGAATAATCACTGACAGAGGACCCAGAATACAGAGCGGCGTGCAGCGGTGGAATGCGGAAAGGTGAATATAGACAGTGCTTGGGCCTGAGCAAGCGGTGACTCTGGCACCTGACCCTCATAGCGTGCCGGTGTCCTTGCCTGTTCAGGACACCGGCACCTGGCCCCCAGCAACGAGAGGTGTGTGTCATTTTTTTTTAATCGCAGCAGCATTACTACATGGGGCATATTGTATTATGGAGCACATTATGGGACCACTACTAACCTTTGTGCAGCTTTATATGGGGCATATTTTTCTATGGAGCATCTTATGGGGCCTACATTATCCTTTGTGCAGCATTATATGGGGCATATTGTATTATGGAGCATTATGGGGCCACAGTTAACCTTTGTGCAGCATTATATGGGGCATATTGTATTATGGAGCACGTTGTGGGACCACAATTAACCTTTGTGCAGCATTATATGGGGCATATTTTTCTGTGGAGCATCTTATGGGGCCAACATTATCCTTTGTGCAGCATTATATGGAGCATATTTTAATATGGATCATCTTATGGGGCCATCATCAACCTTTATGGAGCATTATATGGGGCATATTTCTATGGAGCATCTTATGGGGCCCATCATCAACCTTTATGGAGCATCTTATGGGGCCCATCATGAACTGTATGGAGCATATATAGGGCTTCTGATTCAGTATGGATATTCAAAAACTTTTAACCTACTGATGTCTCAATTAATTTTACTTTTATTGGTATCTGTTTTTATTTTTGAAATTTACCAGTAGCTGCTGCATTTCCCACCCTTGGCTTATACTCAAGTCAATAAGTTTTCCCATTTGTTTGTGGCAAAATTAGGGGCCTTGGCTTATACTCGAGTATATACGGTACATAGACTGATTAGCAGAGGCTTTGTCCATGACATAATCCAAAATTTATGAACAAAAAGTTCCTAAGTTAATGTGCCTTGCATAAATTATGAATAGAGCAAACAGCTGTGCTTGAGTTCTATATCTCTATTTGTGGTTTATTGGTAGAGTCTGATGTGGAGTGTCAAAATGATTTTGAGGGCTGATGTTTTCACCTTTCAGTCATTATTTAAGCTTTATGGATTGGTCAAACAGGGTATATGTATATATGATGTTTTGAGGTGAAATTCTTGGGATGCCAGGTAGCAATGAGAGCAAAAGCATATGACACAAATTTGCTGCATTGCCACATTAGAATTGTTTGCTGTTATACATTTTCGTTAGTAAATTATACGATACGGTGATACGGTGGTACTGGTAAAGTGGTAAAACTATAATTTTGCCTACCCGTATTAAATGAATCCTATTAAAAATATCTAACATTTATTACATTGTTTCCTGCTAAGCCAGGAATATACTATTGCAAATTGTGGGAGCAACCAAGTCTGGGTGCAGCACTGCTCACTTTTTCACATCTCTGATAAGTGAATGATTGACCTGCTATAAAAATATTTAGAATTGAGAGTCCTCAGTGGTTGAAAGAGAAACCTTTTAATACTTTTTAATGGCTAACTGAAAAGATGGCAACAAATTGCAAGCTTTCGAGACTACTCCGGTCTCTTCATGACCTGCTATAGCAACCAAACTAATTTAGTATGCAATAAAAAGTAATCCTATAAAAGGTCATTAAGCATAAAAAAGCTAAAAATAGTTATGTGCTTATAAGTCTGAAATATATGATCTTTAAGGAGATTTAGTTAAGGTTATTATAAACATATACATTTATAAAAAAAATAAGACATATTTTCTCCCTTTTATGACTGAAATTGTATATTTTTATAAAAATAAAACCGCACAATATTTATAGATCAGTACATACACATATGGAGGCTATAACATATTGAACATTAACAGAGTGAAAGCACTTACTAGGACATATGGCATCCTTCTCCCTTGCCAGCAGGATCCGTTCAAAGCAATGGGTATTAAATAAAGAGATTCTCTTTCTCACATTAACATTTGGACCCCCCGTTTCTTTGTTAATAGAAAATATAACCTATCTGCATCCTAATGAAATTTCCTCTCTAGAATTGTAATTAAAATTCTGAAATCCAATAACATTTTATAAAATGTAAGTAGCTAAGACCTAGCCCTAGGAGCAAAGCCACACACAACTAAAGTAAAATCCCTCAGGCCTTTTCTTACAATTAAACACAATTAAATAACGTTTTAAACAATAGTCTAAGTAAAAAGAAACTACTGTATATAATTTATTTAAGCTTTGCTTAATCATTTAATGGCTGCACACTATTTTATGGCAGATACTAAGCAAAGTGTAAATAGAGTCCTAAGACGGGTGAAAATGTAGTCAACTATATACAATAATTAAGAGTCAGTGATAAGCGGTCATAGAGGAGCGCTTAGGAAGCAACCCAGGGGCAGACAAAAATGTCAGGTCTCCACCGCAGCTCCAGCCGAAAACCTCCAATGGAGGATAGGAGCAATGAGAAAATGGAAACGGTCTTAGGAGCGCAGGAAAGAGACTCAGACATGAGATGGGGTTAAACCACAACGCGTTTCGAAGGAGGATCCGTCTTCATCAGGTGGAAGTTTCCACCTGATGAAGATGGATCCTCCGTTGAAACGCGTTGTGGTTTAACCCCATCTCTTGTCTGAGTCTCTTTCCTGCGCTCCTAAGACCGTTTCCATTTTCTCATATATACAATAATTGACATTCTGCAGAATCGACAACAAGCAATTTTGGTACCATTGGTAGATGTGTAGCCTTTTCGATGATGCTGATGACAGCTGTATCGAGATGATTAACTTTTGGAGAGGGCTTACTCATTAACACATTTTGCACCCTTTGATCATGGGTTCCAGTAATTGATATGGTAACCTAAGACCTTGGGGTACAGAAGCCTGCTATGCTTGCCATAAACAAAGTCTAACAGGCTGTGACAGTGTAAGATCTATCTCACATCTGGTAAAAAAAAATTGCCATGGTAATTTTCCTGAAAATTTGGATGGGTGAAATCAATATGGTACTCTGTATATCATCTATATGACATGCGTATACAATCCATATGTAATGCATTTTTTAACATCTTCTTCTAATTTTCAAAGAGCCTATTATTGAAGGGCATTTTAGATTACTAATAGGTATGAGCGAATGAGCTTGGTGATATATGGTTATCCCTTGAGTATCACGGTGCTCATATGTGCTTTTTACTTAGTGAGCAATAGTCGAGTGAAAACTCAAATCCCAGCACCGCATCTTGCCTGTGAGTTACTGGAATGCCATAGCCATCTTGGTTGTTGCATTACTATGATTGGCTGGCCATGTGACATGATCAGGGGCTATTAAAAGAGAGGTGCCATCCAGCTTGGCACAATGACGACATTGCACAGCTCTGTGACTCTTCGTATTGGAGGAAGAAAGTACTTGTCAAGGTCTGTGTGCACAGTATAATGAATCAGAGGCCTGTAGTGTTGATACTGGTGCTCAAGTTGAGCCATCATACCAATAGCCCTTCTAAGGGCTAATTGTTTGCAGCACATACAATCTGCATTTAGCCTAGGGAAGGAGAGAGTTGCAGGAGCAAAAAGAATGGTAGAATCCAGTCAGTAGACTGTAAATAGGTCTGTGCAGTCCTTTGGCAAATGTATAGTTGCATCATTTTTTAGTGGGGGCTGAAAAAATTGAATATATTTTGATCCTTAAAGTATTTTGTGCTTTGGGGTCCTTTTTGTGTTATATAACACATCCAAAAATCGGTGAATCACTTTCATGGTCCACATTTCGCAGCCATACACTATTCCGTAGTGCGCAGTGAAGTTATGTGATCTCTAAAATTGCTAAAAAGCTTTTAAATAAATTGTAGATCTCTATTTCTCACACATACAGTGTTACATACAGTGGGGAAAAAAAGCATTTAGTCAGTCAGCAATAGTGCAAGTTCCACCACTTAAAAAGATGAGAGGCGTCTGTAATTTACATCATAGGTAGACCTCAACTATGGGAGACAAACTGAGAAAAAAAAATCCAGAAAATCACATTGTCTGTTTTTTTTTCATTTTATTTGCATATTATGGTGGAAAATAAGTATTTGGTCAGAAACAAAATTTCATCTCAATACTTTGTGATATATCCTTTGTTGGCAATGACAGAGGTCAAACGTTTTCTGTAAGTCTTCACAAGGTTGCCACACACTGTTGTTGGTATGTTGGCCCATTCCTCCATGCAGATCTCCTCTAGAGCAGTGATGTTTTTGGCTTTTCGCTTGGCAACACGGACTTTCAACTCCCTCCAAAGGTTTTCTATAGGGTTAAGATCTGGAGACTGGCTAGGCCACTCCAGGACCTTGAAATGCTTCTTACGAAGCCACTCCTTCGTTGCCCTGGTGGTGTGCTTTGGATCATTGTCATGTTGAAAGACCCAGCCACGTTTCATCTTCAATGCCCTTGCTGATGGAAGGAGGTTTGCACTCAAAATCTCACGATACATGGCCCCATTCATTCTTTCATGTACCCGGATCAGTCGTCCTGGCCCCTTTGCAGTGAAACAGCCCCAAAGCATGATGTTTCCACCACCATGCTTTACAGTAGGTATGGTGTTTGATGGATGCAACTCAGTATTCTTTTTCCTCCAAACACGACAAGTTGTGTTTCTACCAAACAGTTCCAGTTTGGTTTCATCAGACCATAGGACAATCTCCCAAAACTCCTCTGGATCATCCAAATGCTCTCTAGCAAACTTCAGACGGGCCCGGACATGTACAGGCTTAAGCAGTGGGACACGTCTGGCACTGCAGGATCTGAGTCCATGGTGGCGTAGTGTGTTACTTATGGTAGGCCTTGTTACATTGGTCCCAGCTCTCTGCAGTTCATTCACTAGGTCCCCCCGCGTGGTTCTGGGATTTTTGCTCACCGTTCTTGTGATCATTCTGACCCCACGGGGTGGGATTTTTCGTGGAGCACCAGATCGAGGGAGATTACCAGTGGTCTTGTATGTCTTCCATTTTCTAATTATTGCTCCCACAGTTGATTTCTTCACTCCAAGCTGGTTGGCTATTGCAGATTCAGTCTTCCCAGCCTGGTGCAGGGCTACAATTTTGTTTCTGGTGTCCTTTGACAGCTCTTTGGTCTTCACCATAGTGGAGTTTGGAGTCAGACTGTTTGAGGGTGTGCACAGGTGTCTTTTAATACTGATAACAAGTTTAAACAGGTGCCATTACTACAGGTAATGAGTGGAGGAAAGAGGAGACTCTTAAAGAAGAAGTTACAGGTCTGTGAGAGCCAGAAATCTTGATTGCTTGTTTCTGACCAAATACTTATTTTCCACCATAATATGCAAATAAAATGAAAAAAAAAAAGACAATGTGATTTTCTGGATTTTTTTTTCTCAGTTTGTCTCCCATAGTTGAGGTCTACCTATGATGTAAATTACAGACGCCTCTCATCTTTTTAAGTGGTGGAACTTGCACTATTGCTGACTGACTAAATACTTTTTTGCCCCACTGTATGTGTGAGAAATATATGGCTGGATATCCTTAAGGACAAAAAATGTCCAGGAAGGATGGGAAATTTTGTAAAATTAGATTATCAAAGCACAATCATTAACACTTCTGAAAAGAGGGAAGAATAAGAAGCATTTAAGGAAACCAGGATGGATGAACACAGAACTTAAAAGCGTGTTAACATGGAAGAAAGAAATGTTTATCGAATGGAAAGAGGGAGGCATAACTAAAGAATAATATAATGCTGACTGCAGAACCTGCAGGGGACGCATCAGATTAGTAAAGCTGACAATGAATTAAGGCTTGCAAGAGATGTCAAGAGCAATAAAAAAGGATTTTGGGGATATGTCAAAAGTAAAAGAAAAGTGAAAGATGCTATAGAATTTTTACAAGATGAAAATGATAAAGTGGTAAGAAAGGATGTTGAGAAGACCAAACTTTTAAATTCCTATTTTGCATCTGTTTTCTCTCAGAAAGGAAATGTAACATCAACTGATCTTCACTGTCCTATTAAATTAATAGAAGAATCCAGGCTATCTATAAACAGAAAGATAGTGAGGGAATACTTAGCTAACATAAATTAATTCAAGTCTCCAGGTCCAGATTAATTACACCCCAGAGTACTGAAGGAGATAGCAGAAGAAATTTTTGAACCACTCTCCATGATCTGTGAAAATTCTTGTAGATCAGAAGTCCCAGAAGACTGGAGAAGAGCAAATATTGTTCCTATCTTCAAAAAGAGGAAGAAGGTGTACCCAGGGAACTATAGGCCAGTGAGTCTGACTTCTATAGCAGGAAAGATCTTTGACCAAATTATTAAACAACATGTATGTACGTACTTGGATAAGAATGAAGTGATTAACCAAAGTCAGCATGAGCTTGTTACTAATAAGTCATGTCAGACTAACTTAATTTCCATCTATGACAGAATCACTGACTGGGTGGATCAGGAAAATGCTGCAGATATAGTATATCTTGACTTCAGCAAAGCATTTGACAAAGTATCTCACACCATCCTTATTGAAAAAATGACTAAGTATGGAATGGACAAGGCAACTGTTAGGTGGATTCATAACTGACTTAGTGATCGGACTCAAAGAGTAGTTGTAAATGGCTGTATATCCAGATGTAAGAATGTCTCAAGTAGGGTACCATATGGTTCTGTTCTGGGCCCTGTATTGTTCAACATCTTTATCAATGATTTAGATGAAGGAATTGAGGGTACACTGATTAAATTTGCTGAAGACGCAAAGTTAGGAGGGAAAGCTAATACTAGAGAAGAGAGAGAGGATTCTAAAAGATGTAAATAAACTGGAGCAGTGGGCAGCAACTAACAGAATGTTTTTAACAGGAAAAATGCAAAGTACTACATATGGGCAATAAAAATGAAAAAAGCATATACAGAATGGGAGGAATAGGGCTAAGCAACAGCTCATGTGAAAAAGACTTGGGTATACTAATAGATCACAGACTGAATATGAGTCAACAGTGTGATGCAGCAGCAAAAAAGGCAAATACAATTCTGGGATGTATTAACAGAAGCATACAGTCTAGATCATGTGAAGTCATTATCACCCTCTACTCCTCTTTGGTCAGACCTCATCTGGAATACTGTGTCCGGTTTTGGGCACCACATTTTAAAAAAGACATCAACAAACTGAAGCAAGTACAGAGAAGTGTGACCAAAATGGTGACCGGTCTGCAGACTTTGCCCTATAAAGAATAGTTACAGGATTTGGGAATGTTTGGCTTGCAAAAAAGAAGACTGAGAGGTGACTGAATAGCTGTCTACAAATATCTCAAGGGTTGTCACATTGTAGAAGGATCATTTTTATTCTCATTTGCACAAGGAAAGACTAAAAGCAATGTGATGAATCTGAATGAGAAGAGACACAGATTAGTTATTAGAAAAAAGTTTTTGACAGTGAGAGTGATCAATGAGTGGAACAGGCTGCCACAAGAGGTGGTGATTTCTCTGTCCATGGAAGTCTTCAAAAAAAGGCCTGACAGACATCTGTCTGGAATGATTTAGTGAATCCTGCTTTGAGCAGGGGGTTGGACCAGATGACCCAGGAGGCCCCTTCCAACTCTACCATTCTATGATACTATACGTGGTCAGTGAACATTTCTGCCATCTGTAAACCTGCTAAAAAAGCTTGTAAAAATGTTGTACCATGCTTGGCACATGTGCTCTATTTGGTAGTTCATCGGTTTCTGAAAACATACCCAGATTTGCCAAAGCTTCTGATCAAGATACACCATGTCATTGCACATTTACTCAAGTCAGCTACAGCTGCCACCGCTCTGGCACTGCTGCAGTTGCTCATGCTAGTGCCAGCTCACCAACTGGTGTGAGATGTCACCACATGCTGCAAAAGTGGGTATGGATGTCTGACATTTGTTTGGTTCTCCACGACTTTGATTAATTTATGGTTTTGATGGCTATAGTCTTAACCTCTCCCGACATGTGCTATATATGTATGGCACTGGATGAGATGCATACCTAAACCGCCATACATATACTTCTTCTCGATTACACGGGCCCATGCTGAGCACCACCACAATCGAGTGCAGGTGTCAGCTGACACCCTGCAGCAATGCCTATGATCAGTGCTAGCACCGATTGCGGATGTTTAACCCTTCAAATGCTGCTGTCAATAGTGACAGTGACATCGAGGAGCATTGCACAGGGAGTAAGCTCCCTATCTGCTTCCATCAGCACAACGCAATGCTGAAAGTCTCCATGGTGACCACCTGCAGCAAGATGGCCACAGTTCCTTTCAGGTCCTTCAGAGATAGTGGTCTATGAGAGCCTGCAAAGATCAGGTGCTGACATGCCTCCTCTCTGCCTGTCAGATGCTGCTGTGATGCCCTGCAGTGCAGAAGCATTTCAGAGTATCAGATCAGTGTAACAATGATGTCCCCTAGTGGGACATTGTACAAAAGTGAAAAAAAAAAACTAAAATAAAGAATAAAAAAAATTGAAAAAATATTACTCTAATAAACACATTTATTTATGTAAAAAAATTAAACAAAAAATGTACACATCTTTGATATCACTACGTCCAGAACTACCCGAACTATAAAACTATCCAACTAGTTAACCCCTTCAGTGAACACTGTAAAAAACAAGAAATTAGTCAAAATCTATGCTTTATAATATCGCCAAACAAAAAGTGCAATAAAATGCAATCAAAAAGACAAATGTAAACAATATTGGTACCACTGAAAACATCATCTTGTCCTGCAAAAAACAAGCCACTGTAGAGCTCCATCAGCAAAAAATAAAAAAGGTATAACTTTCAGAATAAAGCAACACAAAAAAAAATTATTTTTTCTATAAAAGTTTTTATTGTGCAAAAACACAAAAACATAAAAAGGATATAAATGGGGTAATCATTCTGACCCAAAGAATAAAGCTACCTTATCAATTTGTACCTTACACAGAACAGCATAAAAAAATGCCAACAAAACAATTCCTGAATTACTGGTTTTTGATCACTCTGCCTCCCTAAAATCGGAATAGAAAGCAATCAAAAAATGTCATGTACCCCAAAATGATACCAATAAAAACATCAATTCTTCCCACAATAAAAATCTGTCATATGATTCTGTTGGCCGAAATATGGAAAAATTATAGCTGTCAAAATATGGAGATGCAAAAAATAGTTTTTGCAATAAAAACAATCTTTCAGTGCGTGACAGCTGCCAAACATAAAAACTAGTGATGAGCGAACGTGCTTGCCACTACTCGGTACTCACCCGAGTATCACTGTACTTGGTGTACTCGGCGAGCACTGAACATTTCTGGGATTACTCGGCGGGAACTCGAGTCTCCATCTAGCATTTTTGGCAGACTTTTTTCTGTTTTTTTGCCTGGCTGTCAGTTCTGTTTAAATACAGCAGTATTTAGGCAAAATAAAATACAGGCCACACATTTTTTGGTGTGGTATCTCCATGCCAGATCACATCTGTGCATGCTCAAAGTTTGGCCAGTTTGCGGCTTTTTTCTCTTTTTTGCCTGGCTGTCAGTTTTGGTTAAATACAGCAGTATTTAGCCCCCCCCAAAAAAAATACAGGCCACCAGTCTTTTGCATCTACCATACAAAAATATATTTTACAGAGTGGTATATCTGTGACACGCCTCATATGTCCATGTGATAAAAATGTGTGGATTTTAGGCTGGAACTACATTGTTTGCCTGTCTTGTACTCAAGTTATATACAGCACTATGTTGCATTTTTACCAAAAAACAGGCCACATTTTACAATGTGGTCTATCTCTGACATGCCTCATACATCCGTGTGCCAAAAATTGAGGCATATAGACCAAAATTCCCTTTTTTGGGCAGTCTGTCACTCTTGTTATATACACACAGTGCCTGGGCTGACAAATATTTCCCCATGGGGGTATATTTTTAAAAAATATACTAGACACCCTTGCTAAAAATTGAGTCACATTTGCATCACGGAATACGTTCACCCTGGTGTTCTACTGGTTGTGGATGATGAAGATGAGGGTAAGGATTAGGATAACACCAAACAGACCAAATCAGGAAGCGGATAACCATGTGTGCTTGTCAAGAAGTGCATGAGAATACACCTCCACAAAAAAGACAATGTATTTGAGGTTATGTTTCATTGTTTTAATTTGGTGGTGTACATAAGTTTTGACCAATCCAGCCCTTGTTCATTTTTATAAGATTCAGCCTGTCAGCATTGTCAGTTGACAGGCGGAGGTGCTTATCTGTTATAATTCCACCAGTGGCAGTAAAAACCCACCCTGACAGGATGCTAGCAGCAGGGCAGGCCAGGAGCTCCAAGGTGTAGAGAGCCAGTTCATGCCACATGTCCAGCTTGGATACCCAATAATTAAAAGGCACAGAGGAATCCCAGAAAATGTTTGTGCAATCTGCAAGGTACTCCCTCAGCATCTTCCCAAACATTACACTTCTTGTGCCAGCACCCCTTGCCTCTGTGCCAACACGATGGGAGGGTCTGAGAAAACTGTCCCAGATCTTTGCCATTGTTCCCCTGCCTGAGCTGGATTGTACTTCTGTCTTTCTCGCTTTCTCGCTTGGACTTCTTGATTGTACAACAAACTCTGTCATCTGCTGCCAGAGTTCTCATATGGGAATTTTTTTTCATTAATCCCGCTTCAAGGGCCCTCTGGTACAGCAACATTTTTGCACACCTCTCTGCCTCTGGAAAAAAATATTGAAAGTTCTCCTTGCAGCATGGGTCTAGAAGTGTCACCAACCAGTAATGAGTGTCACCGAAAATTTTCATAAGGCGAGGGTCACAAGAAACGCAGCGATTTATTTGAGTTGTTTTACTGATCTAATATATAAAGCTCAAAGTGTGTATGTATGTGTGTGTGTGTATGTGTGTGTGTATGTCCGGGATAGGCATCCGCACTGTCACAGCTACAGCCACAAAATTTGGCACAGTCACACGTCTGGACCCCGAGAGCGTCCTAAGCTATGTTGTGAGGCGTAATTTTAACCCCGCGCGTTCCAATTCACCAAACAATTTTGCCCCTATCTACATACTGGGGGAAAAAGTGTGTGCGCGTCAAGTCCCGCCCCTCATTGTGATGTCATAATGCCCCTATTTGCATACTGGGGAAGCAGTGTGTGTGTATCAAGCCCCGCCCCTCATTATGATGTCACAACAGTTGCCATGGCGATGCTGATGTCATCATAGATCGCAAGTCCCGCCGCCGCTCATTATAATGTCATATTGGTTGACTATGGGATGGAGGATGTGTGATGGGTATATGGGCACTGGACTATGGGATGGAGGATATGTATGATGCGTATATGGGCATGGGACTATGGGATGGCGGATATGTATATGGGCACGGGACTATGGGATGGAGGATGTGTGATGGGTATATGGGCATTGGACTATGGGATGGAGGATATGTATGATGGGTATATGGGCACGGGACTATGAGATGGTGGATATGTATGATGGGTACATGGGCATGGGACTATGGGATGGAGGATATGTATGATGGGTATATGGGCATGGGACTATGAGATGAAGGATGTGTGATGGGTATATGGGCACTCGACTATGGGATGGTGAATATGTATGATGGGTATATGGGCATGGGACTATGGGATGGAGAATATGTATGATGGGTATATGGGCATGGGACTATGGGATGGAGTAACAGTTAGTTACTATGCCGGGCAGCGCCGGGCTCTTCAGCTAGTCTACAATAAAGAAGATGCCTTTTAACAATGCATGAGTCCTACTGCTGGATCTTATCTTTTCATTGAATTACAGCACACTGCTTTTCATTTAACTGGCTCCTCTGTTTGAAATCTAATGACTAGAGTTGAAGAAGAAAAAAAAACTGCTTCTGCTGATAGCGCTTTTCACTGTACAGTTAGTGTGCAGTGAAAGGGGAGGATTTTTGCTTTTGTGCAGCAACACTGGTGGTGATTAGGCTGCATTGTAAGGCTACCTGCTAGCTGCATTGCTGTGTGCACAATGGTGTTCAAACTGCTTTTTTCAAAGAGCTCCAACTTTTATTATTTTGTCCTGGTGAGTTACTGAGCGTCCATTTTTTCACAGACAGTATAGCCGTGTACGCTCCTCACACACTACCGTGTACCGGCTGGAATCACGGACAAATAGAAGCTATCTGGGTGTGACTCTGGAAGAAAAAGTCGAGGAGTTTGTCTGTTTTTCCAGACATACCCCATAGAGTGCTTTCCGCTTTCCAAACAGCTTTGTAGATCTGCTGTTTGATTGCGGTGAAAACTAGACAGAGACAGCGGGGGTCAGTCCTTATAGAAATAGATGGAGATTGACAATTTTCCATACAGACACCGTATAGAAGTGTGCGATCCACACACACTACCGTGTACCGGCTGGTATCACGGACAAATAGAAGCTATCTGTGTGTTACTCTGGAAAAAAAGCAGAAGAGTTTTTCTGTTTTTCCAGACCTACACCTTAGAATGTTGTCGGCTTTTCAAACAGTTTCGTAGATCTGCTGTTTTTTTACGGTGAAAACTAGACAGAGACAGCGGGGGTCAGTCCCTATAGAAATAGACGGAGATTGACAATTTTCCATACAGACACCATAAGAGGTGTACGATCCTCACACACTACCGTGTACCGGCTAGTATCACGGACAAATAGAAGCTATCTGTGTGTTACTCTGGAAAAAAAGCCAAGCAGTTTTTCCGTTTTTCAAGACCTACACCTTAGAGTGCTGTCTGCTTTTCAAACAGTTTCATATATCTGCTGTTTGATTATGCTGTTTGATTACGGTGAAAACTAGACAGAGACAGCGTGTGTCAGTCCCTATAGAAATAGACGGAGATTGACAATTTTCCATACAGACACCATATAGAGCTGTCTAATTCTCAAACAGTATTGTATATCTGCCGTTCGCATTACAGTAACATCTATACAGAGTCAGCGTGTGTTACACTCCGTAAATACATATACGGAGATTGTTAGTTATACAAAAAACGTATACAGCTGTACACTTCTTATACAGTTCCTTATATCTGCTTGTTGGATTACGGTCAAATACATACTGGGAGAGCGTAACAAAATATATACGTAGATTTAATTTTTTTCATACACCTTACACAGCTGGATGCTCCTCATACAGTACCATCTCTCTGCTGGTATTTTTGGTACATTTTCCCAAACATGAGGAAGTATGGTGGAAGAGTCCGCGGACGTGGGCAGGGGGGCGCAGCTGGTACTGATGGTGGTGGTGCATCGGCTTTTTCTGGCAAAAGTACAATAGCAGCTAAGGCAGGAAGTGTTGAGCCTGCGTCATCATCTGGCCCAAGAAGGCCTGTAAGGTTTCCTTTTCTTGGAGTAGGAAAACCGCTTTTGAAGCCGGAGCATCAGGAACAGGTTTTGGCGTACATTGCCAAAACAGCCACCAGCTCTATTGCCTCCTCTTCTGAATGTTCAAAACCTCCAAGCACTTCAGATTACTCTATGGAGCTCTTTTCACATACCATGCCTGGGTTATTCAGTCAAATCCAGAATTCCCCAGTCCAAGATGAATCTGACATGGAGTCCACTGATGCACAGCCACTGCTAGATGATTCTGCTGGTACATCAACCCAGAGCACTACATTGTTCTCGCAGTCTATTGAGCCAGAATCTGACCCTGATGAAACTCAGGTGCCCCTTCCCGCATACTATACCACCTTACACAGTGACACAGAGGAAGGTAAAGAGGAAGGTGCAGATGACTTTGAAGAGGAGGTGATGGATGACCCAGTTCTTGACCCGGATTGGCATCCATTTGGGGAGGAGGGTGGCACTGGCAATAGTTCAGATAAGGAGAAGGATCCGCAGCAGGCATTGACATCGCAGCAGCGGTTATCTGGCAGGCCCGTAGCTGTCCAAAAATGTGGACCAAAAACTAAAAGAGTTGCAGGACAGCTTGGCCAGAAGGTCAACTTAGCACAGCGTGCAAGGCCAGAAAATGTATACCATAGTAGGAAGAGTGCGGTGTGGCACTTCTTTGTCCAAAATCCTACTGATGAGGTAAAGGTTACCTGTAAGAAGTGTGGAAGGACCTTTAGCCGAGGTAAACAACTCAGAAATTTGAATTCCAGTTGCATGCTTAGACATTTAATCAATATGCACTTGCAAGCATGGACGGACTACAAAACCTCAGGTAGCACGTGTGCACCTGCTCCGACTCCAGGTAGCCAGCAACGCTCCATCACTTCCCCCACTGTAAGACCACCGCCACCGTTAAGCACACCACAAGCACTATATGTGGAGGTGTCGTCACAAGGCCAAAGTATTCAGGGAATCACAATGGTTTTGCAACACAACACAGAATTTAGGCCATCATCACCAATACCATCATCAACCCCCTCTCACTCCGTCTGGTCCACCGCTACTTCCCCCATATGCAGCTCTCCAGTCCAGCTCACCCTACCAGACACTCTGAGTAGGACAAGAAAGTACTCATCATCTCACCCGCGTACATTTTGCTTGAATGCCTACATTGCCAAACTAATCTCAATGGAGATGATGCACTACCGTTTGGTTGAAAGCAAAGCTTTCCACGACCTCATGTCCTACGCTGTCTGACGCTATGACCTACCCAGTTGGCATTTCTTTTCTGGTAAAGCCATCCCTGCCCTCGACCGGCATGTGAAAGACCGCATTGTCCATGCACTGAAACAGTCAGTGAGTGGAAAGGTGCACCTCACAACAGATGCATGGCCAGGGCCGTTACGTGTCCATCACTGCGCACTGGGTTAATGTGGTGGATGCAGGCTCCACTGGGGACAGCGGCGGTGGAACTGTGCTGCCAAGCCCACAGTGTAGGAAAGAGTTGGCTGTAGGCGTTCTACCCTCCTCCTCCTCCATCAGTGAAAGCTCATCCACAGAGCGCAGTCGCATGAGCACTCCATCCGCAGCTGGCAGTCTTGCACACGAGGTGTCCCACTATCGAACAGCTAGTGGTAAGCATCAGCAGGCTGTGTTAAAGATGAAGTCTTTGGGTGACAACAGACACACCGCGGAGGTACTGGCCAACTACTTGCAGCGACAAACTGAGTCATGGCTGGGCAGTCTACATCTTGAGGCAGGCAAGGTAGTCAGTGATAACAGCAGTAATTTTGTGGCAGCCATAGCCCGTGCAAAACTCACACACATAACTTGCCTGGCTCACACTTTGAACCTGATGGTGCAGTGCTTCCTTAATAATTATCCGGAGTTAACATTCCTGCTCCATAAGGTGTGAAGACTGTGCTCGCACATCTGTTGCTCGGCCGTACACTCCAGTCGTATGCAGAAGCTGCAGTGATTGCTCCACCACCCCAAGCACCGCCTAATCATAGACGTTGCAACAAGGTGGAACTCCACCTTGCACATGGTTGAGAGGCTGTGCGAACAGAGGCAGGCTGTAATGCATTTGTGAGAGGATACACGGGCAGGCAGTTTTAGGCAAGACATGGAATTGTCGGGTGTGCAGTGGTCAAAGCTGAAAGACCTCTGTAAAGTTGTTCAGTGTTTTGAGGAATGCACACGGCTGGTAAGCGCAGACGACGCCATCATAAGCATGAGCATCCCACTTATGCGTCTGCTCATGCAAAGTTTGACGCACATTAAGGATCAGGCATCTGCAGAGGAGGAGGAGGGAAGCCTTGATGACAGTCAGTCATTGTCTGGTCAGGGAACTGTCCTGGATGAGGTGGAGGAAGAAGAGAAAGAGGAGGAGGAGGATGAGGAGGATGATTATTCTGGGCAGGAGGATGCTTCTCAGGGGGCAAGAGAAAATATTGGTGTTCCAAGGTCAGGTAAAGTGTTTGTGCATGACTGTAGGGATGTGGATTTGCCAGAAAGTGTTCCTCCACCCACCACTGGCAGTGCATCCTTGACACCTGGAACATTGGCCCACATGTGCGATTATGTCTTGCGGATCCTAAAAATGGACCCCCGCATTTCCAAAATGATGAGAGATGACGACTACTGGCTGACCAGTATCCTCAATCCACGCTACAAAGGCAAATTACACAACATCATGCCACAGGAGAACCTAGAGATAATATTGGCTAACAAACAAGCATCTCTGGTAAACAGGTTGTTTGAGGCTTTCCCAGCACACAGCAGCGGTGCTGTTTCTCCCACGAGCCGTAGTGGGCACAATGGAAGAGGTGTTCGTGGTGCACACAGCCGACGTGGCATTGGAGACAGGGGTATAATGACCATGTTGTGGAATGATTTTTCAAGAACCGCTCACACGACTGCTAATACTGCATCGATTAATAGTGACAGGAGACAGCAGTTGTCAAATATGGTTCCAAACTACTTCTCCTCCCATATCGATGTTCTCCCTCACAAGTCATTCCCCTTTGACTATTGGGCCTCTAAACTTGACGCCTGGCCTGAATTGGCACAATATGCCTTACAGGAGCACGCTTGCCCTGCTGCTAGTGTGTTATCTGAAAGAGTCTTCAGTGCTGCTGGATCAATCCTGACAGAAAAAAGGACCCGTCTGTCTACCCACAATGTTGATGATCTAACCTTCATTAAAATGAACCATGCATGGGTTGCAAAGGATTTTGTCCCACCTTCCCCTGATGACACATAGGTTCCCAGAAAACTGCCTCGCTTTTGTCCTCCTCTTCCTCGGACTTGCCCAATTCCGTCCTTTGCAGCAGCTGAATGTCCAGCCAAAGGATCAACATATGCCATTTTTTAAACCTCCCTAACTGGGCAGCCCACCCCCCCAATATCTGGGGTCAACAGCTGGCACACCCGGGCCAGTGTCGTTGCTCTGAACAGGTGGATGGGCCCACAGATGGCCGACGGCACTGGCACAGGGCCCCTCATAGTACAATACAGTGTCTGTGATGGTGGGGGGCCCACTCACCGTCAGACACACCAGCGTACTATGAGGGGCCCTGTGCCAGTACCGTCAACCACGAGTGTGCCCCCCCTGCTTGGTCATTGCCACAGCACTTGCAAGTTGTAATACTTACCTCTCCCTGCTCCACTGCTGAGTAATCTGGGCAGTTAAATTCTTCACAGGGACGGCCACTAGAAATTTGGTGAATTGATCGATGATGGTTAAGATGTAGCTATGCCCTGTCCTGCTGGCCTCTACCTTCAGATGATCAATGGCTACCATTTGTAATGGACGTCAACTTACAAGCGGATGCAGTGGTGCTTTATGATCACCTTTCACAGTTGTGATAGTCACAGACATGTGACATTCCTGCCACCATTTTTCAATGTCTCCTCTCATGCCAATCCAATAGAATCGCCTACGGCCTGTGGCTTCTGTCTTTGGCACTCCAAAATGACCAGACACATCATGATAGGCAGTGAGGACCATGTGTACATCTCTCCCTGTGATCACAGTTTGATGGAGACAAGTAATGGTGATGTGATCCACGCTACTGCGAAAAAGCAATCCTTTCTTCACAAAGAACCGTTTTCACTGTCTCCACAGACACAGTAATTGAGTGTCTGCATCGCCTCTGCAACATCTACCGGGAGGTTTTCCCACGATGAGTAATTCCCAAATTTCTGATAACACTCGAATTTCCGTCTGTACTTGTATCCATGTAGTTTCCAGTAGCGGAGAGTCTGGACTGGCTTACTGAGATTGAAATATATACGAAGATTTAAAAGTGCCACAACACTTTATACTGTTGTACGCTTCGACAACCTTTCCCTTTTTCTACTTGTTAAATTCTGGTGTAATACATACTGAGCCTGTGAGTGTCTGTGTCTGACTCCGGAAGTATACTGTAGATGAAAATTTACAATTACCCCTGGACTGGATACACTTGGTATGTGCTGATACAGTACCTTTGTTCCAAATTTTGTATTACGGTATCATCCATAGTGAGTGAGCGTGTGTGAGCGCATGTGCTTTACGCCTTCTATATATACGGTGAATCGGAGATACCAATTTTTACCCTATACTCGATACAGCTTGTATCTTGTTACACAGTACCTTTGTTCGACAGTTAGTATTACGGTCAGATCCATACTGAGTAAGCGTCTGAGACAGACTACGGGACTATGTTTACGGAGATTTCAATTGTACCCTATAATATATATACTTGCTATCTTGTTATCCAGTACCTTTTTTACAACATTTTTTATTATGGTCAAACCCAGACTGAGTGAGCATCTGAGGGTGACTCCGGAAATATATACCGAGATTTCAAATTTGCCCAACACTGTATACGCTTTTGTTACATTACACATTTACAGCTTTTCATATTCTTGTGTACTCCATACTGGGCTTGAGAGCGTTTGTGTCTGCCTCCTGAAATGTATACGGAGATTCAGAATGTTTACACTATACTACATATCCCTTGTATCTGGTGATACTGTACCCTTTTTCACCTTTTTATTTTATTGGGTAATCCATACTGAGCCTGTGAGCGTCTGTGTATGACTCATGAAATATATACGGAGATTTACTGTTATCCCTAGACTGTATAGAGCTGTACGCTTCTGATACAGTACCATATATCTGCTGGTATTTTAGGTCAATTTTCTAAAACATGAGGTAGTATGGTGGAAGAGGATGCAGACGTGGGCGTGGGGGGCCACCTGGTACTGATGGTGGTGGTGCATCTGCTGGTAGTTCCAAAAACACAATAGCAGCTAAGGCAGGAGGTGTTGAGCCTGCGTCATGGTGTAGCTTTGGAAGTCCTGTAAGGCTCCATTTTACATTGCTGAAACAGCCTCCAGCTCTATTGCCTCCTCTTCTTAAGTTTAAAAAAATGCAAGCACTGAGTCATAAGTGCAGGCTTCTGGTCAGGAGCAACCATTTTCCTTGTGTCCTTCACCCACACCAAAAGTGAAGGATGCGGCAGTGCACACTTCAGATTACTCCATGGAGCTCTTTTCACATACCATGCCTGGCTTAATTAAAAATGGGGCCCATCATATAATGGAGCATTCCAAATGGGGGACATCTGATACTGGAGCATCATCCATGAGGCCCATCATATACTGGAGCATTCCAAATGGGGGACATCTGACACTGGAGCATCATCCATGAGGCCCATCATATACTGGAGCATTCCAAATGGGGCAGATCACACACTGGAGCAGCATCTATGGGGCACATGATACACTGGAGCATTAGAAATGGGGCCCATTATATATGGAGCATTATTAGGGCCCATAAGACACTGGAACATCATCCATGAGGCCCATCATATACTGGAGAATTCCAAATGGGGGATATCAGACACTGGAGCAGCATTTATGGGGCCCATTATACACTGGAGCATTAGAAATGGTGCACATTATATATGGAGCATTATTTGGGCCCATAAGACACTGGAGCATCATTCATGGGGCCCATCATATACTGGAGAATTCTAAATGGGGCAGATCAGACACTGGAGCAGCATCTATGGGCACATTATACACTGGAGCATTAGAAATGGGGTCCATTATATATGGAGCATTATTTGGGCCCATAACACACTGGACCATCGTCCATGGGGACCATCATATACTGTAGCATTATGTGGAGCTCATCATATACTGTACGGAACATTATATGGGACCAATTATTCTGTATGGAGAAATATATGGGGCTCATTATTCTGTATGGCGCACAATGTAGTGGCCGTAATACTGTATGGAGTAATATACTGTCCTTTTTTTGAGCTATTGTAGAATTTAAAATAGATCAGTCATGTCATGTAAGCAGTGAAGTATTTCTCATTGTACTATACCTATATTTCTGTGCCATATCGGAGCATCATGAGTTGTGGTATGTGTTAAAGGGGCGCTCTTTGGCCCAGGGCACATGAAAACCTGGAGCGAGCCCTATACCCCCACAACTTTATTCAAATAACCCCCAGTTTTCAGTGCGTAACTATTATTATGAAGTAAATTAAGGTTGACAATCTTCAGTAATAAGAATTAATGTTTTTGGCATTGAAATGGGCACTGTAGGTGTGTTTACTGTCCTCCACTCCCTGCTGACTTTGCTTCCCCATTGACTTGCATTGGGTTTCATGTTTCAGTTGGATCCCCGACTTTTCCCTATAGTCGTCCGATTTCGTTCAACCCGACTTTTGAGAAAGTCAGGTTTCATGAAACCCGACTCGACCCTAAAAACGGCAAAGTCGCTCATCCCTACTTATGACTACTCCATCATTGCTGTAGGTGGCGAATGGGCAGTTTGTGCTGTCTACTGAATGACATATTTTGGAGACCTCCCTACCTGTGGTATAACTTACTTGTACTACAGCTGAAATTTGGATCCTTTGAGCTATTACCATTAAATATATCCACAGCAGTTACAAAGTTATATCTCTCCCTTGTTTGTGTAAGATTGCTTTCTAAATCTTTTTTAATCATCAGTTTCCATGAACTTATATTGCTAAACTAACCTGTCATGAATGGTAATAAAAGCTTTCAATTTCAATTTCTGGAATATGGTATATATACCATATTTTGCTGATTATAAGACGCACTGTACCATATGACGTACCCCAAATTTTGGGGTGGAAAATAGGAAAACCTTTTTTTTTTAAATAAAATGGTGTTGCATCTTATATTCCTTTTTAATGGTAGCTTGACTGGGAGATGGCTGTGGTGGAGCGGGGTCACATTAGGCAGGGTAGCTGCATCAGGATGTGGCCAGAGTGGGGTGATACTGCGTTACCTGGGATCCCAGAAGGTGTCGGTGCTGATGAGCAGAGTTCATTTTCCAAATGATATCCCAGTGGTGTGTTTCTGGAAAATGGCCAGCGCCCCCTGGTAAGCTCACTTGGAGGAAAAAAGGTGTGTCTTATAATCCAAAAATCACTGTAAGTGAGCAGCCAACAGGGTTTGAGCTTTTCGACCTGATGTATTTTGTATGACTTCTTCAATTTCATCTAAGGAAAACGGTTTAATTGAATTATTGTTTGCTGTTGCAATCCTGTGATTATAATGAGGAATTATGATATTAAGAAAGACAGTTGTTTGGATGTTCATGATACTTTTTATCAACCTTGTATATCCTAATAAAATCTTACTTCCACCCTTCTGCTAAAGGTGGTGACACTGTTGAATATTTGTATAAATATTCCTGACTTTTACAACCTTACTCAGCTGTTCACAAATTTTGTGGTAGCTCCTATTAATTATTATTATTATTAATTGAATATTCTAGTATAGAATTTCCAGTGAAAAATAACATTCACTTCATGAAAGTATTTTACAAAGTCCTGAGGTTGCGCTAGTGTTAGTCATCACTAGTGTTGAGCTTTCCGATACCGCAAGTATCGGGTATCGGCCGATATTTGCCGTATCGGAATTCCGATACCGAGTACCGATACTTTTTTTGTATCGGATACCGGAATCGGAAGTCCAAAATGCAATTGGCTGCCGAAATGACGTCATCATGATGCGCTGTCTGTGCGCATCATGATGCGCCATCAGTTCGGGCCTTCGGGGGGGCTGTGCCGACTGTCCGGGGGTCTGTACCGGCCTGCCAGTGGTCTGTGCAGGCTCCGGGGGTCTGTGCCGGCCTGCCGGGGGGCTGTGCCGGCCTGCCGGTGGTCTGTGCAGGCTCCGGTGGTCTGTGCCGGCCTGCTGGGGGGCTGTGCCGGCCTGCCGGTGGTCTGTGCAGGCTCTGGGGGTCTGTGCCGGCCTGCCAGTGGTCTGTGCAGGCTCTGGTGGTCTGTGCCGGCCTGCCGGGGGGCTGTGCCGGCCTGCCGGTGGTCTGTGCAGGCTCCGGTGGTCTGTGCCGGCCTGCCGGGGGGCTGTGCAGGTTCCGGGGGTCTGTGCAGGCATCGTCCGATGGGACTACAAGTCCCATCGGGCGATGCCTGCTACCATGACAGTGATTGACACATTAGCCAATGACGGGACAGTAGTAGTCCCATCATCCGGCTAATGTGTTGAATGTAAAAAAAAAAAAAAAAAAAAAAATTACATGCTACATACATACAACATGCATACTACATATATACTACATGCAACATGCATACTACATACATGCTACATACTACATGCATGCAACATACATACTACATATATACTACATGTAACATACATACTACATACATGCTACATACTACATGCATGCTACATACTACATACATGCTACATACATACTACATACATAATACATATATACTACATGCATGCAACATACATACAACATATATACTACATGCATGCAACATGCATACTACATATATACTATATATACTACATGTAACATACATACTACATATATACTACATGCAACATGCATACTACATACATGCTAAATACATACTACATACATAATACATATATACTACATGCATGCAACATACATACAACATATATACTACATGCATGCAACATGCATACTACATATATACTATATATACTACATGTAACATACATACTACATATATGCTACATGCTACATACATGCAACATACACACTACATGCTACATACATGCAACATACATACTACATACATGCTACATACATACACACTACATGCTACATACATACTACATACATGCTACATACATGCAACATACATGCAACATACATACTACATACATACTACATACATGCTACATACATGCAACATACATGCAACATACATGCAACATACATACTACATACATGCTACATACATACCACATGCATGCAACATGCATACTACATATATACTGCATATATACTACATGCATGCAGCATACATATATACTACATACAATACATACATATAGACATACAGTACATATAACATAGAGTACATACTTACCGTCACTTGTCACTTTGATCCCCGAAGCCATTGTCACCTGAGGGATAAATATCAAAATAAAAAAACACCAATATACTTACCCCGATCCGCAGAAGTCCACGAGGGTCCCACGTCCATTTTGCGTGGATAACAGCAGCATCAGCTGATGCTACTGTTCTCTACCAGCTCCAGGAATACAATGACGGAAGGTAGGCATCCTTCTGCACTGTATTCCTCCACCACTGTAAAAAAAAAAGTCCCTAGTCTCACTTTATGCCATTGCTGCGTGGGAATTTCCCACGCAGCAATGGCATAAAGTGAGACTAGGGACTTTTTTTTTTTTAAAGTGGTGGAGGAATACAGTGCGGAAGGATACCTACCTTCCGTCATTGTATTCCTGGAGCTGGTAGAGAACGGTAGCATCAGCTGATGCTGCTGTTCTCCACGCAAGATGGACGTGGGACCCTCGTGGACTTCTGCGGATCGGGGTAAGTATATTGGTGTTTTTTTATTTTGATATTTATCCCTCAGGTGACAATGGCTTCGGGGATCAAAGTGACAAGTGACAGTAAGTATGTACTCTATGTTATATGTACTGTATGTCTATATGTATGTATTGTATGTAGTATATATGTATGTTGCATGCATGTAGTATATATGCAGTATATATGTAGTATGCATGTTGCATGCATGTGGTATGTATGTAGCATGTATGTAGTATGTATGTAGTATGTATGTAGTATGTATGTTGCATGTATGTAGCATGTATGTAGTATGTATGTTGCATGTATGTAGCATGTAGTGTGTATGTATGTAGCATGTATGTAGTATGTATGTTGCATGTATGTAGCATGTAGTGTGTATGTTGCATGTATGTAGCATGTAGTATATATGTAGTATATATGTTACATGTAGTATATATAGTATATATGTAGTATGCATGTTGCATGCATGTAGTACAGTATATATGTTGTATGTATGTTGCATGCATGTAGTATATGTGTATTATGTATGTAGTATGTATGTAGCATGTATGTAGTATGTAGCCTGCATGTAGTATGTAGCATGTATGTAGTATGTATGTTACATGTAGTATATATGTAGTATGTATGTTACATGTAGTATATATGTAGTATGTATGTTGCATGCATGTAGTATATATGTAGTATGTATGTAGCATGTATGTAGTATGTAGCATGTATGTAGTATGCATGTTGCATGTAGTATATATGTAGTATGTATATTACATGTAGTATATATGTAGTATGCATGTTGTATGTATGTAGCATGTATGTAGCAAGTAAATTTTTTATTTTTTTTTTTACATTCAACACATTAGCCGGATGATGGGACTACTACTGTCCCATCATTGGGTAATGTGTCAATCACTGTCATGGTAGCAGGCATCGCCCGATGGGACTTGTAGTCCCATCGGACGATGCCTGCACAGACCTCCGGAGCCTGCACAGACCACCGGCAGGCCGGCACAGCCCCCCGGCAGGCCGGCACAGACCACCGGAGCCTGCACAGACCACCGGCAGGCCGGCACAGCCCCCCGGCAGGCCGGCACAGACCACCAGAGCCTGCACAGACCACCGGCAGGCCGTCACAGCCCCCCGGCAGGCCGGCACAGACCACCGGAGCCTGCACAGACCCCCCGGCAGGCCGGCACAGCACTCCGGCAGGCCGGCACAGCCCCCCGAAAGGCCCGTACAGACCCCAGAGAGGCTGTACAAGGCAAAAATAGGGTTTTTCTTATTCCGATACCGGAAGTCCCATAGACTTGAATGGGACTTCCGGTATCGGAATCGGCGATACCCGATATTTTTTTTAGATCGGCCGATACCATCCGATACGATACTTTTAAGTATCGGACGGTATCGCTCAACACTAGTCATCACATTTATGGAAAATAGCTTTTTCCTGTACAGATTTGAAGTCCTAAGCAAGAAAACTTGACACCTGCATGTGTCGTTGAATGTACACTGTGGCAGATCATTTTTTTACAAACTGATGCACATCTGTTAAATTGCTCAAACACAGGAGGTTTATGATGATTATACATATGCTATACTTTCAATTGAATGCTTATTTTGATTTGCATCTGTAAGCAGTGATAAATGAGTTCATCTATCATGTACAGACAAAGCTGGTGTATGGTTAGTTAGTCTTTTTATATAGCTCTAGATTTTCCATATAAAATATTGCGGTCACAATGTCTTCTGCATATTAAGTTGTTCTTTTGAAATTTTCATCTCTAATTATGTATAATATCCGCATGATTCTGTGAGGTTTACTTGAAAAAAAGTTTTTTTTTTCTAATTCAGTCACATTCCCATTAATGAGTCAGCTACAAGTCAAATTATTACTTTCCTAAAGTTTATAATTAAATAGTATTTCTAGATTCGCACTCAGCCTGAGATATGGCCAGCAATAAATTATAAGCTCAGTCCTCTATTATAATGACCAATAGGTATTCAAGTTGTGTCATTGTGGTCAAGAAAGAAATATCTGTAATAAACCTTTCATGGCAAATATGCAGCTTTAAATTATTTACATCAAAGCTATCTTTCAGAAAAGGTTTGAAAAATTCCTAAACATTTAAAGGTACTGTAATCTGTCACCAGCTTTTGTGGTATAGCCTGAATACATAAATAAATACATATGTTTTCTTAAATCTGATAAGGCAGTTGTACTTGCTTTGAAAAACCATGTCAGAATATCTGTGCACTCTTGATATTAAAATTAACATTTTATGAGCCCACATGGACAAAATGCTTGATTTAATATAATGTAAAGGAAGTTTTACAAAATCCAAACACTCTTCCATGGATTTATACACCACAGTAAGAACACCAGCTTCATGAGATCTATTTCAAAATGTATGCAGTTTGTATTGTTAAATCTGGTACAATTTGGTTTAAAGGGGATCTGTCACTCCATTTTAGCCCTATCAGCTGCCTGCACCGCCATCAGGGGCATATCTACAGCTTTCTGTAATGCTGTAGATAAGCCCCCGATGTAACCAGAAAGATAAGAAAAGAGTTAGATTATACTCACCCCTGCGTTCGGTCCGGTCCGATGGGTGTCGCCGTCCTGTCCGGCGCCTCCCATCTTCATACGATGACGTCCTCCTTCTTGCTTCTCCCTTGGTTCCTGCGCATGTGTATTTTATCTGCCCTGTTGAGGGCAGAGCAGAGTACTGCAGTGCACAGGCGTCGGACCTCTCTGACCTTCCCCTGCGCCTGCGCACTGCAGTACTTTACTCTGCCTTCAATAGGGCAGATAAAGTACGCCTGCGCAGGAGCCGAGGGAGAAGTAAGGAGGAGGACATCATCACATGAAAATGGGAGGTGCCAGACCGCGACACCCACAGCACCCTACCATGCCCCCCGATGAGCATAATCTAACTCGTTTTTCTTATCTTTCAGGTTTCATCGGGGGCTTATCTACGGTATTGCAGAATGCTGTAGATAAGCCCCTGATGGCTGTGGCCACAGCATATAGCGCTAAAATGGGGTGAAAGATTGCCTCTAATGACAAAGCAAGTTCTGACACAGACACATTTTATAACTTGGCAGTTTATTTGATAATTGCTTTACATTTTTTACTTATTGCAGATACTATTTTGTTCATGTGGTGTGATTAATTATTTAGAACATTTGAAACTTCGTAAAACTGTTGAAAAACTTTAATATTTAAAAATGTCAATTATGTGCTAGTAAAACCGTTGACTATACAATACAAAATATTTAGAAACCAATTAAAATTTACAATGTCCTAGATCCAATAAAGCATTTACACCAGAAAACACCAGTAAAAATCTTTAAAAGCAGCAGAATGTTTGTGCAACACAAAGCTGCACACCAATTTCGATCAGCAACGATAATGTAGGCAAAGCTGTAGTTGAATGGGGGCATCACGGAGCATGGCGACCCCCACTCGTCAAATTCATTATGAGCGGTGGCATTTCTTATGCCACAAATATTACTCCAGTCTCCAAGTGAGATTAGTGGTGAGAACCACATGGAGGTGCTCTTCATGAATAAGAAGTTTTGCACTCCACTATGCCCCCCATTCAAGACTAGCATGAAAAATGCCTGTTTTGAAGAATTTGAGCATAAATACTTAATTTTAGCTGACATAATTTTTTAATTGTCTTCTTTCTTACCAATGTTAGGCATAAAAGTTTAGGAGAATTTGTTTTTAAATTGTTTTAAAAATTCCCAAGCATTTTTTAAGTTGTTTATGTGGCATATATGTTAGAAATAAACTATGAACTATGTCTTTTTTAGAATCACATTTCTTAAGGTATTTAAAATCAAGGTTTACACCTTAATGACTGAGAAAATTTTGACCATAATGACCAAACCAAATTTTACAATTCTGACCACTGTCTCTTTATGAGGTCGTAACTTTGCAACGCTTCAAAATATCCCACTGAGGCTGGAGTCACACTGCTGTATTTCTCGTGCGATAATTGGAACACACTGCATGGACTGGCCAGCACCTCTCCTGACCTGAGCATGACAGCGTGATGGATTACTATGCAGCTGTCAAGCACAGGTCAGGAGAGCCGAGAGCCAATGCGAGTTTACAATGCGATTCTCGCATGAGAAATACTGCAGTGTGTCTCTGCCCTGATTCTGAAACTTTTTGCATGATATACTGTTCTTCATGATAGTTGTAAAAAAATAAAACTCAATATCTATAATTTGAGATGAAGAAGATTGTTACAAATAGATTTGCGTCAAATTTCCAAAAGTCCTCAGTATGCTTATTGCCTCTTAAGACAGAAAGAGGTCTTGAACTCTATAGCGCCACCTGTTGGAAGTAGCGATCCTACAAGTCACAGACTTTTAATATTATAACAGCTACATAATTACCGTATATACTCGTGTATAAGCTGAGATTATCAACCCATTTTTTGGGGGCTGAAAGTCCCCCTCTCGGCTTATACATGAGTCATATACCTGAGGGTCAGTGGGGGAGGGGAAGCGGGGGTGTCAGAGATCATACTGACTCCCCGATGTGTCTCTGCAGCCCCCCTGCTTCTCACACAGTCTCCCTTCTTTCCTTCAGTGGTCACATGGTACCACTCATTAAACACATGAATATGAGCATATTCATAAATTTAATGAGCAGTACCACGTGACCGCTGAAGGAAGGAAGGGAGACAGGGAGAAGTGGGGGGCTGCTGAGACCGTGCCAGGAGGGGATAAGTATTTCCAATATTCACCTGTCCCCAGTCCAGCGCTGCTCGCTGATGTCTGCTGCGTCCTCTGTCAGCGATGTTTAGGCAGCAGAGGGTGTGATGATGTAGTCAGTGCACCCATGCCCTCTGCTGCCTGAACAGTCACTGACAGGACGTGGCAGACAGCGGCGAGCAGCGATGGAATGGGAATTGGTGAATATATCAGGTGCCAGGTCCTGAGCCAGCAGCGACACCGGCACCTGTCCCTCATAGCGCCGGTGTCTCAGCCTGCTCAGGACCTGACACCTGGCCCCCAGTGATGGAGAGGTGAGTATGTATTTTTTTTTGCAGCAGCAGCGGCAGCAGCATATGGAAACATAATCTATGGGGCATTTTATGGAGGTATAATCTATGGAGAATTTTATGGGGCATAATCTATGGAGAATCTTATGAGGGCATAATCTATGGAGCATCTTATGGGGGCATAATCTGTGGGGCATTTTATGGGGTATAATCTATGGAGCATTTTATGGTGCATAATCTATGGAGCATTTTATGGTGCATAACCTATGGAGCATCTTATGGGGCATAATCTATGGAGCATCTTATGGGGGCATAATCTATGGGGCATTTTATTTGGCATAATCTATGGAGCATGTTATGGAGCATGATCTATGGAGTATCTTATGGGGGCATAATCTATGGAGCATCTAATGGGGAATAATCTATGGAGCATCTTATGGGGGCATAATCTATGGAGCATCTTATGGGGCCATTATTAACCTTTGTCTAGCATTATATGGGGTGTATTTTGTATGGAGCTTCTTATGGGGCCATTATTAACCTTTGTGCAGCATTATATGGGATGCATTTTGTGTGGAGCATCTTATGGGGCCATCATGAACTGTATGGAGCATTATATGGGGCTCCTGATTCAATATGGATATTCAAAAACATTTAACCTATTGATCTCTCAATTAATTTTACTTTTATTGGTATCTATTTTTATTTTTGAAATTTACCAGTAGCTGCTGCATTTTCCACCCTAGGCTTATACGCGAGTCAATAAGTTTTCCCAGTTTTTTGTGGCAACATTAGGGGGGTCAGCTTATACTCAGGTCAGTTTATACACGAGTATATATGTTAACTGTCAGAAAAATTACTAATATGATATGGAGCTGGGCTTACACTTTACTTTAAATAGAGACAATTCAGAAAGATATTGTTATAATTACTAAAAATTCAAAATAAGGGGTTTTGTTCACTTAAAAATAAATACCATCAAGCACAAAATGACTACTTAATTGATTAATTAATTAACTAATTAGTTAATTAACATTTCTACAGAATTTTACAACTCTGAAAGTTTGTTAAATTGTCAAAGCCCTTCCCCAAACATGTACAGCAAATGTCAGGTGTGCACTTGAAATAAAACAGTTATCAACTTCATTAAACAGCTGACGCCCACCCTTAGATCATTGCTGTTTATCTCCTTAATATTGAGGTAACACAGATTTTGGCCCTATTTCACTCATTTGCTCTTCTTTCAACAATCCTTCAGTATTTTCAACAATAATTTGTCATTGCAGCCCAGAGCCTTTTAGAGGTTGTGTGTTTGACATATTTGTGCATAGGCAAAGCTTCATAGGAAAATATTACAATGTGCCATTACTGCAGTGCAATGCATAAGCAATCGATAAGCTGCATATTTAGGGCCCCATGGGGAGAAAGGGAATAAAAATATGCAAAAAATACATCACACGGTAAAAAAAAACATGGAAAAAATGTGAATCAAACTTCTTCTCCCATTCTGTAACAAAATCTGAAGAATTAAAAAAAACAACATTTTTAGCACCATTGAGTCTTTAAAAGTCAGAAGTTTAAAACAATGCTTAACATATGTGCATGGTAAAAATCAAATGAAAATCACAACAATAAAAACAACGGAGTCATATGTACCCAAAAATGATACAAAGTAAAACTATTCCAATAAACTTTATACCATGCTATTTGCACTCCCGTAGGTGTAGTATCCAAGACTTCATATTATCCAAAAAAGGTTTTTAATATTTCTCAAGAAAAAGCACATACAACGCATTTCGACAGTACAAAATGTCTTCCTCAGGTATATTGTGATCACAAATATCTTGGTATAAAGTTTATTGGAATACATTCCTATGGTTACTTGGTCTGAGTGACTTACTAGCTACCAGGGATTTGCAGCATACCGACCACAGAAGAAATCCACCTTTGAACACCTAATGGTCCTAAGTGACCTATATGCAAGATATCAAGATTTCTAAAAGGTGAGTGGCACCTACATTCACCTACGATCTAACTATACATTTACATTTAGATTGGTGCGCTTCCTTTCTTTTCTACCCTTTTACCAGAAACAAACTAAAACTATAGCATATTTTTCAAATGAAGCTCACACAACTCAATCAAAATAATACATTTGAGAGTGTGGACAATATCACAGCATTCCAATAGACAAAAATGTAAAGCTCCATAAGCAAATTTTACATTTTATAATTATTTTAAAAGCACTAAAATATAAAAATGCATACTTTGGTATTTCCATAATAGTACTGAAATAGAAGGTTAATATTTGTAAGGTTTTAGATTTGGTCTAATATTTTTTAACATCTCATATGCAATGGTCTCAGAAACTGCCTTAGAACCCCTTCACATGTCTGCTTTAAAAGCATACTGTACATGGTAGATTGTCTGTTTTTAATATTCATTTGGTTTTCTGATGATTGTCTGTGTGTACATGTCTACCATCTGTGTGTCATCCTTGTGCCACACATGTGTACGTGTGTACAATCCTTGTGACGTCCATGTGACATGTACCAGAGTAGAATGCAGAATAGAAATTACAGAAGAAAGACATAGACAGACAGACATAGACTGATTGACAAACAGACAAATAAATAGATGGATAGAGAGATAGATAGACAGATAAAAATGTAACTACATCTTTGCATAATTTTTGGCACTATATCAATTAATACAAATATTTTTATGTAAACTATGATAATATTATCATCACAAAGTTGTATGTTCTATATATTGCTGTTAAATACTCGTCAATTTGGTTGCCTTAAATACTCTGCACATGCACTTTTCTGACTGCTTGAGAAAGGTCCACACATAGGACCAAAACTTCGTCACATGGGCTATGAAAAGAGCACTTTAACTGCAATATGGTGTGCTTCCTCAACTTTTTTTTTATCTTTTTTTATCTTAGATAGATAGATAGATAGATAGATCCGTGACATATATAATTAGTGCCTTGCGTATAGAGTGTATTGTACATATATTAACTTTATTAATATTAAATATATGAAAAAACATGTGGGATTACCCCCCATTTTTGGTACAGTAACTAGCAAAGGTAAAGCAGACAGCTGTGTAATCAGGACAGGAAGGTCCATTGTTATTGCACCCTTCCCAGCCCAGAAATACCAGCCTCCAATTTTGAAGGTTTGCCTTCACTTTTCCCAACCATTTTGAAGGTTTGCCTTCACTTTTGCCAACAGCCATGCTGCGTTGGCAATTGGGGTAATGGGTCTTGAGGTTAATGTCAACAGTCAATTGTACAAAAACACTGCTGGAATCAAGCCCTGGTGTTGGTAAGAGGGAGATGATCAGACACACCCATTACTAACCCAGTAATGAAGAAACACACATACACACAAAAATACTTTATTTAAATAAACACTCCTGACACTTTCCCTGGTTCACCACTTTTGTGAACAAAAAAAAAAAACACACATGACCACCGTAGTCCATTGCAATTACAGGAAAGACTCAATATGCATAGTACATAGAAATTTGTTTTCATCATCATCTCTTTCATTCCAGATATCAATGCAAGTACAGATGTGTATCATTTGGTTCCAGGTTTTTGGGGTGATTGGGAGGTCATACGCATGCATAAGAAAGGAGATCAGTCCCTTGGTTTGGTGGCTCATTCCAGCTGACCATGTCAACCTGAAGCTTGAGGGAAAGCCCACCTGGATCCATGCCAGTCACTGCATAAAATGTCACTTTAGAAGAGTAAAGGATTTCAGGAAAGGACATGGAAGACTAAAATGTGCAGGACTGTTTGATCTTCACACATAATCCAATATCTTCCAGGACTATGCCTAATTTTACCCCTACTCCATTGGCAATATTGACACCACACTGCATACACATATCTACAGGTTTGCACGCAGACATTACTATTTTGTTTATTGCTATATTAGATCTAAAAGCTATGATATATGTAATACTCAAGTTATGTAATAATGTGTCAAAAGTTCCAGTAAGGAAATCTTTGTGGTGTGTTAAAGGCCCCAGATGATTGATGACCAGTGGGTGTTCACACTGAGGTTGGATGGGTGAAGCAATTTGGTAGTCCTTTAATTGGTATTAGAACCTTGAGATAGGAAGACGGTAAGAAAATGGAAAAAGAATAATCATTCACATGAAACATTTGCTTACTTCTTGAATGTATAATTTATTTGTCTTGTAACCATAAACTTGGATTGTCATTATCCTAAGGAATGTTTATAAAAAATATTAAAAAGGATTATTTTGTATGTTTATATTTTAGATGAAATATTTCTGACTATGCTAACAGTTTAGATAGGCAATTTTGTAAGAATTAAGTATTAAGAAAGCTATTTAATCTTTGTTCTTCTTATCAAAAGAGCGTTACATTGTACAATAATCCTTTACAAGCAGTTATAAATTGAATTACTTTGTTACCTACCTCTGAGTTTATCAAAGGAATATCTCAGTTCATTTATTTTCATGAAGATTTATTAAATAGCATGACACATTCATGTACTTTACAAAAATCAATCATTATTATATTACATAGCATTTTTCATGCTCTGAAGTAAAAATATTTACTATTTGGCTCAGTGGTGAAACTAATAGAAGCATTTAAAATAATTACTTTCTTTCTTTTGATTTTTATTAACTACATCATGATTTATATTGTTGATTTATATATTTTCTCATACCAATTGCACTAAAATTATATTAATATAAAATATTTCTATGTAAGATGCAAAAATTGATTTTTAATTAATCCTAAACATAATCATAATGATATACATATTCATGTACATTATATTATTTAAATGCAAACAGCCTCTTCAGATGAAGAATGGAATGCTATAAAGCGGTTATTTGCAATTATTTAAATAATTACGACGACTTCCATTTTCCACAAGCACAACCCTTACCCCTTACATCTCAGAGGCCTCTCACTTAGTCAAATCAGATGTGCTTTTCTCCAGTGAGGGGCAAACACTCCAAAATATGCATCTATGAATAGAGTTTGTGGTTTGGCTTCTTATCCTAAGTCATGTGCAACACCCGCTAGAGCAGGAGGTACTCGGTCCGGGCCGGTCAGTTCTTCAGGGGATGTCACGGCAGCAGTGACCCGGTCCATGGCTCTAGGTGTCCAATAAAATGTAAGGGGGAAAGTTTATAGGGAATTAAGTTGTGATGCCACCCGTGGTGTTCGGAAATAGATGGCCGACGCTACGATTCAGGTCCACTGAGGTGGTTGGTGACGCAGCAGAGATGTTATAGCTCTCCATGGGTAGAGTGGGCCCCAGGGCAGTTATAGGGTTAATTTTATGATGGTAACTGTTGTAGTACAGGGCAGGTGATGCAGTAAATCAATCTGAGGACACAGCAGGGTGCAGTCTTCACAGTTTACTCACAGTCTTTAGGTTACAATTACTAGCCGGGTGCTGTGTCCCCTGGGTCGGTGCTCCAGCCAGCTCTTGGGCAGTTTGGGGTACACTTTACCGGGACCCCCTTCTTGTGAACTTTCTCAGGCTGTCTCTCTCTCTGCAGTGGCTCATGCCCTCCCTGCCCTGCGTTTCACACATAGTGTCCCAAGCCAGCAGCCTCAGGTCCTGTTGGGCGACCACCTCCTGGTCCCTTTGACCCTATGTGGCTGCCTTTTTAGCGATTGTGTGTTGATTTGGCTGTCGCACATACAGGCACTACAGCTTCCGGTTAGCTAGCTGAGTCCTACGGTTTATATTTTTAACATTTTAAAAAAAAATGATTCTACTTTTTACTTGCTTCAATGGTCTTCTTAGGAGACTTGAATCTGTGATTGTCTGATCGCTTGTGCTAAAAATAGCATGGCTCCAGCACTGCTATGTGTATCAAAAAATCATTATCTTGCATGAACGTCGATCAGCAATGACAAGCATGAGAGTCTTCTGTAGATCCCCAGTTGTCATGCCAACCCATCAGCACCCATAATAATAATAATAAATTTTATTTCTATAGCGCCGACATATTCCTCAGCACTTTACATTTCAGAGGGGATTTGTACAGACAAATTGTACAGCATAACAATAATCACATAGATTATAACAAATACCAAGAGGAATGAGGGCCATGCTCGCAAGCTTACAGGAAAGAGGTAGACACGAAAGGTGGGTGTTAACAGTTGCCCTGTTTCTATGGACCAGCCATAATATTAAGTGTGTAACAGTACAGACACAGAGGGCTAATGGATGCATAAAGCATGTGGGAACATGATGCAGGGAACCTGGTTATGGTAAAACTTTTGGCTGTGCCACACAGGGATAGGTTAGGTTAATATGTTGAGGCGATAGACCAGTCTGAATAAATGCGTTTTCAGGGCACGCTTAAAATTGTGGGGATTGGGGACTAATCATATTGATCTAGGAAGTGCATTCTAAAGAATTGGCGCAGCACGTGTAAAGTCTTGGAGACGGGAGTGGCAAGTTCTGATTATTGAGGATGCTAACCTCAGGTCATCAGCAGAATGGAGGGAGCGGGTAGGGTGGTATACTGAAACAAGGGAGGAGATGTAGGGTGGTGCTGAGCCATGGAGGGCTTTGTGGGTGAGGGTAATAAGTTTATACTGAATTCTGGAGTGGATGGGTAGCCAGTGTAATGACTGGCACAAGGTAGAGGCATCGGTGTAACGATTGGTAAGGAATATGATCCTGGCTGCAGCATTCAAGACAGATTGGAGAGGGGAGAGTTTGGTAAGAGGGAGACCGATTAGAAGAGAGTTACAATAGTCGAGACGAGAATGAATAAGAGAAACAGTAAGAGTTTTTGCAGAGTCAAAAGTAAGAAAAGGTTGCATTCTAGAAATGTTTTTGAGGTGCAGATGATGAGAGCGAGCCAATGATCGAATGTGGGGGGCAAAGGAAAGCTCGGAATCAAGTATGACCCCAAGACAGCGGGCATGTTGCTGGGGAGTAATAGTGGAACCACACACAGAAATGGCAATGTCGGGTATAGGTACATTAGTAGCGGGAGGAAACGCAAGTAGTTCAGTCTTTGACAGATTCAGTTTCAGATATAGTGAGGACATGATGTTAGACACAGCGTTTAGACAATTGCCGGTGTTTTCTAGAAAGGCTGGCATGATGTCAGGAGAAGAAGCGTATAATTGGGTGCCATCAGCATAGAGATGGTACTGGAAACCAAATCTACTGATTGTTTGACCAATAGGGGCAGTGTACAAGGAGAAGAGGAGGGGACCTAGAACCGATCATTGAGGAACCCCAACAGTAAGGGGAAGGTGAGAGGAGGAGGAACCCAGTGATCTTGTGAATGAAGAGGTTCTTATTTAATTTTTTTTATCATTTTTTTCTGTTTTACACAATTCAAAACTGCAACAATTGCTTTCTTCTCTTTACTCCAGTTGTAAAATGGTCAACAGTGTTTATAGTTTAAAAGATCTCTATAAATTCAAGGTTTTGCTGTCTAAAATGGGGCTTTGGCCAAATTTCACAGATACATATTTGCTAAAAATTTTCATTTTTTTTAATCCTGTCACCTAATCATCTAAAATGAATTTGCCATCATTGCTAACCCTATTGGCGTGGACAGGTTTCATTGACTGATCAGTTTTATATACAGTATGTGGGAGTGAACTCGGACACAAAACTGCCAGTGATCTAATCTACATATGAGGAATATTTCTGCCCGGTATGGCTAATAAGAATTTATAAACTCTTCCTACCTATGATAAGGGCATGGAGGTTAATTTAAATATTTATAGAATTAACCTCTGACTCTTCATGTAATCACAGACTGACTGAATAATGGTACGATTAGAGCTCTGCGAGGGCCATATCTTCACTTTCAAGATTTTCCCGAGTTGGCCAATTTTACATTTTTGCGTATTTGTTTTTTCTCCCCTTCTTATTTTTATTTTTCTGTCCACATAGACCTATGGGGGCTGGTTTTGTTGCAGGACGAGTTGACCTTTTGAGTGACTTCATTCATTTTAACACATAGTGAACTGGAAAATTAGTAAAAAAAATTTGAAGAGAGGTAAAATTGTGAAAAAAAATGAAATTCTGACATTTTTTGGGCATTGTTTATATGGCGTACATTGTGAGGTAAAAATGGCCTGGTAATATGATTTTATCCTCATGTGTACAATTACATCAATACCAAACCTGGCCATTTCTTTAATCATTTTATTAAAGAAAAAAATAAGAAATCTGAAGAAAAAACATTTTCAATTGTGTCGCCATTTTCAGAGACCCGTAAGGCTTTTATTTTTCTCTAATAGAGCTGTGTAAGGGCTTATATTTTATGAGGCAACATTTTTGTTGATGCAATTTCAGGATATATATAACATTTTTATCTCTTCTTACAGTTTTTTTGCGATATTGCAGCAACAAAAAACAGTCAAAATTTTGGCCTTTGAATTTTTTCTGTTTATAGTGTTTACTGATCGAGTTAATTATTTTTATACGTTGAGAGATCAGACTTTTCTGAATGCAGCAATATCACATCTATATTTTCTTATTTTTTTTCTTATTACTTTTATTTTTAATGGGGGAAAAGAGGGGTTACTTGTTCTTAAGTTTTTTTTATATATATATTTTAAACATTTTTTTTACTTTTTTCTGTATTTATCAACCTCCTAAGAGGACTTTAACCTACAGCTGACTGATAAATTGTGCTATATACACCAATACCACAGTCTTGCTGAATAAAATGAAAATTATTGCCTCCATTGAAGCTCAGCCACAGTTTCAGTATGAATGGAACTCTACAATGACATGCATGGAGATTGTCAACAGAACCCCGTCTGTTATTAGCAAACCATCCATGTCTGACGATCCATTACAAGAACTTCAATGGGTGTATAGAATGACCACCCACTTGCCGTTGATGCCACTATCAGAGTTTGAAAGCAGCATTTAAAGGATAAAAGTCACAGGTCAAAATCTGCTCCACCAGCGGATGTTAGAGGCAGATCCTATCTATAACACACAGCCATTCTCTGACAGGCATACCCCATGAACCTGCTCCATACACCCGCTATCAACTTGTGCCATACATATACATTTGATATGGTAATGGATTAAGGACATTGGCAGAATATTTTGGAGTCATTAGGTCAAAATATTTTCTGCAGCAGAACAGTCAGATGCCTGACTGATTGTATTGCATGATGGATAAGTATCTGTATTTCTCGGTGCTGATTACACCATTAATCCTGACCAAATCTCCAACTCCACTAGGGAAATGCAGCCCAATCTTGCACAGAACCTTCCCCATGCTTCTCTGTTGCCTGCAGACACTCATTATTGTATCAATATCCAGTCAATATATTATAAACTGCCTCCTGTTACAGGCAAATATTTCACAATTTGACTCATTAGTCCAGAGTTCCTGCTACTGTTTTTCTGTTCTTCAGTTCCCATGTTGTTATATAGTTGAGTCACTTATTTCCATATCGACGGTATGACTAGCACCAACAATTCCACTGCGCTTAGCAGACATCATTATCATTGTCCTAATAAGTATGTCTTTGGGTTGCAGGAAGAAACCAGAGCATACGGAGGAAACCCACAGAAATACGGGAGAATATTCAAACTCATTACACATCTTGTCCTTGGTGGGATTTGAACCCAAGGTCACAGCACTGCAAGGCTACAATGCCATGTTTTAGCTCATTCCTTACAGGGAGATTTCTGTCTTAATGCTTCAGTTTTTACTTCCATTTGATTCAAGATTCATACTATTTTAATTTTTCCATTGACATGGCCATGTCAGGGCTTGTTTTTGTTGTAGGGCAAATTGTACCTTTGAATGGCAACATTCATTTTACTATTTAATTTATTAGAAGCCAAAAAAATGCAGATTAAATAAAGCGTAATTCAGCAATAGTTTTTATAAGTTAGTATTTTTTTGTTTTATAGGTTTGATAGTAAAATTAACTTTTCAACATGAATGTTCTGGTAAGTAGAAATACTGCAATACCAAACTTCTATACTTTTTTGCTTAAATAAGTGGTGATTTTTTTTAAAAAAAATATGTAAAATAAATGCTTGTGTCTAGATTTTCTGAGACCTATAATATTTCAGTCATGAAGCTGTGTGAGTTTTTTTTTGCTTGGTGACAGATTTTTTTTATTGATACCATTTTAGCATAGATATACCACTTTGATCTCTCCTTATTGAATTTTTTGTGGAGTCAGAGGCAAGCAAAAAAAAAACTCCAGCATTTAAAATTGTTTTGTTGCTACATCGTTTAATGTTTGAGTTAACTCTTTTTATACTTTGATAGACTGGAATTTTACTGATGCGACTACATAAAATATGTTTATTCTTCTAATTTATTTATTTCTTTATTATTAATTATGAAAAGAGGGATGAGTTATTCAAATGTACATTTTTTTCCTATTTTGTATATTTTTTTATTTTTTTATTTTTGACATTATTTTTTAGCACCCATGCAGGACTTGTAGTTGCAAATATCCGTTAACTTTTACAATATACTGCAATACCAGAGTATTATATAATATAGAATAAAAATCACAGTCTCCTATGAATGTAAAATAAATAGTACGTCATATTTTAGGCAGGGGTTAATATATGTTTTCTGTGTATAATAGAATAAAAATTAGTAATATGGTTACCCTTAAAACTTTTATAACAAGTATTTACATTATCCCCTATCGTTAGATTAAGAGATACCTTCCTAATAACTGTGGGTCCAAATGCCAGGATGCTTACCAATGCTGAGA